>NC_072440.2:75908787-76211818 GCF_028878055.3 Symphalangus syndactylus | reverse complement strand
TGTTTATCTATATTTCTTAAATCAACAATAACGAACAGGCACTACTTTCATACCAGAGTGCCTGGTAAGTTGTTTCTTAGGATGTTTCTGTAAGAGAATCTGAGTTTGTTATTCTGGCCAGGTAGACACAAAAAGACTTACAGAGAAGAACCATTTAGCCTATTCCCCGAAGTCCTACGTGGGCAGGTTTCAGGCTCACAGGCGCCCAGTATCCTCTGCGGGAAATAATGGGACCCTTGTGGCCTGGCAGGTACTGCCCCTTCTGATATCCTTGACCTGGCAAAGGTATTAGAAGGACGCGGGGAGGACATGGGCAAATTTGTCGAGAGGACCAGAAGCATTTTGGGAAGAGAGAAATGAAGAGCAATCCTTCCTCTGGTGATGATGATGATAATGGTGGTGGTGATGCTAGTACCTCCAGGATGCACTGGGATTGTGAGTTTTGGGAAACGGACACCAAGGCTACAAAGGAAGGAATCATGTCACCATGAGGACTGCTGAACCAGTGGCAGAGCCTCGACACCAGGCCCCAGGGTTAAGTGAAGAAAGGCTGGCTAGACCAGCACTGGAAACCATTGCTGAACAGAAGGCAGAGGCTAGAGTGGTGGTGGGGGCCCACCATGCAGGCAGGTATGATGCTCAGCAGTGAACAAAAGCTGTTCCAAGCCACCAGATGATCTAGCTTCCAAATCATTAATTCTCTCTTTGCCTGTGTTTGAAAGTCAAAGTATCCCCTTTGATCAGAGCTTAAAGTCTTACTCTGGGGTTCATGTTCACGTATAATCTTCAAAGGGGTTGGAGCTCTGAAGAGGGAGGATATTGGACTCGTTGTTAACATAAGTACGAGGGGTGGCTAATTAGAAAAATTAAAATATTAGGGATATGTTTTACCCCAAGCTGGAGAAACAATTCATTCTCTATTTTATTCCAATCTGGAGAAGTAACTTGTTTTGTTCATGCATTTTAAGTAAATAAACAAGCCGGGTGCAGTAACTCATGCCTGTAATTCCAGCACTTTGGGAGGCCGAGGCAGGAGGATCACTTGAGGCCATGTGTTCAAGATGATCCTAGGCAACATAGCAGGACCCCATCTCTACAAAAAAACACAAAAAATTAGCCAGATATGGAGATGCACCTGTAGTCCCAGCTACCTAGGGGGCTGAGGAGGGAGGATCACTGGAGCCCAGGACGTCAAGGCTGTGTGATTGTGCTGCTGCACTCCAGCCTGGGTGACAAAGCAAGACCCTGTCTCCAAAGTAAATAAATATAAATAAATAAATATTAGACACAAGAGATAAATATATCAATAGATTAGTACATAAATTTAAAAATAAGCAAGTAAAGTTGTCCCAAAGAGAAAGAAAAAAAAAACCCGGCCGGGCACGGTGGCTCACGCTTGTAATCCCAGCACTTTGGGAGGCCGAGGCGGGCGGATCACGAGGTCAGGAGATCGAGACCACTGTGAAACCCCGTCTCTACTAAAAAAATACAAAAAATTAGCCGGGCGTGGTGGCGGGCGCCTGTAGTCCCAGCTACTCGGAGCGGCTGAGGCAGGAGAATGGCGTGAACCCGGGAGGCGGAGCTTGCAGTGAGCCGAGATCGCGCCACTGTCCTCCAGCCTGGGCGACAGAGCGAGACTCCGTCTCAAAAAAAAAAAAAAAAACCCTGCCCTCCACATCTCTGAAGCTCTGAAGCGTTGCACACAGGCTTTGATTGATGTAAGTTTTTGATTTTCAGAATGTTATATGCTTGAAGTCACGTCGTGAAAAAAAAGGTTTGCATTCATCCCGCAGTGAGAGACGGATCTCTATTCTCCTGCTGATACATCCATCAGCATCCTTAATCATCCTCCTTCCGCGGAGGTTTATCATCCTTCTAGTTATTCTATTACTCACTCTGCTATTAGGAGAGCAAGAACCATTTCATTTTTATGTTGCCTGATCATATCATTCAGCTGGAAAACATCGTTAAGGAACCGCATCGTAAAAGCCAGTGTAAACGCCACCACCCAACCGTTATCTCTAATGCCATGCTAATGGAAGGCCACCGTTTCTGAATGGGGCCATATTCAATGCCTTAAGATAACTTCAGATACCATTTTTCTGCAAGGATTTTAACTGCAATCCTGAAGATGTTAAATGAAAGCACCAAGCACATGTTTATGGCCTATTCAACAAAGCTAGCACAGGGCTATGTATAAATACTTACGTAGAAATACAGCCGAACTGGGACACTTTGGGAGAAAACGATGGACAGGGGACGGTTTTGGAGTTCTACAAGAAAAGAGGTAACACCCATTATTTGGACTCATGGGGAAAATAGCATTCACTTTGGACTCCAACTGGGAAATTACTCTTCCAGACAATAGAAAAACTGTTAATTAGCTTAAAATGTAAGGCACATAAAAAGAAGGTCAATATTATTAGTCATCAAAGGAATGCAAATCAAAACCACAATAATATATCACCATGCACTCACTAGAATGGCTAAAATAAAAAGGACTGACCATAATCAGTGCTGGTGGGGGTGCAGAGCAGCTGAAACTCATGAAAATGCACAATGAGACTACTGTGCTAGAAAAGAGTTTGGCAATTCCCATAAACATTCCCTTACTTTACGATCCAACAATTTCACTCCTAAATACTTCCACAAAAATAAATGAAAACATATGTTCACAAAAAGTCTTGTAAAAGAATGCTAATTGCAACTTTATTTATAACCGTTTAAAACTAGGAGCAACTCCAGTGTTCATCAGTATGAGAATGGATAAATAAGGCACGGTAGATTCATATCATGGAATACCACTAAGCAATAAAAGGTTCTGGGCTTCTTCTTTTTTTTTTTTTTTTTTATTTTCAGTTGGAGTTTCACCCTCCTGCCCAGGCTGAAATGCAATGGCACAATCTTTGCTCACTGCAGTCTCCGCCTCCTGGGTTCAAGCAATTCTCCTGCCTCAGCCTCCCGAGTAGCTGGGACTACAGGCACATGCCACCATGCCCAACTAATTTTTTGTGTTTTTAATAGAGATGGAGTTTCACCATGTTGACCAGGCAGGTCTCAAACTCCTGACCTCAGGTGATCCGCCCACCTTGGCCTCCCAAAGCGCTGGAATGACAGGCATGAGACACAGCACCTGGCCTCTACGTTTTTTGTTTTTCTTTTTGTTTTGAGATAGGGTCACCTTCTGTCACCCAGGCTGGAGTGCAGTGGCATGATCACAGCTCACTGCAGCCTCGATCTCCCTAGCTTAAGCGATCCTCCCACCTCAGCCTCCCAAGTACCTGGGACTACAGGTACATGCCACCATGCCCAGCTAACCTTTTAATCTTTTGTAGAGACCGTGTCTCACTATGTTGCCCAAGCTGGCCTCGAACTCCTGGACTCAAGTGATCCTCCCACCTCAGCCTCCCAAAGTGCTGAGATTTTGATGTAAGCCACCGTGACCAGCCTTCTTTTTTTTTTTTTTTTTTGAGGCGGAGTCTCCCTCTGTCGCCCAGGATAGAGTGCAGTGGCAGTGGCGCCATCTTGGCTCACTGCAAGCTCCACCTCCCAGGTTCACACCATTCTCCTGCCTCAGCCTCCCAAGTAGGTGGGACCTACAGGTGCCTGCCACCATGCCCGTCTAATTTTCTGTGTTTTTAGTAGAGACGGGGTTTCACCATGTTAGCCAGGATGGTCTGAATCTCCTGACCTCATGATCCGCCCGCCTCTGCCTCCCAAAGTGCTGGGATTACAGGCGTGAGCCACCGCGCCCAGCCGACTGGCCTTCTAATCCATGCATCAGGATAAATCTGACAGACATAAGACTGAGCAAAAGAAGTTCAAGGACATGAAAAACTGATCTATAAGGATAGAAAGCAGAGCAATAGTTGCTTTTGGAGGATAGGGTGGCTGAAAGTGGATATGAGAGATCTTCTAGGTTGATGAAAATGCTCCGTATCTTATAAGGATTTGAGTGATATAGCTTAAAAGATTTGTTAAAATTTATTAAACTGTACATTTAAATTAGTGCATTTTACTCTCCCTAATTATGCATCAATAAAAATTTGCAAAAGTGCAAGCCCCAAGTTTGCTAAGAGGCTAAGAGCTGCAGAGATAAGCAAAAAGAAAAACTAAAAACTTTTCTGGGCAAACGGGGCATTTTGCAGAGTGAATTGGAGGGAAGACACATTCCTGGGGATAGAGCTGATAAAGTTCTGTTTGCTAGAAATCTGAATTCTGACAAATTGACAAAGCAGAGACTGAGAATGAAGGTCCGAAAACAAACCAAACAAGTGCAAAGCACTATCCCAATACAGATCAGGAGATCTAAGGATGGTGGAAAAAATGCAAATAAGATCAACAGAATGTGTTAAACACAAAGGAAGCAAGCTCTAAGCCAACAAGAGTACACCCTGCTCTCTTAGCCACGTCAGACTGATTGTCTTGGTAATCCTTCTGTACTTCCTCTCATGATTACTGTAAATATTTGACCTGAACTAATTCTATAGCAAACTCTGTTGAGTTTTCATTCCATCAGGTGGATTCGGGCATTCCTGGCTAATCTTAGTGTAGTCTTCCTTAAGTCCTGAGTTAAACAGAAATAAAAAACTGATAATTATTGAGGATTTAACCAGGTGCTGGACACCAGGCTAAGTACTCAACATGCTTTGATTCGTTGAATCTTGCCCCACCCATGAAGTAGGCATTGACAACAGAACTCCTGTTTTACAGATGAAGAAGCTGAGGCTTGATGGAATAAAAACATGCCTATAGTTACAGAGGTAGAAAGTGAGAGGTGCGATTCAAACTCAGGCCATGGGACCCCAGAGGTGATGAACTAACCACAGTGCTCTATTGCCCCTTCCAGGTATTTTTCAAAGTGAATGGAAGCTACCCAACTATTGTAGAATCAAGGAGACTCTAGAACTCTAATACTACATGTAAACATCAAAAACATAGAGAAAGAAGCCGTGGCCAGCCAGGACCAAGAAAGCCTACTACCCAAGGGCTCATTTATGCATTCATTTGCTCAGTAAACATTTAAGAGCCAACTGTGTGTTAGGCATTGCTTCCCACTGACAAAACTAGAACTGAGAGCCAAAAGCTATTCTACTACATTTTGGTGGCAACACCTTACTCCAAAATGTACGCATAGACAGCAAAGCAGAAAAATACAACCTGAAAGTCAATATCCCTTTTAGAAGTCTGGAAACGCAAATGTAGTGTCAGTGTAGCATAAGCTTAAAATGTGTAGAGTGGCACCCACAGACGTCTGAACATCTCATCCCTGCTCAAGAGGCCTCCTCTGCTCCCTGAACGGATTCATCAGGCTCTATGATTACCTCGTCATGCAGAAATTGATTGTTAATCAATGTTGCCTAAGCAACACACGTAGAATAATAAATCAAGACAGACTCCTCAACGACAAAGCTCTGGGAAATTGCTAGCATGTTGGCATTGACCGATTTCTGAGACATTGCTCTCCTGGGCTGAAGGGGGATGCAGGAGGGATGACAACAGGATGCAAAAACTGATACTACAAGATAAGCAGAATTGATGGGACTGCACAAAAGGCATGTAGAATAGGTGCTGTAGGACGGCAGTGTCACATACCAAAGCAGTGAGGGTAGGATTATGTTCTGGCTATGCCACCACTAGTGGCGAGGGTCTCAATTTAGTATCTCATTTGCCCTCTCCAGACTGTTTTTTTAACCTGTAAAATGGTGTGAAATAATTCCTGCAATGCCAAACTCATGAAGTTATTGATAAATGTATGTGAAATTGTCATATAAACTGTGAAAGCACAAAAAGCAAGGTATGGGGATTGGGGGTGTTTTTGTCTGCCCACCCAAAATTCTGACCCAGTTAAGAACTAGGAGATTGGAAGTATCAGAATGCCAACTTCATTAATGATAGCTGGACCTGGTCCCTTTGCTTGAGCCAAGGGTTTCTGCTGCTTCTTGGTTTTGCTTTAAGCAGGGCGGCTAGAAAACATAGCAGGGGTAACAGAAGGAAAGAAAAGGGGAAAACATGCTCCACCTGCAGGCAGAGAGGGCAAAGAAGTTGACCATACACAAGGAGTCATCAAGTTATCTTTCTCAGCACCCAGATAAGCTACTTCTACACCCGTGAGGAAGAGCATTTGGGCCAGAGGAAGGCCATTACCTCCCCCATTTTAGGCCCTCCAGAGGAACAAAAATATTGACAGAAATACCAATTTTTAAATCAAGAGTCAGTAGATTGACTGTCCCAATCACCCTTCCCAACTTTTGCCATCTCCTACTATGGAGCCTAGAGAAGCCCATGACTTGATTTCCCAGACTCCCTTGCAGCTAGAGATGGTCATGTGACACAAAGCAGGCATAAGTTGAAAAATTTACAAAGAGTTGGCCTTGAGACATGAGATGGCTAGGCTACAATCACTTGTGATCACAAAGGAAAGGGCATGAGAATTGCAAAGATATCAACTCGGACGTTACTGAGTCACTGAATTCACACCAATAACCACTTTCCAGATGTACAAACTTGCAAATTGGCAAACCAAAAGTGCATGACTGATTCTCACCCTTTCACCTTCCTGTTCATGTTTATAGTAGCTCAAAAAATAAATGTAAATTTTAAGGGGTTTTCGTATCACTATGGGTTTTCCTACAATTTTTGTAAAAAACGATTAGACTTAATTTGAACTGTAGGTAGGGTTGTTTTTTTCTATCCAACTCTCACCAAAAGCTTTGTGGAATAAAGGGATACTTATGTAGGATTGAGAGATATTCAGACCATCATTTCTCCGCATTGAAAGGGCTCAAACTAGTCTTAGAAACTTCCCCGTGAGGACAAAAAATTCCGTCATTAAAGAAATTTGAGGATTGCTGCATGTTTCAGTCATCTCTTACTGTAAAACAAATAACCCTATAACCTCTTCCTGTACCTGAAAACTGACCTTCCTCTGGGATTTTTACTTAAGTGAGCCAAAAACTCAGCTTTTATTTTAGCTTAAGTTGGTTAGACTTGGGTTTCTACCCCTCACGGTTGTTTACAATTCTTCATGCCCTTCCTGTAATAGAATTATATATTCACACCCATTGACAGGACAATATCTCACTTAAGGGTGGGTAGGGTATATTGGGAATCCTACTGATACTGGCTTGGCTATATGACCCGCTTTGACCAGTGGAATTTGAGTGTAAATGACAACGTGCCAATTCCCAGCAGAGGCTTCCAGAGGCAATAGGTATTCTTGCTCACTATCTGGCACTTCTGCCACTCACCATGAGAAAACCAGGACCCAGCTAGTCACTGTTTCAAGGACATGAGACACAAAGAGCAGAACTCAAACCTATTTTTTATCAATTAAAATTACAGCTATTCTTATGTTCCAGACCTTCTGTTGGTGGACTCAAAAGCCACACAAACAACTCAAAAACAACATCTCTGTGTGCACCAGGAAATATCAGCATCTAGTGTCTGATTCTGCTAAATCAAGCCTGATCATTTCATTGCTCATCATCGCAAATAATGTGCTTACCGCTTGGAACATTTGTGCATTAATGAACTTAGAAAATATGTATTAACCACCCACTATGTACCAGGCAATATTCTAGGCACAGGAGATAGAGGAGAGAGTAAGGCATGAGCAGCCCTTACCCTCATAGACCTAACATTCCAGTGTGTGTGGAAAGGAGGTAGGAAAGCAAGAATAAACATATGAACAAATCGATATAAAATATGTCAGCTAGTGATAAAGACTATACAGAAAAAAATGAACAGCAGAAGAGAATAGAGAGTGGTTGATAAGCCAGGGAATGATAACTGAAGGTGGTCATGGAAGTCCTCAATTCCGATGAGCAGCCATTTGGGCAAAGAATTAGAAGAAGCCAAGGAGAGAGTCACGTGACTATGAAGAGAAGAGCATTCCAGGCAGAAGGAGCGGCCAGTGAAAAGGCTTAAGGAAAACCAAGGTCTTAGGATTGAAGTGAAGAGAAATGGAGGAAAATAACAGGAAGGTGGAGACAGGAGGCAGACTTTGTAGGCCTGGAAAGCCATGGTAAGAACTTAAATTGAAAATGCTGGCCACTTGGATATATGCCTTTAAAAGATAGGAGATACGTCAGACACCACGGCTCACGCCTGCAATCTTAGCACTTTGGGAGGCCAAGAAGGTAGGAGGGTATGTTGCCCAAGACCAGCCTGGGCAACATAGCGAAACCCCTACAAAAATAAAAAATTAGCCAGGTATGGTGGTGCATACTTGTAGTCCCAACTACTCAGGAGGCTGAGATGGGAGGATCTTCTGAGCCCAGGAGGTTGAGGCTGCAGTGAGCCATGATCACACCACTGCACTCCAACTTCGGCTACAGAGGGAGACCCCATCTAGTCCCAACTACTCAGGAGGCTGAGATGGGAGAATCCCCTGAACCCAGAAGGTTGAGGCTGCAGTGAGCCATGATCACACCACTGCACTCCAGCTTGGGCTACAGAGGGAGACCCCATCTCTAAAAATAAAAACAAAAAATAAAAGCCAGGGGAGGGAAAGCTATGTTTGTTGTATAATTTTGCTTCCTGTGATTTATAGATGTGGAAGTGTCAGGAACTGTACCAGATGCCCTCTGTGTGCTTCTCTTTAGTTTAAACATACGTAATGTTTAGTGAGTGTCAATCTGCATTCCTAGAAATCAAGATCCACTTTACATTCCAAATCAACAGTAAGGCAAGAGAAGAAGAGGTGTGTATTTAAACTTCTCTGACCTTTCCTCAGTTCAAGATGAAATTAATGCATGGTTTCACATGTGGAACATGGAGATCATATAAACAGCCCATTAAATTGAATCACACACGTAAGAACCAGTTTTCTATTCTACCTAGCAGATTAAAAATCCAACTTTTAACTTCCAAATGGCCTATGCAATCATCTCAATTACCATCCTACTCAACTGCAGAGGTAATTTAAAGTGGGTTGCTGCCCCATCAAACTGTCTATTTATAATATGTGGCTTAGATTCCAAGGATAAATATTATCCTCCCAAAAAATTCAAGTTCAAGGTAGTTCTCAAATAATAGTTTGAAAAGGAAATAAACTGTGTACAGACAATATGATTGAACAACCAGGAAAACCAAGATAATTAGCCTAAGAAATACTAGAATACGAGTTCTGTAAGATGGCTAAATATAAGATAAATACACAGAAATCAATAGCTACTTCATAAACCAACAATGTAAAAAGATCCCACTCACAAAAATGTATATATGTATGAGTGTGTAGATGTGTGTGTCAAGGAATGATTTTTACAGTCTGGTTTTTATATGAAGATACTATAAAACTACTGTTTAACACACACACACAAAATGACATATAAATATCCACAAAAAATAATATTAGCTTTGCATATATATAAGGCTTATGATGTGCCTGACACTAGATTAAGTATTTCGCAGATATTTCCCCAAATAATTTTCCCAAACCCTGTAACAGAAATTTTATTTTATTTTTATTTTTTTATTTTTATTTTTTGAGATGGAGTCTCACTCTGTCGCCCAGGCTGGAGTGCAGTGGCGCAATCTCGGCTCACTGTAAGCTCCACCTCCCGAGTTCATGCCATTCTCCTGCCTCAGCCTCCCGAGTAGCTGGGACTACGGGAGCCCGCCACCACGCCCGGCTAATTTTTTTTTTGTATTTTTAGTAGAGATTTAATAATCTATGTGGCAACTCTATAGATGTTGGTCAGCTTTTCTCGCCAGCCATCCCACTGCTTGGATCCACATGCAAACTGCCCTGGGTGGCTGGGATGGAGGCCATGCGTGGCTTCAACAATATGGACTTTCCCCAACCAAGTCTAACCAGGTGCCAAATATACCAGCAGCAGAGACCAACACTGAAGCTCACCATTGCATCATTCCCTGGGGAGGCCCGCCAACCACCAGTGGCAGAATGACCCCTTCCATCACAGGAAACCTGAGGAATTGTTGGACACCTTCCATCACAGCAGGGGCAGAGATTCATCCTCACTGAAACAGACACATGTTGTGTATGTAGGTTCATCTTCTATCTCCATAATGCTTTTGCTAGCACCAGCATTTATGAATTCAACGAATGCTTTATTCAATGTCACAACATTGCCCCTACGTTGCTCCTGAACAAGAAATGCCTCTTACAAAATGTAAATGCATCATTTGGCTCAGACTCGTGGAATTCACTGGCTGTGCCATACACTCAATCATCTAGGAGGAGCTGGCCTAACAGAATGGAGGAATAGTTTACTGAAGGCTTCATTACAAAGCCTTTGAGGAGACAGCACCCAGAAAGGATGGATTTCTAGCTACAGGATGCAATCTGTGCTTTGATTCAGCAGCCAATTTCTCATGCTGCTTATCCTACAGCCAGATTACATGGGAGGGGGCAAGCAAGATGGCCAATGGAAGCCTGCACCATTCGCCCTTCCCTTACCCCCACAAGAACACCAAATTTTAACAACTAACCACACACAAAAAGCACCATCACAAGAATCAAAAATCAGGTGAGCCACCAAAGTACCTGGTTTTAACTTCGGATTATGTGGGGCCAGGAATCAAAGGGCAGAAGTGGGTTTGGCTCCTCTCACTATGACATCCAGTGACCCACTTGGAGGATTATTTTTTGCTTCCCATCCTGGCAACTTTAAGCTCTGCTGCTTTAGAGATCTTAGTCCTAAAGGGGGAAATGCTTGCACCAGGGGACACAAGAATGATTCCATTGAATTAGAAGATGAAATTACCACCCAAACATTTTTTACTTCTGTGGAGGCCAAAGCAGTTCCACCTTGGATGCTAATCAACCGTGTTAACTTCTGATTAATTCCAGCTCCCAAAAGTCCTCTAAGATTTCCAGTTTATCTCTTGCTCCTTATGTAACAGCATGCACTTACTATAAATTCTAGCCTTAGATCAAAAAACCTTGATGCTCTCATACCTCAGTTGTCCTGCCTGTCCCTTCTGAACCACCCTTTCCCTATGGTACAGAAGCCCTGGGTCTGCGGCAGTAAGGGCGCAGGGATCCACCATCTTGTGTTGCCACTGCCCAAGACACAGACATGGCTTCTGTTCATAAGTCCCTATTAAATGTTTCTTACTAAGAAACTAAATTTTTAAGCCTTTTCCTTCAGCCTTTCAGCTCCCTCAGACTTTGGTGGCGGGTTTACATAGACCTGCCCATCACGGACCAACTTCTTATGCTACTGAACTAACGAGCAAAGAAGGATGCACCTCTACTGGCTGGGGAGATTGAAACCGGTCATCAGGAGGAAATAGGGTTGCTATGACACCATAAGAGCAAGAAGGCTTGTGTCTGGACCAGAGTTCTCTGGAGTCCCTCTCAGTACTTCCATGGAAAGCTACAATCACCACACACACACACACACAAAAGACAGGATCATTGAGAAGCCCAATCCTTCAGGAATGAAAGCTTGGGTTTCACTGCTAGGTAATGAACCCTTCCAGCTGAGGTATTGGCTGAGAACAAACATAGCACAGGCTGGTTGTAGAAGAAACTCGTAATATCAACTGCATACTTGTGACCAGTTATAGAAGCAGGGATTGTAGCAACTATGAATAACTTCTTTTCTCAAGGAGTCTGTATGTGTGTGTGTGTGTGTGTGTGTGTACTAAGTGTGCTAATTTTTTCCCCCAATATCTTACACAAGTCTTGTTAGTAGCAGTGAAATTTACAATTGAGTCACCAAGTAACAGAATATTCTGCTGAGACCATGACTGATTTGGGAGGGTAATCAGCTTACGATGACTATTGAGACTTTCAGTCTTCTTACTGTGGGCAGAGGGTGAGTGTCTTCACTGGAATGAAAGATAACTGTATATTGTTAGGTGGAAGCATAGAGTTGTGATCTTGGCTGAAATTCAAATATGCATAGAAGAGTGTGGATGAAGACTGAGTAGCTAATGAGTGGATTGTGCCAGTTTTTGAACTATTTCAGCTTCAAACCCACACATCCATGCTCCGCTTGGTGATGCACCCGTATTTGCCCTTCACAGCTGCTCCCATGAGACTCTACACTGAGAAAATCAGGAGCCTGGAAAAGGAAGTTGTTTTCTTATGGTTGCTTCCTATTCTCTCATCACCGTCACCCCCAGCAATGCTCTTTTGCCTCAGCAGTGATAGTTTATTCCAGAGACAGCAGTTGATCACAATTTGCAGCGTTTTCAATACTCACGGGACCAGCCTAATGGAACCCCCGCAACGTCACCAAAACCAGCACCAAATTATTCCTTCCTTGGAGGTCTGAAGTTTCAACTCTGTGGGGCCCCTTCTCCAGACTTTTAAGTTTGAATAATTCCAATCTTTTCTCTTTGTTCTTTCTGCCCTAGAGACAGCTTGCTGCTGCATATTCCTTCATGATATCTTACTGTTTCCTTATTTCTTTTCAGGGCTTCAATATGTCACTGTCACTTTCCTATATCCAATAAAGAGTCAGTAAACTTTTTCTGTAAAGGGGCAGATAGTAAATATTTAGGACCTGCAGGTCACACCGTCTCTCTGTTGCAACTACTCTACTCTGCTATTTTAGCACGGAATCAACCATAAACAGTGCTTAAATGTATGGTCGTAGCTGTGTTCCAATAAAACTTCATTTACAAAAAAATAGGCAGTGGACTAGATTTGGCCTACCTCTATTAAATTATTCCTGTTAAAATAACTGGTATGGTATTCTGTCTCCTGACTGAATCCTGACCGACACAGTGGGCATGAGTCTCAAAGCCTGGCCAATTAGATTGCCACATCCTAATGATGGATTCTGAGCCAGGTCCTGATCCCAAATTAGAACAATCAACGCCAATAGAGACTTCAATGAGGGATAGTTTTTGCTGGTGCCTGAGAAAAGGTGTTCTTACCCACTATACTCAAAGCTAAACAGATAAGTTTTCATGGAGCTGCTAACAGTCATTCTGCCACCATGAGGGAATAGTCTATCTGAAAATAGAATTAATATATATAAAAGTTCAGTGAAGAACACAAGACTTTGTTCTGATGAGATCACTGAACCCCTAGATCAAGCCATGCCTGAAGCCCATTGTTTAAATTATAAGAGCCAATAAATTATGATTTTATCTTAAGCATTTTGACTTCAATTTCTATTACTTGGAACTGAAGGAGTTCTAACTAATACAGAAGCACACAAATAGATACGAAAATACAGGGGACAAAATCTCTTAGATGACTATCATTTATGCTTTTATTTAACAAATATACATGAAGTGCCTATGTTTGCCAGATACTCTGCAGAGATAAAAGGATCAGCCCTGTCCTCAGCAAATAATGGATCATTTTAGAAAAATGCTGCTCAAGCCTTCCTCCATGTTGCATTTTTACAACAAGAAAATTAATCAAGTCCCTGATAACTGTGTTCCTGGCACACCAGCTCTAGACTGCCTGCTTCTGGACTTCTTTGTGTTTGTTTAGGCCACTTTGTAAACTGCTTAACTAAAATATATATATATTATATATATATTATATATATAATATATATAATATATATATAATATATATAATATATATAATATATATATATTTTAATCAAAGCTTGAACTTTTAGATACTCTATCGCTAATGACTACAACTCTCAATCCATAAACTAGTGTTTCAGAAACCAAAGCTTTCTTATTTTCCATAACTCTGTTTAATTTCTATTTCAAGCCTCATTCCTATGGTCTGAAGGATTCAGGTGCTTCCCTGCCCCCTCGCATGGCTGTGATAAGGTTCTATTGGCTTTACATTGTCCCATTGCATCAAGGAGGATGAAGGGCCCATGGCATCTGGTCCATGATAACTGAGCCACTGAGCACACATGAACCTCATCTTGCTTCTGTCCCTCTCCTCTCCAGACCTTTGACAGGCACTGCTAGTGTCTCCCAGTATTCATCTCCCCTTCCTCCTTAGTAACACAACTCCATTACAAAATGGCTAAACTTCTTAGTCTCTGTTTCAGGTAGATATGGCCATATGACTAAGTTCTGCCTAGTGACATTCAAATAAATACGTTACAGGTGACTTCTAAGGTAGATCTTTCAAAAGGAGTTGCAGTTGCTTGGGCTGGGAAAAGCACCCTTTCAACCTTCCTGCTGAAAAGAATGCAGATGTGATGGCTAGTGCACTGGTAGCTAGCTGTATTGGACTATGAGGTGACCTTGAGCTTGGAAGCCATAAAGTGAGGATGGAGATACTAACAGCCAGAAGTCCCTCATAACTTTGTGTTCCTGGTACACCAGCTCTAGACTGCCTGCCTCTGGACTTCTTTGTGTTTGTTTAGGCCACTTCATAAACTGCTTAAGCCACACTTTTACGAGACAGTAGTTTGTTACTTGCAGCCAAATGCAATTCCTGTTCCAAATCTGCTAGCTCCCCCTGCTGCTTTGGTGTCAGCCCAGAAGCCTAGGCATCTTTGCAAGGTCCCCTATTCTAAGTCTAGAGAAAAGACCTCTGTGCTCAAACCCTATTCTCATCAATGTGTTTAGGATTTTGAAGAGGGAGGGAGAGAATGAATATGAGTTGGGG
The DNA here is from genome assembly GCF_028878055.3 of Symphalangus syndactylus. Classification (NCBI taxonomy): domain Eukaryota; kingdom Metazoa; phylum Chordata; class Mammalia; order Primates; family Hylobatidae; genus Symphalangus; species Symphalangus syndactylus. The sequence goes on along the minus strand of NC_072440.2, from coordinate 76,197,300 downwards.
ACCGCTGCAAACTAATAGCAAACTATTCCTCAGCTTCCTCTGAAAACGTTAATACTTTTTTCTCTTCTAAAAAAACCCAGCAGAATTCCACAGAATAATACTGCAAGGAGTTGTAAGTTTCCATCTAATAAACACTGCTAATGAGAAATTCATAATACATGAAAGTAACCCAGAAGGCCATGAAATCAGACACATTCGGAGGAATACCATAAACCTTGTTTTGAAGAAAAACAGTTGTCAAGTTGATCTTTGAAGTAAAGAAAATAATAAAGCAGGGGAACAGGGTGTAAGAAAATTAAAATGGATTATCTCCCCCAAAATGGGATAATTAAATATGCTAACACACAGAGAATGCTGTCTCTGCCCTGAGACCTGTGTGCATGATGATTTGTTCTTTGTTTTAGAAAACCTGTGATTGTTTGGAAGTGTTTTAAATGATTAACAAGCAGAGATGTGTCGGATAGCAAATGAAGCAACAACAGCTTCATATTTTATTGTGAACTGGGCATGACTTCAAAGTCAGACTGAGCTTCTAATCAAAACATGAAATAGGAAGCGAACTTGCAAATAATATTAATTATTAATAGGGGAGTGCCTAAGGTTATGAATTCTTCAAGCGTTTCAGAAAATCTGCAGGAACTTTTCAGATAACACTGGGAGGCTGTATATTTTTATTTTATTCTCCCTCTGGTCCTTTTAAAGAAATATTTAATGTAGTCCCAGGGTCAAGATCTTCTAAAGGAAGTAAAATGAATTTGAGTTGTTACTTTATAAACTGCTGCAGGAAACAACAAATAACATAAGCAATTTGTTTTTAAGTAACACACAATGGAATGTCAATTTCCTACCCATGGCTTTATTCGATGCTGGGTCGCTGAACACTGCTACACTGGCATCATGGTTAACTTTGACTATTTAAGGTTAATAAATGAGCACACTTCTTTAGTGAGACCCTGTTTTCTATTCTCCTTCATGGCATAATTCTCAAATCAATGATTAACAAACTCCAGATTTTGCTTTTAGCATATGTCAGCTTTGTGGTAGCATTTTTAAAAGAAAAAAAAAGCAGGGAAGGAAGAAAAAAGTTTGAATCAGTGCTATAGGAATTTTCTCAAGAAGAAAGAAGAAAAAATTCTCCTTCCAAGGGGATAAATGAGTTTCTCTGTTTCATCTATCTCCTTTTTTAATAACTGCATCAGCTTGATGTCTAGGATAGGAAATTGTTAACATGTTTCAGATGAGGGCATTAAGACCAAAATACTCACATGAAGTCAGATGGGATGGAATGGGGTGAAAATCAGACTCTGCCAGGCCGCAAATGCCATGCCCTTTCCAGGCTCAGGGTAAGAAATGTCCTTTTACTGCACTCCTTTGTTCCTGGTTCAGTAATGCTCAAAACATGGGAGAGAGGGAGGAATAAAAGGAAAGTCATATCAGAGGTTAATTTCATTTTTACACTTCAGAAAGTGAAATGGGGAGATTTGACAAGTACCTAATTAATTTGATCTGGGTAAACAGCTCAAATGGATCTTTTTCATCTAAAAATAACTCCACTGTGGGACTTGGCTTAATACAATGGTTCTCAAAATGTGGTCCCCAGACCAGAAGCAGCAGCAGCACCAGCGCCTAGGAGAACTTGTTAGAAATGCAAATTCCAGACTGGGCAGGGTGGCTCATGCCTGTAATCCCAACACATTGGGAGGCCAAGGTGGGTGGATCACTCGAGGTCAGGAGTTTGAGACCAGTCTGGCCAAAATTGTTGTAAATATACAGCGATTTTGTATTTTTAGTAGAGACTGTGAAAGCCCACCTCTACTAAAAATACAAAAATTAGCTGGGCATGGTGGCGGGTGCTGTAGTCCCAGCTACTCCAGAGCCTGAGGCATGAGAATCACTTGAACCTGGGAGGCAGAAGTTGCAGTGAGCCAAGATCACGCCACTGCACTCCAGCCTGGGCAACAAAACAAGACTCCATCTCAAAAAAAAAAAAAAAAAAAAAAAGAGAGAGATGCAAATTCTGGGCTTCACTCCAGAGCAACTGTAGTAGTCCATTTCATATTGTTATGCAGACCTACTTGAGACTGGGTAGTTTATAAAGAAAAGAGGTTTAGTTGACTCACAGTTCTGCAAGCTGTACAGGAGTATGGCTGGGGAGGCCTCAGGAAACTTACAATCATGGCATAAGGCAAAGGGGAAGCAAGTACATCTTCACATGGTGACAGGAGAGAGAGATAGAGAGAGAGACAGCACGCAAAGGGGGAAGTGCTACACACTTTTAAACAACCACATCTCATGAGAACTCTATCATGAGACAGCATTAGGGGAATGGCACTAAACTATTAAAAACCACCTCCATGAGCCAGTCACCTCCTACCAGGCCCCACCTCCAACACTGGGGGATTACAATTCAACCTGAGATTTGGGTGGGGACACAGAGCCAAACCATATCAGGCAACTGAATCTGGAACTCTGGGGAGTGAGTCCAGCAATCTGAGTCCCCACAAGCCCACCTGGTGAGTCTGATGATCTCACACTGAAGTCTGAGAAACAGACTTGAAATTGACTTAGCAGAAATCCCGCACTGCCTCCATAATCTGCCTGAACTTGGACAAGTCACTTATCTCCCCAAGGTTTAATCTCTAGATCTGGTAAAATAAAGATAATGAGTGCTTTTCAAGACTGTCAAAGATATGAACAAAAGGGAAAGACTGAGAGACTGTCACAGACCAGACAAGACTGGGGAGCATGATGATTGCATGCAGAGTGATGCCACGGCTGGGACCTTGGAGCAGATGGAGGATATCAATGGAAAAACTGGTGAAATCCAAACAAATTGTAGAATTTGGTCAACAGCAACCTAACAATGTCAATTGCTTAGTTTCAACACATGTACCATGGCAGTAGAAGATGTTGGCGATGGAGAAAACAGGATGATGGGAATACTGGAACTCTCTGCACTATCTTTGCAACTTCTTTGTAAATCTAAAACTATCCTAAAATTTATTTTAAAACTAAGAATAATGTTACCTAAGTTTTACAGACATTGTGATGATTAGGAATAATACCATCAGTAAAGTGCTTAGCATGTAATGGATACCTAACAAAGAATAGCTGTTTTTAGTTCTTTAAGGAATCACCACACTGCTTTCCACAATGGCTGAACTAATTTACATTCCCACCAGCAGTGTATAAGCATTCTGTTTTCTCCACAACGTCGACAGCATAGGTTATTTTTTGACTTTTTAGTAATAGCCATTCTGATTAGTGTGAAATGGTATCTCACTGTGGTTTTAATTTGCATTTCTCTAATGATTAGTGATATTGAGCATTTTTGTATGTTTCTTGGCTACACGTATGTCTTCTTTTGAAAAGTGTCTGCTCATGTGCTTTGCCCATTTTTAATAGGGTTGTTTGTCTTTTGCTTATAAATTTATTTAAGTTCCTTATATATTCTGAATATTAAACCTTTGTTCATCACAGCTCTATTCACAATAGCAAAGACATGGAATCTACCTAAATGCGCATTGGTTGTACACTGAATAAGGAAAATGTGGTACATATACACAATGGAATACTATGCAGCCATAAAAAAAGAATGTGATCATGTCCTTTGCAGGAACATGGATGGAATTGGGGCCATTATCTTTAGCAAACTAATTCAGGAAAAGAAAACCAAATACCGCATGTTCTCACATTTATGTGGGAGCTAAATAAAGAAAACCCATGGGTACAAAGAGGAGAACAATAGACACTGGAGCGTACTTGAGAGATGAGGGTTGCAGGAGAGAGAGGATTGGGAAAAGTAACTACTGGGTATTATGCTTAGTACCTGGGTGGCAAAAATGGTCTATATCCCAAGCCTCCATGACACGAGTTTGCCTGTATTAACAAACCTACACATGTACCCCTGAACCTAAAATAAAAGTTAAAAAATAAAAATAAATGGAAGAATAGCTGTGATGGAACTGGTTTGCCTTGGGCTGGGGACATCTTTCCTCACCTCCATCATTGCCTTTCAACATACATCAGTGTAGAGAAACAGTAGGTGCAGCAGCTTTGTATCACACCCTGAGCTCCTTTCTTCCTTCTCCCCATTCTGAGAAACCTCCTCCCAAGCAGAGAACAGCAGAAGCCTTCCCACACTGATACAGCAAACTTTTAGTGGCTTGGATCAAGATTTATTGTCAACAGCCCAATACATAACAGCTGTTTGCGTTTCTTATCCCTCCATCACCTCTTGAATGTCAAGTCTCTTAGCTGAAAGAACACCCTTCATTTGGCTATGCTTGTTTTAAGAATTACTTTTTGCACGGTCTTATCTCCTAGGCCCACCCATCCTCTACTTCTGGTCTTCCTATGTAGGAGACAGATATGAAAGGAATGCCAGCTTAATGTCAAATATTACGTAGTTACAGCCAATTTATTTGGCTCACATGTACTTGTCCACAATTACTATTCAGGTAGTGTCCTTCCGTGTTTTCTTCCTCCTGGCCTTTGGCTTCATTTTGTAAATGTGTAGTAACCAGAAATGAATTTGTCTCCTTCCAGTTCCTTTTTGGATTCTAGCTAGAGGAGATGGCATGCCAACATCATTCTAAAGCCACTTTTTTCCTTTTACAAGTGTTTCATAGATCTTACCCTTGTTCTTCATTTGTAATCCTTCCTAGGTAGACTAGCTGAATAAATTCAGTGCCCACAGGGTGCACATTTGTCACGAAAAGGTGACAGCAAAAGCATCATCTCAGTGAAAAAGCAGCAGGAGGAAGGGAGAGAAAGAAGACCAGAGGGGCACTTCCTTCCCCGTCAGAATAAGAACGATGAGGCACCTTGAAGAGTCCATTCTTGGGACTTGTTTCAGAGGCAAAGTCAACCATAACTTCCTAATTTTATTTTTCTGCTACTGTTTTGTTTTGCTTTGAATACATCTGTTTGGACTATGTCACCATAAAGCCGCAATTTATTGTTTCCCGAGTAGACACTTGATTTATCACTGGGCCACGTTAAATATGATCTCCAGTCCATCTCTTTTTAGACATCACCCCATTTCTGCCTGCTGGGTTCTCTTTAGAGAGAATGGAAAAGTGTCAATGCACAGCTGAGGATTTCAGCATCGCATAGGACAGAGTCTGTGTCCTGATTTGTCTACCCACCAGCCATGAAGGTTCCAGCAAAGTTCAGAGAAGAGTGACATTTCTGAACTTAGAGTTTAAACTCAGGGGTTGGCAATGCTGGCATTTCCATCTAAGTTGAAAAAGCTAGGGATTTACAAAGCAAAATCTTCTCCTCCTCTCTGACCTTCCTGATATCTTCCTGCCGGAAACTCAGCTCCATGCTTCCTGGGACCACATCTCTCCTATCTCCACAACAAAGGACACAGCCCAACAGCTGTGCTATCGAATACTAGGTCTCATTCATTCTTTCCATTTTTATTTTGTATCCATTAACCATTCCTACTTCCCCCCACACCACAACCCCTCTCACTACCCTTCCCAGCCTCTGGTGACCTGGACTTTCTTCTTTGTTAATGTGTCCCTGATGAAATTTTTGAGTCTTGTGCCCCAATCTCATTTTTCCCTTAAGCCTGAAGGTTTTTTGTTTCCGTTTTTGTTTTTGTTTTTAAACAGAGTCTCGTTCTGTTGCCCAGGTTGGAGTGTAGTGGCGCAATCTCAGCTCACCGCAAGCTCCGCCTCCCAGGTTCAAGTGATTCTCCTGCCTCAGCCTCCCGAGTAGCTGGGAGTACAGGTGCCACCACCACACCCAGCTAATGTTTGTATTTTGGGTAGAGATGGGGTTTCACCATGTTGGCCAGGCTGGTCTCCAACTCCTGATCTCAGGTGATCCACCCAACTTGGCCTCCCAAAGTGCCAGGATTACAGGCATGAGCCACTGTGCCCAGCCAAGCTTGAGGTTTTTATTGTGCAATTTTGCATAATGCTGTCATTTTGAGGGCCTATGTCCTGTTATAGCAGAACTCACTGTACCTGTTTGGACTTCTTAGCTCTGGACTTCTTGTCACATGAAGAAAAGTTACAGTGTCTAAACCTCTATTACATGCAGCCAAACACATCCCCGATTGATAAACTGATATGTAAAATCTAGAATTAGAACTTCTGACATTTGGCAAGGTTGACAAAGAATCTTATTTGGTCTATATTTAGAATACGAGATTGCACAGCTCAAAGGTTAAAGGTCTCCCCTAATAAGTGTCCCTCCATATTACTCCAGCTTTCTAACTAGAGTTTCCACGGACGGAATGCCCAGGAGATGCCCAGGCATTTCTAGGTATAGAACAAACACTGCGGGAGGTGTCCCTCCAGTGGAAGGAGGGATTTTTAAAAATAGTTTCTTGTATTGAAGTCTTTGGGAGGCAAACAGAGGTCTGAAGTTAGTAAATGATTCTGCTTATTCCACAGCCACTGCACTCCAGCCTGGGCAACATATCAACACCCTGTCTCGGGAAAGAAAAAAAAATTAAAAGAGGGATGGGGACTAATCGCAAAAGGAAGAGCCAAAAACCACCCTAGGAAATAGGTGCTACTAACTCTAGGCGCATTTGGAATATTGACCACTAACTTTTTCAACTGCCGATATCAGGGGATTAAGCTCCTTAGGCTTACTTCTCCTTCCCTTGCTTTTTGGCAGCTTGAGGCTAGGGTGCCAGGGGATGTGGAACCTCAGAAGAGACCTGGATGGAGCCTGACATGTGCAAGCTACACCGCTAGGGAGCGCCAGCTCCTCGAGGTGACTCTGAATCTTCGGCTCCACTCGGCTCTTCTTCGGCTGAGTTCGGCCGACGCTTGCCTTCTCAGGCTCGGCTCTCTTCGGCTTTCTGAGAGCGCGCCTGTCCTGGCTTCGGCTACTCTTCGGCTGCGTTCGGCCCACGATCGTCTCAGTCTCGGCTATCCTCGGCTACGTTCGGCTGGCTGTCGCCCTCTAGGAATCGGATCTCTTCGGTAGAGTTCGGCCTATTCTCGTCTCGGGGTCGGCTTCATTCGGCTACGTTCGGCTGCGACCCGGAAGAGCTTCCATGGAGCCAGGGCTGCCGGCTCGACGGACTGCCATGGCGCCGCTGCTGGAGTACGAGCGGCAGCTGGTGCTGGAACTGCTCGACACTGACGGGCTAGTGGTGTGCGCCCGCGGGCTCGGCGCGGATCGGCTCCTCTACCACTTTCTCCAGCTGCACTGCCACCCAGCCTGCCTGGTGCTTGTGCTCAACACGCAGCCGGCCGAGGAGGTGCGGCCGCGCTGGCGCTGGAGTGAGGGGAGTCCGAGAGTCTTGAGGGCCTCCTGAGCGGATGCGAGGCCTCTGACAGGGATGGAGGGGCTCTGACGGGGATTCAGGCCCCTGATACTACGCGATGACGCAAAGAAGGATGGCAGGGGTCCCCAGGGGGATGCAGGTCCCTCACACTGCGGGAACACAGACGTATGTAACGGGTCGCGAGGAGGATACCGGTCGCTCCCACTATGTGGGGACATTGAGAAGAATTGGAGGGGCAACGAGAAGGCTGTAGGTCCCTGGCAGGAGTTGAAGAATACTAAGAGGAATACCAGTCCCTGACACTGTGCGGGGACTCTGAGAGGGAAGGGAGGGGTCCTAAGAAGGATGCAAGTCTTTGACCAGAGTTCAAGGAGAAATGGGAGGGGTCCCCAGGGGATGCGGGTCCCTGACACTATGCAGGCACAGTGAGAATGATGGAAGGGGTCCCGAGAAGGATGCAATTCCCTGACAACACTAAGAGGGATGGGAGGGGTCCCCAGAAGGATGCAGGTCCCTGACATGGGTGCAAGGGCACTGAAAGGTGAAGGGGCTCTGAGTGGTAGGAGAGGATCGGAGGTCCCTGCATGGGAAGGGGAGATGTCAGGAGGAGGATCTGGATAGGAATAACGGGAGAGTCCTGAAGTTTGCCATTAAGGGAGTTTCTGGGGGCAGAAGGAAGGTCCCTGAAAGGGAACAGTGATGAGGATGGAAGGGTCTCTGAGGGTGATGGGGAGACATGAAAGGAGATGCTGAGACTGGAAAAACCCAATAGGGAAAAGGAGGGACCAGGAAATGGGGCATTCACCAAGGCTGTGTTAAGAGGGCCATAGGGTCAGAAAGGGATTAGAGCTGAACGCTGAGGATGTTGGCAAAGGTTAACCACAGTTAAGGAGAATGGAGAACACTGAGAAAGATGGAATGGGGCTACACCTGGGGCTAGGGGATGTTGAGAGGGGACACAGCTTGGTCTGACAAGTCTGATGATCCCCTAGATAGATCAGGTGGCCAGGAGAAAAATGTCAGCTGAGAAGAGTGACCACAGTCTCTCTGAGGGCAGGCACCCTGTTTGACTCATCTAGGTATCCTCAGTACTTGGCATAGGGCCTAAGGCAACACACAGGGCCTAGTAAAGATGGTTTTAAACTGGGGATATAAATAAACCAAGCCAAGGGACCCAGTGACGTGAAGTCCCTCTAGGATGGATCAGCACAGACCTGACAGTCTAAAACATTGTCTGGGGAAAGGATTCCCTTGTTATCGTCTCATAGAATGTGCTTGGCTACAAACCTGGCTTTGGTGGGAAGTATTTTCTAGGTAGCAGAAATCTTTTAATCCAAGCTTTTAAAAGTTGGAGGTTTTGTGTGTGTGTGCATATGTTATTGTAGTTGAGTGCTGATAATGACTGAAGTGCAATTATTCCTTAGTGTAAACCCCAAAACAAGAAAACATCATTAAATGTAGACTGGTTGGTTGAAGTTACTATAAAAAAGTAACTTAGTCTGTATATTCATTATGAAGTTCATTATCTCAGAGAAGGATAGCACATTATTTTAAATATCTGTAACCTATTAAAAACTGCCCTGTATTAAATAGCCTACTAATCAAGTTTGATTTGATTTAGGAGTATTTTATCAATCAGCTGAAGATAGAAGGAGTTGAACACCTCCCTCGCCGTGTAACAAATGAAATCACAAACAACAGTTGCTATGAAGTTTACACACAAGGTGGTGTTATATTTGCAACAAGTAGGATACTTGTGGTTGACTTCTTGACTGATAGAATACCTTCAGATTTAATTTCCTGGTAAGAATTTGAAATCTTATTATTTGTATGTAAATTTGTACTTTTTTTTTTTAGTACAATTTCCATTGTATTTTTCTCCAGAGAATAGTCTGTCATCAGTCTTGAAGGACTCAGCTCCCTACATCACCTTTGGCAGGGGTCGTGGGGCAGCACCCACAGGTCTAAATCGGGGTGGGGTGTTCGGTCCTTGCAGCCTTCACAGGATCGATTCCTGACTACTTTGTTGTGAATTGCACGACTCACACAGTAATGTAGCTTCACATACATCTTGGGAAGCACGTAGGCGTCAAAGACGCTCGCTTCAGAAGTGTCCCTGACTGCTGTGGCCTCCACTATGTTTTGAATGATGAATTTCTTAATGGCTTTGTCCTTGGGCACACATCAGGCAGAGTTCGTGCAGCAAATGGGCTGCACATGGCCGCAGCCCTTTTTGGCGCCGCCGTTGTCCTTCGTTTTCTTTGTCATCTTGGAGGCACGGACCGGAGAGGGTATTTTGTACATTTTTATTTTTGTCTGTCTCCTCTGCTAAACACTCTACTAGAACCTTCTAGTGGGCACTAGTGGATCCTTTTGCTCAACGTTATGCTTCCAACTTTCAGCACGATACCTGACACATTGTAGATGCTCAATAAATATCTGTGGCCTGAATAAGTGACTAAATGTTAAATGAACTTTTCCTTTTTTTCTAAGCTCTTATGCACTAAATACTTGCAATTCGTTAGCATTTGCTTTTAGAACTTAATCAGATTTGAAATGTTTATAAATAATCTTTGTACATTTCCTAAAATATTTAGTTTTCCTTTTTAAGATTTTTTGTGGCATTATTTGAAATTAAATCAAGTAGTTGCTTGCTTATTTTGAGGAAAAATTATTTTAGCTAGAATTAAATAGAAAAGAAATTCATTTTCGTTATCCTTTCAAAAACCTTTTCTGATGTCCCCAGAGCTAATGTAGGGGCTGTGCCTCTGTGCCCTCACATATTACACTCTATTTCTCCCCAGTCTTGGTGCTCACAACACTACATTATATTTATGTGTTTTTCTGTCTCACTCACAAGATAAGCTTAAGCACAAGGAACAAGTTGTTCATCCCAGGCTAAATAACTGGTACATGGTAGGCACTAAAGACGTATTTGTGGGTGAATGATGGATGGATATAGTACTGTGATCATTAGTGAACTTCTGGAGGCAGAGAGACTCTGAAATTCATAATCTTACTTCCCGCCATATCTGTCATATTGCCCTGAACCTAGATGACCCTCAAGAAAAATTTGATAAATAAATGTGTGAGTGAATGCTTCAATGGTAAACCGATTGAAGAAGTTTGGTTACTCTTTTATAACTTTTATAATTGCTATAAACAGTATCGTAGGCTCACCTGATTTTGAATGCTAACACCCTGCTTACAAACCAAGCTTCTTAATTTTCATTAACCCCAGTGTTCTCATTAAGAAAACAGTGCCTCCTAAAGTTATTATAAGAATTAAGTTAATAAAATAATTGCTTAGTATAGTGCCTGGTAACATAACAACAAACTCTTAGTAATTGAAACCAAATAAAATTGGCCTTTTATAACCAGAAATCTTGAGACACCAGTCTTTTACTGTTCGCTGCTTTCTTATAAACTTGGTTTTACTTTATTTTTTAAATTGATTTAAAGAAATTTTTTTTGTTGTGTTTGAAACTACCACTAGGTGTCAGTAATATCCTGTGACTTTCAGTTACAGTGCAACCTAATCAGGCAGAGAGCAATGTGAATCTATGCAACGTTGAAGTCTGGCTTATCTGTAGCTCCTAGTGAAAAATGCCAAATTCCCTCCTCCTTTCTGATCAAAGCCCAGCCAATAATGAAGCTGGAGCTGTTACTGATGCTTGGCTGAGTGGAATGTAAATGAATGCCAAAAATGAATTCTTTTGAATTCTTTCATCCCCTGGGATCGTCCCCCAGGACTGACCAAAGGGCAGTGGGTGAAGTGCAAGTAACCCTCTGGAAAGGCTGAATCCCCCAGCCCCAACTTCTTCACCTGTCCCCACCCATTATTATCACCACACCCCACCCTGGGAGTCCCTGCTAACCAGAACTCCTCACACGTGGGAGAACTATATAAATATCTGGTGAGGTTGTACTTTGAAAAGAACAGGACAGGAGGATGAAATGAAAAAAAAATGCCCAACGTCACTAGTCACTAGGGAAATGCAAATTAAAACCACGGTGAGTTCATCTCACACCTGTCAGAATAGCTATTATGAAAAAGACAAAAGGTAACAAGTGTTAGCAAGGATGTGGGGAAAAGAGAATCCTTGTACACTATTAGTAGGAATGTAAATTAGTATAGCCATATGGAAAGCTGTAAGGAGGTTCCTCAAACAACTGAAAATAAAAGTGCCATACGATTCAGCAATCCCACTTCTGGATATTTACCCAAAAGGCCTGAAATTATTTTGTCAAAGAGACATCTGCATTCCCATATTCACTGTAGCACTATGCACAATAGCCAAGGTATGAAACCAACCCAGGTGTCCATGACACTTAGCTAGCTTGGCTGCAGCTTGCTTTTGCTTCCTAAAAGCTGCCCCTGCCATTCCTGCAGAGGAGCTGCTGTGCCTGTATTTGCAGAGAACAAAATGTGCCTGGGAGTTTACTCACCCACCCCTGGGCCAGTAGAAAATAACTGACAGTGCAAGTTTATGAAAGCCCAGCTCCCTCGCCTCAGGGCAGGATAACTATGAGGGGTAGCTTCGACCCCTTGTACCCCTGTGGGATAAGCCTAGGCTTTGCCCAAAATCACACCTTGCTTGGCTTCTTTCCCTTTCCTGTTCTGCTTCCCCCACTTTCTTACCAGTTTCTCCTGGGATCCCTCCCTTCCTAAATCACTTGCATAGCACAGTGATTTGCACTATTGATGCAAGACAGGCAAGCCCCACAATTGGGGCTTATCCCAGGAGGGTTCTTGGCTTCACCCAGGAAAGAGTTCAAGGGCAAACTGGTGATACTAGACAGCAGCTTTTATTGAAGCAGCAGTTCACAGCAGCAGCAGAGGGACTGCTCCTCGCTGAGCAGGGCTGTCCTGTAGGCAGTGTGCCCAGAATACCTAGTTCTGCATCATATTTGTACCCACTTTTCATTATATGAAAATTAAGGGGCAGTTTATGCAGAAATTTCCAGACAAGGGTGGTAATTCCAGGTTACCAGGTTGTTGCCATGGAAGAGGGCAGTGACTTACCATGGCGATGGTAAGCTGACGTGGCACACCGGTGGGCATATCTTATGGAAAGCTGCTTCCACCCCATCCCTGTTTTAGCTAGTCCTCAATTTGGTCCGGGTCTGAGCCCCACCTACAGAGTTGAGTCCCACCTCCTGAGTTGAGTCTCGCCTCTTACGTCACCATGTCCACTTAACTAAGCTGGAACCACATAACCTAGAATTCCCTTCCCTGTACAGTTCTGGATTAGGTTTGGCCACAGGAGAATTTAGCATCCAATGGGGAGGGCAAGAGTGAAGCAGCATCCAAAAGCAGGTGAGGAGTACGCAGTGTTGCAACTCATCTATATTGTCATTGGTTCCCAGGCTTACCTGGTTGGTGAGGGGTGATGAGCAGGTCCACAGCTACTCCATCTCCTGACGGCCCTCCGCCTTCAGCCTCTCCCCTTTTAGTTTCTCCTCCTTCCTCATCTCTGCTTCCTGGCCAAGGTGAGTGTCTAAACCCATGATGACGGGCACCACATTCCCCTGCAAGAGACTCCACATCATGGAAGTTGGAGGCATGCAAGTGGTTAAGAAACCAACATGAGTTCCAGCTCATCCCCATAGGATTCCGTTCTTCCTCCCCTCCTCTATTCTACACCCATCTTTCCTTCCTATCTGCCTGCCCTGCTGGCTTCAAGCCCAGCACCAAACACCGAAGCAATGACCATAAACAGTTCAACTATCTCCTGTCATTGTGTTCGGCCACAACCCTGTAATCAATCCCTTATTCCGTATTACTCCTTGTAGATCTGTTTCTCGGATTGAACCCTGCCTGATACACACAGGAATCCTCAGGCTCTGCTTCTGGGGAATATGACCTAAGACAATTGGGTTTTTGTTTTTTTGTTTGTTTGAGACAGGGTCTCACTCTGTCACCCAGGCTGAAGTGCAGTGGTGCAATCTCAGCTCACTGCAACCTGTGCCCCCCCAGGGTTCAAACAATTCACCTACCTCATCCTCCCGAGTAGCTGGGACTACAGGTGCACGCCACCATGCTGGGCTAATTCTTGTATTTTTTGGTAGAGACAGGGTTTCACTATGTTGGCCAGGCTGGTCTTGAACTCCTGACTTCAAGTGATCCATATGCCTTGGCCTCCCAAAGTGCTGGGATTATGGGCACGAGCACCCGGCCACCTAAGACACATTGTTTAATAAATGATGGGCTTTGTGACTTACCAAGGCCAAGTGGTTATTCGGGCAATGCTGGACCTCAGTCCAGGTCTACGTGACTAAAGGCCGTGTTCTGTCCCCTAGAGCACGCGGCCACTGCAGACACCGAGCCGTGTCAAAACAGTGGATTCAGAGGGACTTCTGGTTCACAGTCATTTAGTGCATATTGGCAGAATTCCTCCAGATGTGTAAATATTATATTTAGTACTTAAATTCATTAAATTCAGCATGCTCAGCCTGCATGCCAGCAACAAGAGGGAGTTACCATTGCTGAGAATCATGCAGCAGGGAGTCTGAGGGCAGAAACTCACTAATTCTCAGCACAGGCGCTCTTGTGGAATATTGATAGCTGGTCTGATATCTAAATAGAGTATCTCTGGCTCTTCCTACACCAGCAGGCGTTGCTCACTCTTGGCGCCTGAAATGTGTGTGCCTTCTAAGACTGTAAAAATAGGCACCTCTCATATTTCTATATAGGAACACTTAGACACAAACAACATTTGGGAAGCTACATACATCTTACATGAAGTCATTCCACTTTTACAAGAGTCTTGCTATAAGTTTGATGTATGAGCATAGATACTTGTATGTCTATTAAGTTCTGGTGCTGATGCCCTTAAAATTCTCTGTTCCAGAGAAAACCAGGGAGAGGCAGGACAAGTGTGACCAAGCATTGCTTTGCTTGAGAGCCCTTCACTAAACAAATGTGTAGATATCCAAATTGCTTTATGTTCTTAAATCCCTAAATGTTATGGATTAGGACAAAAATATCAAATTTTAAGTAGAATATTGGGAAAACCTCAAATAAACTTTAACTTTTCTAATTTTATAAATTATTTTATTGTTGTATTGTTATTTTTTATTGGTTTTTCTTTTCGATATTTTCAAACCACAGTTGGTTGGATCCACAGATGCAGAACCCACAGAGGGCCAACTGTAAGTTTCTATCTATCTATATCTATAGTTTAGGTAAAGATAATGTGTATTTATATCTAAATATATCTTGGTAGATACATAGAAAATCTGCATATATTTAAATCTATGTAGAGACAGATCAATAAACATAATATCAAGAAGCTTCTATGAAACAAAAGTAGGGAGCTATAAAGGTAAAGACAGAAATGCAGAACAAAAAGCCAAATTAAACAAGAAAAGAATAACAAGGAAATTTAAATTCTAATAGAATAATTAAAATCCACATTGGAGATAATTTAAAGCAGAAAGGACATCAGAAACCATACGTCATATAAAGAGCAAACTTCAGGCTGGGAGTAGTGGCTCATGCCTGTAATCCCAGCACTTTGGGAGGCCGAGGCAGGCAGATTACTTGAAGTCAGGAGTTCAAGACCAGGCTGGCCAACATGGCGAAGCCCCATCTCTACTAATAATACAAAATTAGCTGGGCATAGTGGTGTGCCTGTAATCCCAGCTACTCAGGAGGCTGAGGATGAGAACTGTTTGGACCCAGGAGGCTGAGGTTGCAGTGAACCGAGTTAATGCCACTACACTCCAGCCTGGGCGACAGGGTGAGACCCCGTCTCAAAAAAAAAAAAAAAAAATCATCAGCTCAAATTGAAAGCTTTTACCCAGGGACAAAAGTAAAATGTGTAGCCACAACCTGTCGCAATTTATAAAAGTCTACTTCCCCAGATACCAACATTTGACATTAAATGTTGCCCACCACACACATTTAAATCTAGAATTCACAAGGTGATATTTTTTAGTGCTGATGAAGTATTTATACAGTAGCTGGGAAATTTTCTTCTTTCATTTTTATTATAAAAGCAATATAAGTTCATGATAAGAAGGTCAAACAGAGCAGAAAGGCATATACTGAAGTACAAAGGTCTAATCCTGAAACCCACTACTTAATGTCAGCTCCCCAGAAGTAATTGCTGTGGTTAAGATCTGTTTATTCTAGGGTTTTTCTATGCACGTACCATTTACCGTTTTGTTTTTATACAAATGGGACCATACTATACATTACTGTTTTGCAACTGCTTTTTTCAGTATACAATAATACATATTGAGTATCTTTCCACATACAGGTTTTCATGGCTAATATTGTACCTATCAGAGATGCATGAAGAAATTTTAACTACTCTCCTATTCTTGGACATTTAGGAGAAATATGCAAGAAATAACAATAGTCCACACAATGATATCATGAATACACATCTTCATATACAAGCTCCCCACTAGAATATAAGCTGTATGCCTGCTTTGCCCACTAGTAGGCTCCCAGGGCTTAGAGCAGTGCCTGACACATTGGGTGCCCCATAAACATTTACCAGATGACTGTATGTGTACATGTGGGCGGCAAGCCACCCAGGCACCGAGGCAAGAGACCGAGGACAGGAGCTGTTCCAGTATAATAAAATATAAAACAAGAATAGTCATACCAGATATAGATCTTAGATATGATTATATATGAATATCATTAATCATTAGTTGGTAGTAATTACTATCCCAATATTATAATAATCCCTGCTCTATAATCATAACGTAGGAAAAACCAGGCCATACAGAGATAGGAGCTGAGGGGACATAGTGAGGTGTGACCAGAAGACGGGAGTGCGAGCCTTCTGTTATGCCCAGACAGGGCCACTAGAGGGCTCCTTGGTCTAGCGGTGACGCTAGCATCTGGGAAGATGCCCGTTGCCAGGCGGACCGTGTTCTAGCGGTAACAAAAGGTGTCAAGCAACAACACCCGGTACGTAGCAGAGGGGGAAAGGAAGTCTCCTTTGCCCCGGGGGGACTTTAGAGAAGACTCTGCTCCTCCACCTCTTGTGGAGGGCCTGACATTAGTCAGGCTTGCCCGCAGTTATCCGGAGGCCTAACCATCTCCCTGTGATGCTGTGCTTCAGTGGTCACACTGCTAGTCCAGCTTCATGTTTCATCCTATACACCTGGCTCTGCTTTCTAGATAGCAGTAGTAAATTAGTGAACGTACTAAAAGTCTCTGATATGTAGAAATAATGGCGTAAGCTGTCTTTGTCTTCTCTCTCTCTCTGCCTTGGCTGCCAGGCAGGGAAGGGCCCCCTGTCCAGTGGACACGTGACCCACGTGACCTTACCTATCATTGGAGAAGACTCACATTCTTTACCCTGCCCCTTTTGCTTTGTATACAATAAATAACAGCGCAGCCAGACATTCGAGGCCACTACCGGTCTCCGCGCATTGGTGGTAGTGGTCCCCCGGGCCCAGCTGCCTTTTCTTTTATCTCTTTGTCTTGTGTCTTTATTGCTACACTCTCTCGTCACCGCATACGGGGAGAGACCCATCGACCCTGTGGGGCTGGTCCCTACATGTATATGTATCTATACATGTATTTAAAATTTCTATGTAGATTGACCAATCGCCTTCCAAAAAGATTGTTTCACTGTATACTCCTATGTATAGTTTTTTTTATTTGTTTGTTTGTTTGGTTTTTTTGAGACGGGAGTTTTGCTTTTGTTGCCCAGGCTGGAGTGCAATGGCGCCATCTCAGCTCACCGCAACCTCTGCCTCCCAAGTTCAAGCGATTCTCCTGCCTCAGCCTTAGCTGGAATTACAAGCATGCGCCACCACGCCTGGCTAATTTTTGTATTTTTAGTAGAGACAGGGTTCCACCATGTTGGTCAGGCTGGTCTCGAACTCCTGAACTCAGGTGATCTGCCTGCCTCAGCTTCACAAAGTGCTGGGATTACAGGCGTGAGCCACCACGCCCGGCCCTATCTGTAGTTTCTAAATTTTATTTTGTTTTGATCACCTGGGGACGTCATCTGATCAAACGGGCTTAACACAACACAAATTCATTATCTTCCAGTTCTGGGGTCAGAAATCCAAAATGGGTGGGTACAGCTGCACTCCCCCCGGGAGCCCTAGGGGAGAATCCATTTCCTTGACTTTTTCAGCTTGTAAGGGCGGCATTCCTTGGTTCAGTGCCCGTTCCACATCACTCTGAACTCGGCCTCCTGTCATATCTCTGAATCTGACCCTCCTACCTCTCTCTTTCTCTTATAAGCACGTTTGTGATACATTGAGCCCACATGGATAATCCATATAATCCCCCCATCTCAAGAACCTTAACATAATCACATCTGCAAACCCCCCTTTGCCACATAAGATAACACACAGGCTCCAGGGATTAGGATGTGAACATCTTTGGGAAGCCGATATTCTGCCTACCACCGCTTGGGAATCAGCTTTGAATTTCAGCTTTGTCATTGCAAGCTTCATTTCCTAAATATGTGTTGAGTACCCCCATATCACGTCCTGAAATAGATCTAAGAACTACACTAACTAGCTCCCATGGCCTTGCCCAAGTTACATAACCTCCCTGCACCTCCATTTTTCTCGCTGGCAGAACTGACGAGATTAATATGTGCCTCACGGGAGAAGCTTTATGTAAAGTGTCTGCAGGCAACCCTTTCCACTTAAACAGCATTCAGGAATTATATGCTATTTTCATCTTGACAAAATGTAAGCAAAATACCGGATTCAGCAGTAAAGAGGTAGAGGAACAGATGCTCTTGGAAACGGCTGGTGTGAATGTGAATTGGTACAGGCTTTCTAGAGGGCAATGTGGCAATGTGAATGTAATGAAAAGCCTTGCAATTTTTTTCTCTTTATCCCAGTGATGATTCATTTCTAGACGTGTATCTGAAGACCATGGTTGGATTTACATACAAAGATGTTTGTGAAATATTATTTATATTACTGGAAGGGAAAAAGCAGAAACAGACTAAATGTACTCTAATAAGCAATTAGATAAGTACACTCACATTATGGAAATCTCATCAGCCATATAAAAGGACTTTGTAAAAGAATATGAAACATCATGTTCAGAGGTTTGCCAAATGTTAATGACAAAGCTGGGGATTTAAATCGGAGATATTAATTATCTCATATCGGTAAAAGAACTCCGTGTGATGAGAGAATGTGCATATAGATAGAAAAAAAAAGGACTAAATAAAATAGATTTCATGATCCTAACAGTGGTTATTTCCACGTAATGGAAACAAGTATTTTCATTTTTGCCTACTTGTATTTTCTATTTTCTAATGACAAAGGCGGAGGGTTTCTATACAAAACAATTCCTCTACTGGTTCAATTATCAGGCATCTCTAGGTATAGAACAAACACTGCGAGAGGTGTCCCTCTAGTGGAAGGAGGGATTTTTAAAAATAGTTTCTTGTATTGAAGTCTTTGGGAGGCAAACAGAGGTCTGAAGTTAGTAAATGATTCTGCTTATTCCACAGCCACTGCACTCCAGCCTGGGCAACATATCAACACCCTGTCTCGGGAAAGAAAAAAAAATTAAAAGAGGGATGGGGACTAATCACAAAAGGAAGGGCCAAAAACCACCCTAGGAAACAGGTGCTACTAACTCTAGGCGCATTTGGAATATTGACCACTAACTTTTTCAACTGCCGATATCGGGGGATTAAGCTCCTTAGGCTTACTTCTCCTTCCCTTGCTTTTTGGCAGCTTGAGGCTAGGGTGCCAGGGGATGTGGAACTTCAAAAGCGACCTGGATGGAGCCTGACATGTGCAAGCTGCACCGCTAGGGAGCGCCAGCTCCTCGAGGTGACTCTGAATCTTCGGCTCCACTCGGCTCCTCGGCTGAGTTCGGCCGACGCTTGCCTTCTCAGGCTCGGCTCTCTTCGGCTTTCTGAAAGTGTTCCTGTCCTGGCCTCGGCTCCCCTTCGGCTGCGTTCGGCCCACGATCGTCTCAGTCTCGGCTATCCTCGGCTACGTTCGGCTGGCTGTCGTCCTCTTGGACTCGGCTCTCTTCGGTTGAGTTCGGCCTGCTCTCGTCTCGGAGTCGGCTTCCTTCGGCTGCGTTCGGCTGCGACCCGGAAGAGCTTCCATGGAGCCAGGGCTGCCGGCTCGACGGACTGCCATGGCACCGCTGCTGGAGTACGAGCGGCAGCTGGTGCTGGAACTGCTCGACACTGACGGGCTAGTGGTGTGCGCCCGCGGGCTCGGCGCGGATCGGCTCCTCTACCACTTTCTCCAGCTGCACTGCCACCCAGCCTGCCTGGTGCTTGTGCTCAACACGCAGCCGGCCGAGGAGGTGCGGCCGCGCTGGCGCGGGAGTGAGGGGAGTCCGAGAGTCTTGAGGGCCTCCTGAGCGGATGCGAGGCCTCTGACAGGGATGGAGGGGCTCTGACGGGGATTCAGGCCCCTGACACTACGCGATGACACAGAGAAGGATGGCAGGGGTCCCCAGGGGGATGCAGGTCCCTCACACTGCGGGAACACAGACGTATGTAACGGGTCGCGAGGAGGATACCGGTCGCTCACACTGTGCGGGGACATTGAGAAGAATTGGAGGGGCAACGAGAAGGCTGCAGGTCCCTGGCAGGAGTTGAAGAATACTAAGAGGAATACCAGTCCCTGACACTGTGCGGGGACTCTGAGAGGGAAGAGAGGAGTCCTAAGAAGGATGCAAGTCTTTGACCAGAGTTCAAGGAGAACTGGGAGGGGTCCCCAGGGGATGCGGGTCCCTGACACTGTGCAGGCACAGTGAGAATGATGGAAGGGGTCCCGAGAAGGATGCAATTCCCTGACAACACTAAGAGGGACGGGAGGGGTCCCCAGAAGGATGCAGGTCCCTGACATGGGTGCAAGGGCACTGAAAGGTGAAGGGGCTCTGAGTGGTAGGAGAGGATCAGAGGTCCCTGCAGGGGAAGGGGAGATGTTGGATGGAGGATCTGGATAGGAATAAGGGGAGAGTCCTGAAGTTTGCCATTAAGGGAGTTTCTGGGGGCAGAAGGAAGGTCCCTGAAAGGGAACAGTGATGAGGATGGAAGGGTCTCTGAGGGTGATGGGGAGACATGAAAGGAGATGCTGAGACTGGAAAAACCCAATAGGGAAAAGGAGGGACCAGGAAATGGGGCATTCACCAAGGCTGTGTTAAGAGGGCCATAGGGTCAGAAAGGGATTGGAGCTGAACGCTGAAGATGTTGGCAAAGGTTAACTACAGTTAAGGAGAATGGAGAACACTGAGAAAGATGGAATGGGGCTACACCTGGGGCTAGGGGGTGTTGAGAGGGGACACAGCTTGGTCTGACAAGTCTGATGATCCCCTAGATAGATCAGGTGGCCAGGAGAAAAATGTCAGCTGAGAAGAGTGACCACAGTCTCTCTGAGGGCAGGCACCCTGTTTGACTCATCTAGGTATCCTCAGTACTTGGCATAGGGCCTAAGGCAACACACAGGGCCTAGTAAAGATGGTTTTAAACTGGGGATATAAATAAACCAAGCCAAGGGACCCAGTGACGTGAAGTCCCTCTAGGATGGATCAGCACAGACCTGACAGTCTAAAACATTGTCTGGGGAAAGGATTCCCTTGTTATCGTCTCATAGAATGTGCTTGGCTACAAACCTGGCTTTGGTGGGAAGTATTTTCTAGGTAGCAGAAATCTTTTAATCCAAGCTTTTAAAAGTTGGAGGTTTTGTGTGTGTGTGCATATGTTATTGTAGTTGAGTGCTGATAATGACTGAAGTGCAATTATTCCTTAGTGTAAACCCCAAAACAAGAAAACATCATTAAATGTAGACTGGTTGGTTGAAGTTACTATAAAGAAGTAACTTAGTGTGTATATTCATTATTAAGTTCATTATCTCAGAGAAAGATAGCACATTATTTTAAATATCTGTAACCTATTAAAAACTGCCCTGTATTAAATAGCCTACTAATCAAGTTTGATTTGATTTAGGAGTATTTTATCAATCAGCTGAAGATAGAAGGAGTTGAACACCTCCCTCGCCGTGTAACAAATGAAATCACAAACAACAGTCGCTATGAAGTTTACACACAAGGTGGTGTTATATTTGCAACAAGTAGGATACTTGTGGTTGACTTCTTGACTGATAGGATACCTTCAGATTTAATTACTGGTAAGAATTTGAAATCTTATTATTTGTATGTAAATTTGTACTTTTTTTTTTTTAGTACAATTTCCATTGTATTTTTCTCCAGAGAATAGTCTGTCTTCAGTCTTGAAGAACTCAGCTCCCTAGATCACCTTTGGCAGGGGTCGTGGGGCAGCACCCACAGGTCTAAATCGGGGTGGGGTGTTCGGTCCTTGCAGCCTTCACAGGATCGATTCCTGACTACTTTGTTGTGAATTGCACGACTCACACAGTAATGTAGCTTCACATACATCTTGGGAAGCACATAGGCGTCAAAGACGCTCGCTTCAGAAGTGTCCCTGACTGCTGTGGCCTCCACTATGTTTTGAATGACGAATTTCTTAATGGCTTTGTCGTTGGGCACACATCAGGCAGAGTTCGTGCAGCAAATGGGCTGCACATGGCCGCAGCCCTTTTTGGCGCGACCGTTGTCCTTCGTTTTCTTTGTCATCTTGGAGGCACGGACCGGAGAGGGTATTTTTTACATTTTTATTTTTGTCTGTCTCCTCTGCTAAACACTCTACTAGAACCTTCTAGTGGGCACTGCTGGGTCCTTTTGCTCAACGTTATGCTTCCAACGTTCAGCACGATACCTGACACATTGTAGATGCTCAATAAATATCTGTGGCCTGAATAAGTGACTAAATGTTAAATGAACTTTTCCTTTTTTTCTAAGCTCTTATTCACTAAATACTTGCAATTCGTTAGCATTTGCTTTTACAACTTAATCAGATTTGAAATTTTATAAATAATCTTTGTACGTTTCCTAAAATATTTAGTTTTCCTCTTTAAGATTTTTTATGGCATTATTTGAAATTAAATCAAGTAGTTGCTTGCTTATTTTGAGGAAAAATTATTTTAGCTAGAATTAAATAGAAAAGAAATTCATTTTCGTTATCCTTTCAAAAACCTTTTCTGATGTCCCCAGAGCTAATGTAGGGGCTGTGCCTCTGTGCCCTCACATATTACACTCTATTTCTCCCCAGTCTTGGTGCTCACAACACTACATTATATTTATGTGTTTTTCTGTCTCACTCACAAGATAAGCTTAAGCACAAGGAACAAGTTGTTCATCCCAGGCTAAATAACTGGTACATGGTAGGCACTAAAGACATATCTGTGGGTGAATGATGGATGGATATAGTACTGTGATCATTAGTGAACTTCTGGAGGCAGAGAGACTCTGAAATTCATAATCTTACTTCCCGCCGTATCTATCATATTGCCCTGAACCTGGATGACCCTCAAGAAAAATTTGATAAATAAATGTGTGAGTGAATGCTTCAATGGTAAACCGATTGAAGAGGTTTGGTTACTCTTTTATAACTTTTATAATTGTTATAAACAGTATCGTAGGCTCACCTGATTTTGAATGCTAACACCCTGCTTACAAACCAAGCTTCTTAATTTTCATTAACCCCAGTGTTCTCATTAAGAAAACAGTGCCTCCTAAAGTTATTATAAGGATTAAGTTAATAAAATAATTGCTTAGTATAGTGCCTGGTAACATAACAACAAACCCTTAGTAATTGATACCAAATAAAATTGGCCTTTTATAACCAGAAATCTTGAGACACCAGTCTTTTACTGTTCGCTGCTTTCTTATAAGCTTGGTTTTACTTTATTTTTTAAATTGATTTAAAAAAATTTTTTTGTTGTGTTTGAAACTACCACTAGGTGTCAGTAATATCCTGTGACTTTCAGTTACAGTGCAACCTAATCAGGCAGAGAGCAATGTGAATCTATGCAACGTTGAAGTCTGGCTTATCTGTAGCTCCTAGTGAAAAATGCCAAATTCCCTCCTCCTTTCTGATCAAAGCCCAGCCAATAATGAAGCTGGAGCTGTTACTGATGCTTGGCTGAGTGGAATGTAAATGAATGCCAAAAATGAATTCTTTTGAATTCTTTCATCCCCTGGGATCGTCCCCCAGGACTGACCAAAGGGCAGTGGGTGAAGTGCAGGTAACCCTCTGGAAAGGCTGAATCCCCCAGCCCCAACTTCTTCACCTGTCCCCACCCATTATTACCACCACACCCCACCCTGGGAGTCCCTGCTAACCAGAACTCCTCACACGTGGGAGAACTATATAAATATCTGGTGAGGTTGTACTTTGAAAAGAACAGGACAGGAGGATGCTTTCATAGCCAAACCTGACACTGACATCTCCAGACAGAACTAAGAACACACTTTCTGGGAAATAGATATATATTTTTCAGTTACACTTCAGATTTGTGTACGCAGTGCTGTTCCCCCACTTTATATTCATTCAACAAATATTTAACTCACTAAGGGTCCCTTGTTTGGCAGGAAGGGTGCTGAAGATAGACAGATGATTGGGACAGTATGGTGAACTCGTGAGTTAGACTGCTTCTGGGTTTGAGTTCTCTTCATCTTGCACCAGCTGTGTATTTTTAGGCAAGTTTCTTAATTTCTCTATCCCTCAGCTTACTCACCTGTACGTTGGTGATAAAGATAGTACCTTCCTCCTAGGATTGTCAGGGTGAAAGTAAATGCTTATATGTGAAATACTTGGTATCATGACACATAGTCAGCATTCTGTGATCTCTGTGATCTCTGCCTGTTGGTGTTAGGATGTTCCTGTTCTCGGGCAGTTTAGTGGAGGAGACAAGTAAAGAAGTAGTTATAGTACAGTATGAGGTACAAAATGTCATAGGAACAAAAAAAACTAAAGTAGGCTTTTGTGGAGCGAAAACTCCTCCCAAAAACCTAACGTGCTTCTATTATTTTTATTTTTATTTTTTGAAAAAGGGATGTCTTGAGTTGGTGTGACTAAATAGGAATAACATGATTTTACACATGATGTGGAACCTTCGGCCTCGCACTTGCTTGCTGGATGACCTTGGTTACGTTGCTTTCTTGGTCTCATCATGATACCTACTGCATGGAATTATCATGACAATTAAATGAAATAAAAATCTATAGGAACACCTAATCCAGTTACCTGGGATGTGGTATTAGTTCTCTTCTTCCTCCTGGGTTCCAACCAAAATAAAGACAACTTTTTGGAGCACAACATTTTCTTAAATTGAGTTTCTCCTTTTCTTTGGAAGTTCATTTTTATTATTCTTGACTCTATGTAATATTTCAATCCAGGCTAACAAAATGTGGCCTCTTAGAGTCTTTGGGAAAACCCACCAAGTAGATACAGAATATTTTCTGAGTGGTAAATTAATTATGTACATGTATTGGGGGATTATTGAAAATCCTTTGTCTATAAATTCCTAAATAACACTATTAATTTTTACTATATTTGGAAGATAATTTGCTGAGCTAGAGTAAATTTATCTCCATCCACCTCTATCCAAAACTTAAACATTAAAATAGGAAAATCTGAGTTTAGTTTATTGAACTATTAGAAGGGTCATAAATCACTGTTAGTATCATTGTCCATACCCTTCCAGATATGAGAACTGGATCAAAAGCATGCAAGTAGCATTATCCCAAATATATGTAAGGTAACCAGCTTGATTTAGGTCTGAAAGGCAGACTCGTCATGGAGTAATTGAGGTTTTGGTCTGGAAAGGATGTCTGTATGCCTTTATGTCATCTCATGTTTCTCCCTAACTTAGCACTAATCACACGGCATCAGATGACACAATATATATGAAGAGCTGGGTCGGTAGTCTCATTTCATAAATAACAAAGCATGTATAATTGTTCTTATTTTTGACATTCTGAGGTGTTATAATCATGCACACCCCCAAAGACACGTATTAAGTATGTCGATTGAAGGTTTTTGTTTTAAATGGACTAATTTACCTCTGAATTGACTATCTTCTGATTCTGAAAATTGAATTCATCTAATAGGTGATGTAGATGTTGCCAAGACTTCTAAAACGTGGCTATTTTGTGTAGTCCACATCTGATTCATATATTAAAAAAAAAAAAATTCATGACCGTACTTTGCTTTTAGAAATTCTTCCTCTAACATGCCAGAAACACCCCACCCCAGGACCTGTGCCCTCACTGTCCCCTCAGCCTGGCAGCCTGGAACTCTCTTGGCGCAGATGGTCACAAGGCTCCATCCAGCCTTTATTCAGATATCACCTTGGTGAGACCACCCCTCATACATACTCCCTCTCTTCCTTCTCTGATTCATTTTTTCTTCTCAGCACTTGTAATATCCTAAATATTTTACGTATTTATATTGTTTATAGTCAATTCCTTGAGGACAGGGATTTATGTCTATTCTGTGCGTGGCTATATGCCCAGTCTAGAATGGTGCTTGTTCATTCTCATGTAGGTACTTGAGAAAAATGTGATGAATGAATGGAAATGAGCATAAAAATTACCTACCTGTTCTGTAGTTTAAATTACGTTTCTCCCCCTCAGGCATCTTGGTGTATAGAGCCCACAGAATAATTGAGTCGTGTCAAGAAGCATTCATCTTGCGCCTCTTTCGCCAGAAAAACAAACGTGGTTTTATTAAAGCTTTCACAGACAATGCTGTTGCCTTTGATACTGGTTTTTGTCATGTGGAAAGAGTGATGAGAAATCTTTTTGTGAGGAAACTGTATCTGTGGCCAAGGTAAAGAACACTATGTGACAAATAATGGTGACATTATTTGTCATCTTTTTTTGCGAGATCTACTGTAACTTAGTTGCACTTTGATATAATATAATGTAAAATTCATTGTAATTTTGTTTGATAGAACCTAGTCAGGTTTATAACAAACACATCCAGCTATAAATTTGTATTCACCAAGTTTGTGATTTTATTTAAGTCGAGAGCAATTTGATGGTTACTTTTCTGCTGGTCCATCCAAGACAGCCACTTTATTCTTTCTTATACATTTAGTGAAACTCCCAGGGATCTATAGACCCACATATACAACAGCTTTAGGTGTACTGCAGATTTATTGGCTAAGATTACCACTTCTGCTTTGAAAATTACTCAACAGGGAAATGAAGCACAAAGGTTTTGAAGAAGTTTTGTTAATTTCTAGGAATAACATTTAGGTTTCAGTTTTCAAACATTTTTGCAACCTATGCTACCATGTATTTTGGTTATGATATATGTTATTTTAAGAGTAGTTGTACACCAGGTGCAGTGGCTCACGCCTGTAATCCCAGCACTTTAGGAAGCCAAGGCAGGCGGATCACCTGGGGTCAGGAGTTCGAGACTAGCTTGGTCAACATGGTGAAACCCCGTCTCTACTAAAAATACAAAAATTAGCTGGGCATGTTGGCACATGCCTGTAGTCCCAGCTACTTGGGAGTCTGAGGCAGGAGAATCACTTGAACCCAGGAGGCAGAGGTTGCAGTGAGCCGAGATCACACCATTGCACTCCAGCCTGGGCAACGAACGAAACTCCATCTCAAAAAAAAAAAAGAGTAGTTATAGTATTTTTAACTTTCTTGATTATACCTTGTTTTAGGAGTCAACAAACTCTTCATGTAAATGGCCAGGTAGTAAATATTTTGGGCTTTGCAGGCTATATAGACTGTGACAATTACTCAACTCTGTTATTGCCCAAAAGCAAGTAGACTGCTTACATAAGTAATGGGTGTGACTGCATTCCGAAGAGACTGTAGGAACAGGTACAGGATTTGGCCCAGACGGTAGTTTGCTGACCCTTACCTTATCTGAATAATACAATGCTTCTATTCATTGAGGTTCAAAGTGTTTTTGAAAACGTTGTTTTGCTTTTCACTTGTTTGTTGTTTTGCTTTTCGTGTTGTTTGTAGCATTTATAAAAATGGGGTGTTAAACCAAGACTAGAAATATATAGCTGCTGAAATCTAGAAAATTGTTGAAAAATATTTGTCTCTTTAGGTTCCATGTAGCAGTAAACTCATTTTTAGAACAGCACAAACCTGAAGTTGTAGAAATCCACGTTTCTATGACACCTGCCATGCTTGCTATACAGACTGCTATACTGGACATTTTAAATGCATGTCTAAAGGAACTAAAATGCCATAACCCATCGCTTGAAGTGGAAGATTTATCTTTAGAAAACGCTATTGGAAAACCTTTTGACAAGGTACTCTTTTTCCTTTTCAACACAGTTTATTATGTTGTAATTTTAAAGAATGCAAGTTATTTTAATATTTGCAATGTTGTTGATAGGAATTTGCTGTTATTTAAGAATAAAATCAGAGGTCATTTAAAAACATAGCTTCTTTGGTTTACTGGAAAGTAATAATTTATAGTAAAATATGTGGATTGGCATATAAGCATCACTCTCACTTTTGCAGTTATATAGTAAGTGATTATCTCTTATTTTAAGTATAATCAAGAAGAAAATAAATAACTTTTTTTAATTTGAAATGACAGCATTTGGATGTCTACAGGTAGAAGAGTTTTACATAAGAATGCTCCATAATTGTACATGAATTTATGATCTCTTTTATGGAATAAAAAATAATTTGGATGAGTTTTCATTACTGAGGAGTGTGAAACTTGCTCTGTCTTAAAATTACATTCTGAATTGAGGAAATGGTAAGACATCAGTTCCAGGAATTTTTATTCTAACTAATTTTTTTATTATAGATTAATATTGCAGATATATAAATGTCTACTTCTTCATTATAGATTAATATTATTACAGATACATAAATGTCTAGTATTGAATTGGAGATCCAGAAAATGCTGACTTTTTAGAAATTCTTGGCAGCCTTTTTGTCATATTCTGGTAGAATAAGTTTCTGTCTTTTAAACTCTGAGTCTATATCACTGGCAATAATGCATGGCAATTATAAAAAAGGAAAAAATTAACTTCTTATTTCTCTAATTCTTCAAAAAAGTCAATTGACTATGAAATATTGATACATAAAACTAATTTTATATATTCTGTTCCTCTATGCTTAAAGGTTTTCTGATTTAGTCCGTGGTGATTTTTTTTAAATCCCACACAATCTTTTAATAGAATGTTATATCCCTAGAAAAATAAAATTGTAGCCTAACATGTTTCACACTAAATTTCTGTTGATTATCCCCCTGGTTAGTAAGTCACTTCATTGTTTTCGATATTCTTTTAGTAACCATATCTAAATAGAGATATCCCATGTGTTTTGTTAAAATGTTTAATATTTTGTAGACGATTTTACAAAAAAGGCATGTAGTTATATATCCCAGTTTGTTCAGGACAGTCCCAGTATCTACCTGTTGTCCTGCAGTGATTATAAATAGTGTACCTTTTCTTTTTCCACAGGTGTTCTGGTTTAGACAATAAACTGTACAGTCATCCAGATACTTCTCCTGCTCATTATTAAATTTGTTAGATAAGATTCCATGCCATGGTACTGCTTTTATATCAGGCTACAAATTTCTGATAAAAAATCAGATAATTCTGTACCTATAAAGTTACAGAATCAGTCTGTGAAGGAAATATACATATACATAGCTGTGGATATGTAGGTACCTACATAGTGTATACATAAAGCTGTTCTTTTAGACAGCATTTTGGAATCTTAAAAAATAATCGGCCGGGTGCGGTGGCTCACTCCTGTAATCCCAGCACTTTGGGAGGCCGAGGCGGGCAGATCATGAGGTCAGGAGATCGGGACCATCCTGGCTAACACGGTGAAACCTCCTCTCTACTAAAAATACAAAAAATGAGCTGGGCGTGGTGGCAACGCCTTTAGTCCCAACTACTTGGGAGGCTGAGGCAGGAGAATCGCTTGAACCTGGGAGGCGGAGGTTGCAGTGAGCCAAGACTGTGCCACTGCACTCCAGCCTGGCGACAGAGCGAGACTCCATCTCAAAATAATAATAATAATAATCAAACTTAGTCCATTGTTAATTTAACAAATATTTTCCTATCGTGAATCCACTTTAGAAAAAACACTAAAGAAATTTTTACACCAACAAATTAAGGTACGTTGTTATTTAATTTGGTAATTGTTATTTAATTTGTACATGGGTATCAAACTAAATTTTTCATTTCTTGGTTATACCTTATTTTAAAGGTCAAAAAACGTGATACTCGTGTACAAATTAAATAACAATGTACCTTAATTTGTTAGTAAGCCATCGTGCTTGGTTTATGCCCTCTGCTTGGTCCATTTGGATCCCATGTCTTTATCCATCCAGGATAGTCAGAGTCAAACTTGGCAGGAATTGAACATATCTGAGCTGCATGCTTAGATTCTGTTCATAAAAACAAATCATTGATTATCTGATGTTTATCAGGTCTTTTCTCTCCTGACAGTAATATATATTTGGATGATAGATTGACTCTATCTGATCATAAAGATTCTAGCAGTAAGACATTCTTCTATATTTGAAAATTTAAACATTATTATTAGAATTTTATTAACTGAAATGTTCTAGCCACTTCCTTGAATAATGTTTGCGGTTTTCTATTATAGTAAAATATATATGACATAATATTTACCATTTTAACCATTTTTAGATATACAAGAAATAATCCTTTTGAAAGTATGATTTGTATTAAGAATAACTATACTTAACATATTTTAGCAATACCAAATTTTATTCTTGTTTTAGACAATCCGCCATTATCTGGATCCTTTGTGGCACCAGCTTGGAGCCAAGACTAAATCCTTAGTTCAGGATTTGAAGATATTACGAACTTTGCTGCAGTATCTCTCTCAGTATGATTGTGTCACATTTCTTAATCTTCTGGAATCTCTGAGAGCAACGGAAAAAGCTTTTGGTCAGAATTCAGGTGGGAGATTAAAATACTAATAATATTCTAAGAGCTGATTTGAATAAAGTGTTAGGTTTTAGGGGGAATCAGGTGTGAAAAGTGCTATATTCAACTATATGTTATACTGAGATTTCAAATTATGTTTTATGTTCATAGCACAAAGATGTAGGTTTTATTGATAGCTAATGTTTCCGCCTACTTAACGTCTGTTCTGTATAATAATAAATATTCATATCCGTTCCGGGCAATTTTATTTCTAGAAAAGACTCTGTGTAGTACAGGCAGTCCTCAACTTAGAAATAGGTTGTGTTCTGGAAGTTTAGTTGTTAAGAACTTAAAATTCATTTTCCTCAAAGCAAAAGCAAGGGAGTATGGGGTTTCTATCAGCTAGAGTGCCAAAGACTGAAGAGCAGAAGAGATTTGTAGGGAAATATACATATACAGCTGGCCACCATCTTGTTTGGCTACCACTGTTTTGGCCTCTGTCACTGTTTGACCAGACCAGCGGTTTTCAAAGTGTGGTCCATGAACCCCTGGGGTCAAGATTTAATACTGTTAATAATTCTGATGATTCTTTAGGGACATTCTTAAGTGATGAACTGCAGAAGCATGACAGCAAAGAATGCATTGAATGCCAGTACACTTACATGGCACTGCCTTGGTTCGTGCTACGGCACCAGCATGTACAATTATGGAGCGTTCTTATGTAAAACTCTTCTACCTGTAGATATCCAAATGTTGTCATTTCAAAGTAAAAAATGTTATTTATTTTCTTCTTGATTATAGTTAAAATAAGAGATAAATACTTACTATATAACTGCAAAAGTCAGAGCAATGCTTATATGCCAATCCACATATTTTACTATAAATTATTACTTTCCAGTAAACCAAAGAAGCTATGTTTTAAATGACCTCCAATTTTATTCTTAAATAACAGCAAATTCCTATTAACAACGTTGCAAATATTAAAATAACTTGCTTTTACACCATCACTGGAAATGTCAACACAGTGTAAAAAGTCAAATAATGTCATAGTATTGTTATGAGAAAAGTTTTGACATCACATAGCCCTGAAAACATCTTGGGGACCCCTTGGAGTTCATGGACCACACCGAGAAAACCACTGGTTTAGCTGAACAGTGACTGATCACAATAGTGAGAGGAGGTGTGATTGGTAGGAAGGCAGGATGACAGCCAGTTACATATGTAGGGTCATGTGACCATGAGAGACTATTTTAAATTAACCATAAATTGATGGCACTTTTTCTTTTAACTTTTCATATTAGGTTGGCTGTTTCTTGACTCCAGCACCTCGATGTTTATAAATGCTCGAGCAAGGGTTTATCATCTTCCAGATGCCAAAATGAGTAAAAAAGAAAAAATGTCTGAAAAAATGGATATTAAAGAAGGGCAAGGTATCTTGTAGCGTTAAGTCTTTAAATGTGTTTTTTATTTCAGTATTTGGTATGGAAATTTAAAGTGCAATTTAAAGTCTTCTTTGGCCATATGAAAAGTGTGTTCCTTGAAGATAAATGTATGTATGTTTGTTATATTTAACGTGTAATGTATGTCGAAAGTATATATGAAAAGTATATATGTAATGTATGTCAAAGTATACAGCATGGCAAGTCTTGCAATCTATTGCCCGGGGGTTCCAAATAACAGATGCCAAATATCGATCAAAAGTATGCTACATAAGGAACTATATATTGACTTTTTTAAAACTTCAAAGTAATTATTATTTTTGAGTCAGAGTGAGGTTGGGGCATGGTGGCACACACCTATAATCCCAGCCCTTTGGGAGGCTGAGGCAGGAGGATTGCCTGAGCCCAGGACTTCAAGACCATCCTGGGCAACAAAGCAAGACTCCATCTCTACAAAAAAAATGTTAAGGCCGGGCTCAGTGGCTCACGTCTGTAATTCCAGCACTTTGGGAGGCTGAGGCAGGCCAATCACCTGAGGTCAGGAGTTTGAGACCAGCCTGGCCAGAAACCCCATCTCTATTAAAAATACCAGAAATTAGCCAAGCGTGGTGGTGGGCACCTGTAATCCCAGCTACTCAGGAGGCTGAGGCAGGAGAATCACTTGAACCCAGGAGGCGGAGATTGCAGTGAGCTGAGATCACACTACTGCACTCCAGCCTGGGCAACAGAGTGAGACTCCGTCTCAAAAAAAAAAAAAAAAAAAAAAAAAACTTTTAAAGTAGCCTGGTGAGGTGATGTGCACTTATCATCTCAGCTACTTGAGAGGCTAAGGTGAGCCCAGGAGTTCAAGGTTACACCAAGATATGATCACACCACTGTACTCCAGCCTGGGTGACAGAGTACAACTGTGTCTCAAAACTAATAAATAAAGTCAGGATGGAATATTTGAATATCCTTTTTAATTTTTAAGCAACATAAATATACTAGAATGAGGCAAATAAGGGTTTTATTCCAGCATCTATCTAGTGATACTGTAAATATCACTAGTTTTTTAAAGCATGGGATAGGGTTAATGCCTGCTTTCTGCCTAGTTTAAAGGTCTGTTTCAAAACTTAATTGAGGCCGGGCACGGTGGCTTATACCTGTAATCCCAGTACTTTGGGAAGCCAAGGCAGGCGGATCACCTGAGGTCAGGAGTTCGAGACTAGCCTGACCAACATGGTGAAATCCTGTCTCTACTAAAAATACAAAATTAGCCGGGAGTGGTGGCACATGCCTGTAGTCCCAGCTACTTGGGAGGCTGAGGCAGGAGACTTGCTTGAACCCAGGAGGCAGAGGTTGCAATGAGCCGAGATCATGCCATTGCCTCCAGCCTGGGCAGTAAGAGTGAAACTTCATCTTAAAAAAAAAATCTTTTTAAAGAAAACTTAATTGAATATATTATTGATGTGTTTGTGTTTGAATGCTTATAGAAACAAAAAATTTAATTTTTGTCTACTTTTATCCATGTTGAGGATTATGAAAGTCATGGGGATTTTAGAAATAATAAATACTATCATTCTGTACCGATGCCTTTGTTTTGTATAGCTGCTTATATATAGTATCACAGAAACAACTAACACAGAATGGTCTCTCATTAGTGACCATGCATGTAACTTTCTACCAAGGCATTTTGAAAGCCATATTAATGGTTTGAAGTATCTTTCGTTTACACCTCAAGTAGATCTTTTTCAGGAAAGCAGATTCCATCTGACATTATAAAGAAAGCTTAATGGGCATATGTACTGATGCTCGTGTTATCTGTTGTTTTAAAAGCCTTTGGAAGACTTCATGGGTAAATATTATCACACAGAATGAGATATTTTTATTTCTCTACAGAAACAAAAAAGGAACTGGTCCTAGAAAGCAACCCAAAGTGGGAGGCACTGACTGAAGTATTAAAAGAAATTGAGGCAGAAAATAAGGAGAGTGAAGCTCTTGGTGGTCCAGGTAGGAAAAAAGGAGATGAAAACATTTGCTTTCAAAATCTATCAAATGAGTCCTGATTTAATTAGCTCTTTAGAAGTAGTTCAAGACTAGCCTGACCAACGTGGTGAAACCGTGTCTCTATTTTAAAACCCTGCTATTTTATCTATAAAATGTAGACAAATAAATGGCAAATGAACACTGAGATCCTAGTGGCAACCTCGTTTCTGCTCGTTTGATATAATTTTCTCCATGTTGAATCATTGTATATTCATGAAAGCAGGTTTTTTCACTAGTTGGGTTCTTAGGACTTCTATTTAAAGATTGAGCTAATCTCTACACATATTCACCAAGCTTTAAATCTGGAATCCCCAAGGAATAAACTAATGGGTCTCCTGTTTTATATCCTCAGCCAAGTATCTTTCCAAAGAAGCCTCAACTCTTCTATTACTTTAATATGTAATGAGCCGGTACAAACTGAAGACATTGTCTAAATTGGCAGAGGAGACTAAGACAATTCACAAAAGAGGAAAAATCCATTTGGAATGAATTTAGGCATGTATAAGATCCTCTGCAAAAAAATATTAATTAAAAAGAACTTCTTTAAAGCCACCATTACACCACAGTTGTACTTTCATAAGATTAAATAGTCTGGCTTCAACTTTACTGAAAATATTTAAGTAATCTTGCCAGAGAGGAGAAAGCATTTGATCAATACCTAAGACCCTTTTTAAATAGTTTGTAAATTGTGGATCTTTAATACCAAAGGGTAAGATGTCTTCCCTTCGGGTGAAGGAATAAGGGGGCACAGGGAAACTAGGAGGACAAGTGAGGTAATAGTAACATAATGTTGTTTTCTATTTTCAGGTCAAGTACTGATTTGTGCAAGTGATGACCGAACATGTTCCCAGCTGAGAGACTATATCACTCTTGGAGCGGAGGCCTTCTTATTGAGGCTCTACAGGAAAACCTTTGAGAAGGATAGCAAAGCGGAAGAAGTCTGGATGACATTTAGGAAGGAAGACAGTTCAAAGAGAATTAGGAAATCTCACAAAAGACCTAAAGACCCCCAAAACAAAGAACAGGCTTCTACCAAAGAAAGGACCCTCAAAAAGAAAAAACGGAAGTTGACCTTAACTCAAATGGTAGGAAAACCTGAAGAACTGGAAGAGGAAGGAGATGTCGAGGAAGGATATCGTCGAGAAATAAGCAGTAGCCCAGAAAGCTGCCCGGAAGAAATTAAGCATGAAGAATTTGATGTAAATTTGTCATCGGATGCTGCTTACGGAATCCTGAAAGAACCCCTCACTATCATCCATCCGCTTCTGGGTTGTAGCGACCCCTATGCTCTGACAAGGGTACTCCATGAAGTGGAGCCAAGATACGTGGTTCTCTATGACGCAGAGCTAACCTTTGTTCGGCAGCTTGAAATTTACAGGGCTAGTAGGCCTGGGAAACCTCTGAGGCAAGTTATAAAGAATCACAACTTTCAGTTGCACAGTTCTTTAGGATTTAACCCAGAAACTATACCAGTTGCATGTTAGTTTTCTTTAATATCCATTATAATACTGCTTATGTTTATGAAACCTTATTTTGCTTCCTGATGAATCTGGGAAGTTGGATAGGAAGGATGTCAAGTGTCACAGCAGAACAACAAACCAAGGGGACTGCTCATGTTCTCATTACGTGCTGCTGTGCATTCTGGCCTTTATTCTTTGGGCATTGGTTTGCAGCGTATGGGGTACTGTGTCTGAAAAAGTCTAGGAAATGCGTAATATTCTAATTTCTACCAAAAGTTAATATAACTGACTCGGCTAAGTAATTTTAATCTTCTAAAATGTCTTTCTTATAAATTTTAAGAAATGACTCTAAATTACATCCACATAAAACTAAAGTGTTGGGGAATTACTGTACCAGGTTTTCTTGAGTTTCAAGAAATATCAGATGAAACATCTACAGAAATATCAGATGAGAAAATGATGCCTCTCAAAGAAGATAGTGTTCTGGCTTTCCAATTATCTGAGGGGAAATAAACAGCAAAATTAATATCCTGAACTCAGTCTGAACCAAAAACGGAGCCAAAAGAAACCTTCCCCTAGCATTTTAACTAACACAGCCTTTCAGAGTAGAGATGAATGGAGGAGCTGGATCAGAAATAATGCAGGATGAAGAGATTAGATGAGGCTGGTAAAATAATTATAGGCTGGTAAATTTTTTGTACTTTGCTGTTGATCAACTTTGTAGATAGCTTATGTACACCAAGCTTCTTTCTTGCCTGAGAACAGAATAGTGTGATATTTGGGAGCAAAATGTTACAACCAGAAGGGACCTGGGAGTTCAGCCACTTACTCTATCAACGGGAAACTGAGGCCCAGAAATGGTGACTGACTTGGCCTTGGCCACATGACACATCCATGGGAGAGCTGAGTCTCTTGACTCATTACCCAATGATCTTTTCTCTGTTTACACTTCAAAGAATTATCATCTAGGAAGATAACAGCTAAAAGAAAAACCAAGGCTCAAAAAGGACAATAGCTTTGACTGAAGGTGAAGCAAAGGGACGGAGGAGGTGCTTGATTCAGCTCTCTTGGCAACAAATAAGATGGAAATGCAGGCCTTTTTTTTTTCTTTTTTCCTTTTTTTTTTTTGAGACAGAGTCTTGCCCAGATGCCCAGACTGGAGTGCAGTGTTGCAGTCACGGCTCACTGCAGCCTCACCACCTCCCCCTTTCCCTGACTCACGTGATCCTCCCACATCAGCCCCAAGTGGCTGGGACTACAGGCATGTGCCACCATGCTCAACTAATTTTTTTTTTTTTTTTTTTTTGGTAGAGATGGGGTCTCACTATATTACCCAGGCTGATCTTCTGGGCTCAAGTGATCCTCCCATCTCAGCCTCCCAAAAATGCAGGGATTACAGGTGTGAGCCACCATGCCCAGCCTAAAAAGCAGGCCTTTTCTAAGAGAAAGTAGATCAAATTATTCTTTGAGATGCCTGATATAATCCATATGTCTTCTGTGCCCGTGTATTTATATAAAATGTGTGACCGCTGTATTCTGTTAAGACATGAATAAAAAAAAGTTCATAGGCTGGTTTTCATAACTACTATCCAACTTTTTAAATGATTGTTTGGCAGAGGTGCAAAGAAAGAATTGGAGAAGCCTCTAAAATTTGTGTTTTTTTCTGTTTGTTTATAGTTATGAGGAAAGAATTATTCTATCCCTCTAGTTATATTTCAGTGTTTACCTAAACTCTTTTCTTCGTTTTGGCAAAAGAAAATAAAAAATGCCCTGTGTGGTAATGAGACCTTTAACAGGTGGGGTTTAGGCAGCTTAATTTGAGCTAGTGTGATAAATGAAACCTTTGATTCTTAGTCAAATATTTATTATTTGAGCACTCTAGGTTGCTGATTTCACATGTTCTGCTGTTCCTTTCAGGGATTAAAAATGCTGTTTTTCCAACCTAAAAGTTCTGTCTTAACATGCAGGGTTTACTTTCTTATATACGGAGGTTCAACTGAGGAACAACGCTATCTCACTGCCTTGCGGAAAGAAAAGGAAGCTTTTGAAAAACTCATAAGGTAATACATAGAAAATCAGTATGAAAGCCCCAACTACATTGGAAACCTCTGGATGGGGGAATATCGGATAGCCCTGCTCAGGAAGGATGGGGCAAGGAAGAAGTTGGAGAGGATCACCTTGAGATAAACCTGTGGTCTGAATTGTCCTCCAGTGTAGACCTCAGCACATGCTTCCTTTTTCACTTCCCCCTCTTTTCCTTCATCTCCAGTTGCTTTTCAGTGGTTTGTTTAATATTAAGAATGTTAGAAATGTGACAAAGACAACTGCTTTTCTGTTTATGAAGCAGTATGTTAAAACACCAGAAATATAGCTAAAATACTGTTTTTCTAAGAAATATGTTAGTAAATCTCCCTCCTCCCTGCCTTATGCACAATTTTCTCCCCTCCTTTGAATGATTTTTTTTTCTCCTTGTAAAATTTCCCTTGTCTGTGGGTGGGTGGCTGCTTTACCGTTTATTGGGAAATGCTTTTACAACACAGCCAGTTACGATCACCATCAATAGAATCACTCTGGGAAAATATTTCTTAGGAAGTGTGTTGTTTGTCTGAACATACACATGTGTATGTTTTTAAGAATGAGTATCTGGTACTATTCCAAATCCAAGTAGAAAATGGCTTTCCATTTTACGAAAGGCAAATGGTGAGATATTCACAAACTGGTTGGCTACCTCTTGCCCTGAAGGCATTCGAGAAATCTGATAACCACCCACCAGGTATATTGTCAAGGAGATTGCAGCCTGGTGTGGGAAGATGGGCCAGATGTTCTCTAAGGGCCTCAGAAGCCAGGGCAAGGGCCGGATGGGGCATCACAGAGCTGAGCCAGAGAAAGTTAGATCAGCAGAGACTATGGCCTGGATGGAGTGGGCTGGGCCAGACCAATCTTCCAAGCCTCAGACATTGGCAATGGAGGGCAGAAATTATTTTTAGCAGTAGTCAACCTGCCAGGACCCTAGGCCGAATTTCAAAATGGATAACCATTCTACAGTGGTGGCTGCGGGTTCTCAGGGTATGTGCAAAATATACATAAAACCTGGATAGCCCAGGAGAAGAATTCTTGGAAATGGGGGTGTTTGCTGAATCAGTGGCATGGAGTCCCATGATGGGGGTCAGCATGGTGCATGGGCAGTCCCCTCTTTTCCCTTCACATCCTCTCGAATGGTGACATGCCTTGGCCGTGGATTCATCCAGCTACTGGTCATACAAGTATTGCTCAGTCCTCTCAGCCTATGAAAATATGTTTTCTACCAACGTCCTCTATGGGATTGTTTATGTCGTATATGTGGGTGTATATATTTTTGAAAAACATAGTTCAGAAATCGTGTTATAACAGACCAGGCATTATACCAGCCGCCTCTTGTTCCAGGCTCTTTGCTCTGTCTTACTCTTTGTCTTCTAGACCTTCACGCCACAAGGCTCAAATAGTAAACAGATATTTATTAAGCATCTGGTATGTGCCAGGCCCTGTGCTAATATTAAAGTGCTGAGGTTACAAGTGGTGCAGCAAAAGCCTCTGCCCTCCTGGAACTTACCCTTCAGTGGAAAAGACAGACATTAAATTATTGTGAATATTGTAATAAGTGGAAGTATCCAGAGCACCGCTGGCTGCAAAGGTGAAAGAAGAGGGTGTAACAGGAGAGTACATCAAAGACCCCACCCAGACCACAAGCTGATGGGGAGCCGCTTCCCTGAGGAAGTCATATTCAAGCTGATACTAGGCACATGGGGTGGAAAGGGGGTTATGTTGAACAAAGACGTGTATGAAGGCTCCCAGGTACAAGAGGCCCTGTGAAGGATTTAGGGCTTCACGGGCAGTAAGACTGCACTGAAGCATTCTAAGTAGGAAAGTGACTTAAGTATGTTTGTAAAGGCTCTCTGTGGCATCAAGCTGAGGAGTGAGTGAGTGTGGAAACCAGTCAGAATGCTGTTGCAGTCTGATGAGAGAAAGTGGTAGCCAAGATTAGGTTAATGGAGGAAAGAAGACAGATTTGAGAGAGATTTGGGAGATAGAATCAAAGAATTGGTGATACTGGTTGTGGGCCAGTACCTCCTGACCATTCCTTCACTCTTTTTAAAACAGCCTTTGCCCAAGTTTTCGCTCATTAAAATAATTGTCACCTAGATAGAAATGAGTGCACAGAGCTAAAATACTCAGATTGGCTTTTCAGTGTTCATGTCAGGGTTCCCCAAGATCATCCTCAGGCTCGATGATTCACTAGAAGAACCCACATGAGTCAGAAAAGCTGTTATACTCACAGTACAGTTTCTTTCAGCAAAAGGATACAGATTAAGACTGGATGCAGTGGCTCACGCCTGTAATCCCCACACTTTCGGGAGGCCAAGGTGGGCAGATCACTTGAAGTCAGGAGTTCACGACCAGCCTGGCCAACATGGTGAAACCCTGTCTCTACTAAAAATGCAAAAATTAGCCAGGAGTCGTGGCGCATGCCTGTAATCCCAGCTACCCAGGAGGCTAAGGTGGTAGAATCACTCAAACCCCAGGAGGTAGAGGTTGCAGTGAGCTGAGATCGTGCCACTGCACTCCAGCCTGGGCAACAGAGTGACCCCCGTCTCAAAAAAAAAAAAAGGATACAGATTAAAATCAGCAAAGGGAAAAGGCACATGGGGCAAAGTCCAGGGAAAATCCAGGCCTAAGCTTCCAGGTATCCTCTAGCAGTGGAATCACGTGGATGTGCTGAATCCTCCCAGCAACAGTGTGTGACCACACATGCAAATTGTTGTCAACGGGGAAACTCACCTGAGCCTTGAGGCCCCACATTTTTACTGAGCTGAGTCACATAGACACAGAGTACCTCCATGGCTGGCTGCAGCTCCTCAGACTCTAGCCCCCAAAGCAACAACAGACATTTACCGTAAATCACATCGTCAGCATAAACTATCTGATCCAACTGGCACATTGTGACCCAAGGCCTCAGGCATATAAAAACCTTCTTATCAGGGAGAATACTCCATGGGCTCAGAGCTCATCTCCCAGGAGCTGACCAAGAGCCAGTGTTGAGGAGAGAAGCCTTTCTTGGAAACATGCGGAGTTTGAGCAGCCCAGGCCTGCTGAGTTAATCCTTTCCTGCACAGTGTTAGAGCCAGAGGAGCCTGATAGAATGGGAGGAAGACATCACCTGAGTAGGTGAGTTTCATACTTCGCCTGTCTTCATGCAGCTGCCTCTTCTCCAGTGCATCAGGGAATCTAATATAGAAAAGGGCACTTTCAGTAGATAGTAGTAAGGTATCAGATCCCATGCCATTCCTGATTTATGCACCTGCTTCTACACATCAGAGGACTCAGTGACAAGATGTGGATTAGCCTTATGCGTACTGGAAAACCTCACTCAGCAGAACCTGGAACATGGACTCTCTCCCACATTTCAATCCATAGAAAAATTTCTGCTCAGCTTTTAACGTAATTTTATCTGTTATCTGGCATAATTTTTTTATGCTTTCAATGATGATTGTCTACTTGTCATAAATAAGATGTTCCCATTTTACCCAGCAGTCAATCAGATGGTTGCACTATTTAGAATCTTACGATACTTACTTTCCCAGGAAACCTGGGAAATTTGAGAGGTGCTGCTTTTGCAAAGTAAAAACATATTTGAGGTGCATTGTTCAAAAAACATTTGCACTGTGCCTATACTTAGAAAAACATTTAATGTGAAGATAAGACAATGTGCTTTTACCAAGACCTCCATGGGTGATGTAAGAACAAAAGCAGTTGTGGCTCTTTAAAATAACCAGAAAGGAACAAATCAGGTGAACTGACAGTGAAAGGATTATTTAGCTGGATCAAAGATCTGTAGATTACAGATAACAGGTAAAGAGGAAAAGATTATACTGCTAAATATAATAATTTTATTTCTACCCAGGGAGCATTTTAGCTGTAGAAAACAGCTAGTTTACCACTACATGTTGTAACTTAACTACAAGTCGAATATGAGAAAAAATATATTCCAGAGATGAAACCTGGACTATGAAGAAAATAAGCCTTCCTAACCAGTAATTCAGTTTCTACCCTGGGTAGAAAACTTAGTAATAACATCCTCAGTATACATAGCTTTGAGGAGGTCACTGCTTTTCAAAGGAAAGGGTAAGATTATTTGAAATTTTACTTTTTGAAAATATGATCACAAAATGGGCTAGCATGAGGGCTTAAGTAAATGCCCATTGGAAGAGACTTCTAGTTCAGTGCCACTTTCCTATGTTGGCATAGGATTACGTTGTACACGTTATTCAAATAACATTGAAGACTGGATGCGGTGGCTCACGCCTGTAATCCCAGCACCTTGGAAGGCCAAGGCGAGAGAATCACTTGAGCCCAGGAGCTCAAGACCAGCCTGGGCAACATGTGAGAACTCATCTCAATTTGTTTAAAAATTAAAATAAATTTTAATAAAAATACCATTGAAGATACTAAAGCAAACATAGGAAAGCTTGGTGCTTTAAGCAGAAATAGGAATCTGAATTTTTTAATTATTGTTTTGTGTCTGTCACATAGGGGAACTTGGATAATTATGCCACATGTTGAAAGCAAGAGACTGGCTGTTTATAATTATGATACATTTCTGTTAAACTGAATTACTGGTTAGGAAGGCTTATTTTCTTCATAGTCCAGGTTTCATCTCTGGAATATATTTTTTCTCATATTCGACTTGTAGTTAAGTTACAACATTTAGTGGTAAACTAGCTGTTTTCTATAGCTATTAATGGAAACAATTGTGGAATTATTTGAAAGCAAATCTTCAGTTTTTTAGTATAATCATGGATAATTAGACGAAGAGATTACCACGTTATAAGAAAAGTACAGTAATAATAACACCTAACATTTATATGTGCTTACTAGGTGCCAGGCACTGTTCTGAGCACCTTGCATACGTTATGTAATCCTCATAACAGTCTTTTGAGGTAAGTTTTTAAATTATTATCCTCATTTTACCAATAAAGAAATTGAAGTACAGAGCCATGAAATGACTTCCCTAAGGTCATGTGGCCAGTAAATGGTTTCAGATCCACACACTTTGGAACTAGAATCTGTACTCTAACCCCCTAAGATTGTACAGACTACAAATTAATCAGGAAATTGGGATGATCCCGTGTGTGATATACAGCTTAGCCAGTATAACAAGTAGAAACAAAGTGGGGGACCCAACATAATAATACCAAATGAATGTTAAGGAAAAATAGAAGAGCAATAATTTTTTGAATGGTTTGCCCTTTGTCCTAACCAGAGTGCAATAGACAGAATGGAGTGGTAATGAGTGGCAGCCAGAGCCATTGCCATTGCAAAGGGCTTTTCAGCAGGTAGCGCTTGAGTCTGGTATTGAGAATAATGAGAAAAAAACATGGAACTGGAACCATTGTCTGCCCCTTTGTGATCTAGTTATAAGATTTGTACTAATAATACATTTGCATTTATAGGTTGTTTCAAATAGTATAAAATTTTAAATTACAATTTCTGTTCTTTAGTAGTGTCTTCTAGTGATACCCTGCTCTAAAATATTTATCCAGAGTGGTTGAAGAATTGGACCCTCTGATTTCATTTCCTCTAGTGGGTGTATTAGTCCATTTTCATACTGCTATGAAGAAATACCCCAGACTTGGTAATTTATAAAGAAAAGAGGTTTAGTTGATTCACAAGTTTCACATGGCTGGGGAGGCCTTGGGAAACTTACAATCATGGCAGAAGAGGAAGCAAACTTGTCCTTCTCATGGCAGCAGGAGAGAGAATGAGTGCCAGCAGGAGAAATGCCAGACACTTATAAAACCATCAGATCTCGTGAGAACTCACTCGCTATCACGAGAATAACACGGGGGAAACCACCCCCATGATTCAATCACTTCCCACCAGGTCCCTTCCAGGACACATGGGGATTATCGGAACTATTAATTCAAGATGAGATTTGGGTGGGGACCCAGCCGGACCATATCAATGGGAAAATCTTGGTTGTTTTAACCCTTGTTGAAATTAATTAACATTGATGGTTCCTCTTCTATTCCCCTCACCTTAGTCTCTTTTATCGCAGTTCCTCAGTTCCAGTTGTTTTTTTTTTCTTCTCATGTTTGCTTTGTTCCCTCGACATCAGTTGTGAACCCAAGGAGGGAAGAGACTCAGCTTATACATCTTTTCTGTCATACCTGGCAGAATTAATTATAACATACTTTATCAATTTTGAAAAATAAGGCTACTGCAAACCTGGCTTACTCTTTCTGTGATTATTGAGGATCTTGTCATGATGTAGCTCCAAATTGCGAATCTTAGTTATGATTGTACTGTCCTCTAGATCTACTGTATAAGATATGAGCCACCTTGAAGACAAGAATTCTTGTGTGATCATGATTATATCCAAAGTACCTAGAGCACCACGCAGGAACACTCCATAAATGTTTTTCAATAAATGCATGAGTGAGTGAGTAATGAATGCTGCTCCCAAGGCATAACCTGAGCTGTTGATTTTTTGTTTTAATCTCTGATAGAAATTTGATTTCTTATATCTATTTTAAAATCTTGATCTTGATTTTCCTTTAAAACTCAGGGTGTTTAATGGGGCCTCCCACCTGGAGTTTTTAAAATCAAAATTCTATCATATATGTTTTTCAGTTTCTTAATGATTTTTAACCACCCCTATTTATGATTACCCTGAAAATGTTCGAATATAAATGATTTACATTTTAACATCAATAACACTTTAACCTTACAAACAGTCTCAGGAATCTCTTGGTGGCATTTTTTACATGTGGTGTTTTTTGACATGCTTATGTTGTTTCTTAAATATTTGAATATAAAGTCAAAATAAACAACTGCTTTTTTTACTCTGGAAAATCAAGACGTAGTACCCGACCAAGGTACTTTTTACTAACTTTTTCTACTTCCTTTACCCATCATTTGCCTTGGCATATTTACTTCTAATATATTCCTTGTTTTTGTTTTTGTTTTTTTCTCTTACTGCTATCATCATGTGGATCATTTTCAATACTACAATTTACAGACAATAAAATCTGGAATTTTGAAATTCGTTTCAAAAGCGTTGACAGTGTTTTCTCCCGCAGGGAAAAAGCGAGCATGGTTGTCCCTGAAGAAAGAGAAGGCAGAGATGAAACAAACCTAGACCTAGTAAGAGGCACAGCGTCTACAGATGTTTCCAATGACACTCGGAAAGCCGGTGAGTCCTGCACTTTGTCAGGCCCCTCCATTGCCTGCAAAGGGGGCTGTGAAGTTCCAGAGTTACTCTGCCAAGGCTTGGTCTATATTAACAAACTCTTAAAAATGGGTGTTGGGCCAAGGAGAGGATGTGTACTTCCCTACTCGAATCTCAGCTCTGCCATTCACTAACCATGTGTCCTCCCCAGAGTGAAGGCACTGTGTCATCTGCAAATCATGTGAGGTTGAGTTTTAGGCACCCCAGCTTAGAGTGGGTTATGTTCCAGCGTTTCCTTTATATTTGGTTGGTTGAGACTCAGAATGTACTTTTGCAAATAAACTTTGGTAAACGGTGATTAGGTTCTTATCTCAACCTAAAAAGCCAGTTTAACTCAGAGTAGTTAAAGGAAGTTTCTCCTTCCCTCCTCTGCCTCTCCCCTTAGTTGTAT
Organism: Symphalangus syndactylus; assembly: GCF_028878055.3. Taxonomy (NCBI): domain Eukaryota; kingdom Metazoa; phylum Chordata; class Mammalia; order Primates; family Hylobatidae; genus Symphalangus; species Symphalangus syndactylus. Next base: position 76,152,713 of record NC_072440.2, on the reverse strand, counting down.
ACATAGGTGGGGTGCATACACTCCTCCTCTCCTTCTGTATTCATTTCTTCTTGGTAGCTCCCCAGATCCCGGTGTCTGGTACACATTGCTGTGCAGTGTCCGAACTGTGGCATGCCACCAAGACCTGCTGAATTCCAAGTGCACTGTGATACAGAAGTCACCATTTTCCCATTCCCCAAATTCCTATTTTCCTGTGCCAGCAGCTGATTTCAGCCAGGTGGCATGAGAAAAGCAATACGATTGAGTTGGTTTAACCTTCGATGAGGGCAAGTACAGTTAGAGCAGTGGGTGTCAGAATTTAGTAGACTTTAGAATAACCTCAGATGCTCGTTAAAACTGTAGTTTCATAGCCCTCAATTCATAGAAATTCCGACTCAGTGGATGTGAAATGGAGCCAGCAGCTTGGGGGCTTCTGATGGAAGTGGTTTGGGAAACACTACCTCAGAGCCTCTGTGTCTTGTTCAAAGAAGATTCTTTGAAAAATCAACCAGGTTGTTGACATTTCATGAAGAACGACAGAATGTAAGGCAGTACGGGTACCACACAGAGAGCTGTTCATAGAAGTCTGTCCTTAGAGGTCAGTTCTCCACGCCTTCATATTAGTTGTCTGTGGCTGCTATAACGAATTACCCCAGACTTAGTGGCTCAAAACAGCACACATTTTATTATGTTACAGTTCTGCAGGTTCAAAGTCCAAATGGGTTTCACAAGGCTAAAATCAAGATATTGGCATGGCTGCGTTCCTCCTGGAGGCTCTAAGGGAGAACCCTTTCCTGGCCTTTTCCAGCCTCTAAAGGCCACCTGATTTCCTTAGCTTGTAGCCCCTTCCTCCATCTTCAAAGCCAGTAGCATAGCATCATCTCTTCTCTGATCATCCTGCCTCCATCTTTCACTTCTGAGAACCCTTCAGCCTACCTAGATAACACAGATAATCTCCCGATCTCAAAATGCTTCACAGAGATACATTCTGAGAAATGTGTCATTAGGCAATTTCTTCATTACATGAACATCACAAAACATGTTTACACAAAGCTAGACGGTCTAGCCTGCTGCACAGCTAGGCTATGTGGTATGGCCTATGGCTCCTGGTCCACAAAACTGCACAGCATGTTACTGTACTGAATACTCTAGGCAACTGAACACAATGGTAAGTATTTGTGTATATAAACACATCTAAACATAGAACGGTATGATAAAAATACAGTATTGTGATCTTATGAGATCACTGTCTTATACGCACTTTGTCATTGACCAAAACGTTGTTGTACAGCACATGACCGTATTGATAGGTTGCAGGGATTTGGATGTGGACATCTTTGCAGGGTACCATTATTCTGCCTACAGCAGCCCTTGATACTTAAAAATGTGATCCTTAAACCAGCAGCATTAGCATCACCTGGGATTTTGTTATGAATGCAGATTCTTACACCCCTTAGATCCCAGACCTACTAAATACAGAATCTTTTTTTTTTTTTTTTGAGATGGAGTTTCGCCCTTGTTGCCCAGGCTGGAGTGCACTGGTGCAGTCTCGGCTCACTGCAACCTCCACCTCCTGGGTTCAAGCAATTCTCCTGCCACAGCCTCCTGAGTAGCTGGGATTACAGGTGCACGCCACCACACCTGGCTAATTTTTTGTATTTTTAGTAGAGACGGGGTTTCACCATGTTAGCCAGGCTGGTCTCAAACTCCTTTCCTCAGGTGATCCGCCCACCTCGGCCTCCCAAAGTGCTGGGATTACAGGCGTGAGCCACCGTGCCCGGCCCGAATCTGCTTTTTAATGTGATCCCAGGTGGCTTGTGTGCATGTTATAATCTGAGAAGCTGTGGTCTAAGATGTTCATGTTTTTCCCACCTCCTTCCCTTTCCCCATCTCTGGACTCACTGATATAAATACAATAGTCCCTAAATTACTAGATTTGCTCAGTGAGCATTTTGACCATCTACTGTGTCTGCTGTTTTAAGCATCTACCCTCAGGCTTTGTCCTAGGAGTTGGGAATACATTAACCAACAAAATGTGATCAGTGCAATAATAATGGGCTTTGTGGAAACTGCAGAGGGGAGACCTTAGCAGATATGTGTGGATTTATGAATCATTGCAAGTAAGGAACTACTGAGAGAGTCTAACTTTCCTATTAGCTCGGTTTCGTTCAAGGGAAATTGCCTCTACTTTATAAACAAATCTTTTTGAAAATATAGAAATTATATGGAATATTACCATATAGAATTATGTGACCGTCCATCAGAGTTAACAACAGAAACATCGATTTTTAGATTTTGTTATACTCCTTCTTTGAGAGTTCTTCCCCAGTGACATTACTTACTTTTTCTCTATAGGTGGCCAGGAACAGAATGGTACACAGCAAAGCATAGTTGTGGATATGCGTGAATTTCGAAGTGAGCTTCCATCTCTGATCCATCGTCGGGGCATTGACATTGAACCCGTGACTTTAGAGGTTGGAGATTACATCCTCACTCCAGAAATGTGCGTGGAGCGCAAGAGTATCAGTGATTTAATCGGCTCTTTAAATAACGGCCGCCTCTACAGCCAGTGCATCTCCATGTCCCGCTACTACAAGCGTCCCGTGCTTCTGATCGAATTTGACCCTAGCAAGCCTTTCTCTCTCACTTCCCGAGGTGCCTTGTTTCAGGAGATCTCCAGCAATGACATTAGTTCCAAACTCACTCTTCTTACACTTCACTTCCCCAGACTACGGATTCTCTGGTGCCCCTCTCCTCATGCAACGGCGGAGTTGTTTGAGGAGCTGAAACAAAATAAGCCACAGCCTGATGCGGCGACAGCACTGGCCATTACGGCAGATTCCGAAGCCCTTCCCGAGTCAGAAAAGTATAATCCTGGTCCCCAAGACTTCTTGTTAAAAATGCCAGGGGTGAATGCCAAAAACTGCCGCTCCTTGATGCACCACGTTAAGAACATCGCAGAATTAACAAGCCTGTCACAAGATAAGCTCGCGAGTATTCTGGGGAATGCTGCAAATGCCAAGCAGCTATATGATTTCATTCACACCTCTTATGCAGAAGTCATATCGAAAGGAAAAGGGAAAAAGTGAGCAATGGTGGCTGTTTTCTTACCCGATGCCTGTACTTTTCAGTGGCTCCTTGCCAGACATCATAGGTCATTATTAATTATTGGTTTGATATTTCATTCTTTTCCAATGCTCTTAATGATTGTATGGTGGACCAGAAGCCAGGATTCCTCTCTGAACTCTGCAGTTAGGCATCACCTGAACTTGCCTATGCCTGCTCTTTTTCCTCCCTGCACTGTCTATGCCAGGCTTAGCGTGTTCCTTTTTAAATGAGATCTGTCAGGATCAGGTAAAGTTCCTCCAAGTGATTACAGAAGGTAGAAACTTCACCTGATCCTAACATATGTCATTTAGAAAGGAACATGCTAAGCCTGGCATGGACGGTGCAGGGAGGGAAGAGAGCAGGCACAAGAAAGCTGCCATTTTTAACAGTCCTTGTTATCTAGTGCAACATAAATAACAGTCTTAATTGCACTTAATACCAATGCCCCGTGGCTCTCCAAATCTGTTCTTTGCCGTTGTGTCTGCTGGACACTTGAACTGATGTTTGTGTAGGAAATCATGTTCTGACCCTTTGTCTACAAAGGAGCCTTCTGGAACACTGAGAAGAAACATCTCTTTGCCATTCCTGACCAGTTCCTTCTACCACATTTTCTTCAGCTCCATTCTTCTTCTGCCTGTCTGCTCTAAGGAAATTTCATGGGGCCTTCCGACTACTAATTCAAGACAGTCTCCTCTAAAACTGGTTGACTAGTCTTCTAATGACCCGAACATATGTAGCATATACTATAATTTCATTGTTCCAAATTAGTATTTTTAAAGCAAAATGAATTACCTATTTGCAAAAGTTAATGGTGAAGGAGCTCTTAGAATTCTCAATTTTTGCACATACTCAGTCTCCTAATATCAGAGATCCCTAAGTCCAGCTGGCTAGTTAGAGTTTTTTCAGACTTCCTCGTTTCCCAGCTCTTATATCCTAAGGCACCAGCATCATATCCTCTAGAAATACAACCTGATTGGCAGTGAGCCGAGATCGCGCCACTGCACCCCTGCCTGGGCGACAGAGCGAGACTTCGTCTCTATTGAAAAAAAAAAAAAAGAAAAAGAAATACAGCCTAAGCTCACCTTCCTGTGACTCCTCATTTCTCACAATCCTGTGCCAGGGTCTACTTTCTTCTTTGTGTGAGGACTCCAATACAAGCCAGTAAGTGGCCCGCTAAGCTTTTAAGATTTGGTTTTCCTGCCTTGAGATAAAAAGGATTGTAGGTAAATGAAAGATCAATGTATGGAATATATAAAAATTCAGAAGAAATATATACATTTAAAAATCCATAAAGAAAAAAATCTCATTCTAAACCTCCTGATTAAGTTGGCTTTTTATGTAAGTGTACAAATAGGATATTGAGAGCATCTTTGTGCAGTTTTTAAACTTTTATATTTAAACATTAACTTGGCTTTTATTCACATGTTGAGTAATGAGTAGTAAATTTTCTACCTCAGGAGCTGATACAGACATCAGTTCTGCTAGCCATATCACATATTTTAATGTTTCATCAACATCAGCTGTTTTTTTGTTTGCTGCACTATTGAACTAATAGACAGTGGATCATGTAATACAAAATTGTCTTCAACTTTAACAAAATTATCATTATTATTACTTTTTTTTGAGACAGAGTCTCCCTCTATTGCCCAGGCTGGAGTACAGGGTCGTGATCTCGGCTCACTGCAACCTCCACCTCCTGGGTTCAAGCAGTTCTCCCACCTCAGCCTCGCAAGTAGCTGGGATTATAGGCGTGCACCACCATGCCCGGCTAATTTTTGTATTTTTAGTAGAGACGGGGTTTCACCATGTTGGCCAGGCTGGTCTCAAACTACTGACCTCAGGTGATCCACCCACCTCGGCCTCCCAAAGTGCTTGGATAACAGGCGTGAGCCACCACACCCACCCAACAGAATTATTTTTAACTGTCCTTTCTGAACTGAACCTCTCACATTGGCATCTTGATTTGTTGGTACTTAACAGTATATATGGATTTTGAACTCTACACGAGGGTATTACCAGAATGAATTGAGGGGTATCAAAAACCAGATTGGTTACAGTAGAACCCTGTAAGATGATGTGGAGAGTAAGGAAAAGGAGAAGAAATAAAAATTAGCTTAAGATGGAATAAAGATTTGGGCTGCTAATTTTTTCCCAGGATTCAAAATATACCCCCTAGAATGGAAAACAAAAATTTGAATGATTACAACATTATTGTTAACATTCAATTTTGTATTTATTGTTTTATTGAATATAGTTCAGAGTATATTAAAATAGACCTACCACTTCAAATGATAATGATTATTATAATGTCTCTTCACCCTATTCTGGCACTTCTGCTTGCCGTATGTGGTTTCTATTTTTTTCTTCTTGTATAATTCCACTTGCCTTTTATTGTTGTCTCATTATATAAAAGGAACATCTTCACATAGCATATTCTATGAAAGGGGTTTCATTCCAAGTTGAGTTTTCAAAAATAAGGTCTTCTTAAAGCTACCATTTTCAACAGTCCTTGTTGTCTACTACAACATAAAAGTCTTAATTGCACTAATACCAGTGCCCCATGGCTCTCCAGATCTGTTCTTTGCTCTTGTATCTGCTGGACGCTTGAAGACAGGTGCACTGTCTTGTATGTATTTGAATTATGAACAGTAATTTCTAATGAATTCGAAAATGGTCATTGTAAGTGAAAGCCTCTCGCTACCACTTTGTCTTCCAACTACATAAATATATTTCAATGTATTTCCAGTTTTGGAAAGTTTTCAATACATCCATCAAGTGTTTACTTAGATTTTTGTACAAATTTTTTACAATCTAAGAATCCTTGGTAAAGGAACTAGAGATGCATGCAGTTGCAAAATTAATGTATTTATTTTCCAGCATAATTTTATTAACTTTACTTTTTTTCTGTCTAGATAGTAAATATCCAGTGTACTTATGAACTCATGTTTGGCTCTTTTAAAACCTTTTCTAAAAGCTAGATCAGCATTATTCTATTTTACAGGTTTTTTGTATAAAAATGTGAACATAAGAGATATTATGAGAAATCATTTTAAGTTTCATTTAAATCATGGTGCCTCTTTTGATACTTTCTTAAAATTGTGCAAGAAGAAATCATTTTTAGTAGTGGTCATAAATATTATCCTTTTGGCAGTAAGTTATTACTAATTCAGCCTGAAGCTCAGTAGACAATATGTCTACATGTGTTTGAGTACATCCTGGATACAGTTTCCCAGCTCATGAGGGACTGAAAATAGTCTCATTCATCAGCCCACTCGGATGTGAAGGGTTAAGTCTAGATTTGGTCACGTTGAAACTCCACAATATAGAATTAATAAATGGCCTTCAGTAGGAAAACCTACACTACAGCAAATCTGAAGAAGTGGGGCAGGGGGAGAGAGGCATTACGGGTCTTTCCTTTTGTTTTGCAAGCATAATTTGATTTTCCTTTGGCTCAGAAAACTCATTTGGGGAAATTCTCTTTTGTGTTCAATTTAACCTAGAAATGTCCTCTTAAAAACCAACATTTTAGGAAAGTTCTTTTTTCAGGATGGAGTATATTAAAATTAAGCCAGGCTTTGATGTGAATTATCACTTTTCTTTATTATTTTGTTTTCTATTTTGGTTTATAGCTATTTCTGGTTCAGTTCTGAACTTCAGCACTTAATCATCCTTATCGACCAGACTTTTGGTAGCCTAAACCACTATGCTGTTGTTTTTGTAATTTAAAGATGTATAAGCCAAAATTTGGATGGGAGTGAGACATAACTGATTTATATGAATTTTCACAGAGTTGTATTTGTGTGTGTTTAATAAAATATATATTTATTCAGTATTTTCCTCAGTATTTTATGGGCAAAGTAAAAATAACAATGCATAGTGAAAGGGCATATATTACCAGCAGTAATAATTTAAAATCCTGAAAATGTTTCATTTTTTGTCGTTTTTGTTATGCAGAATAAACGATTAAGGCAGAAATGCTCTTTGAACCACTGCTTTTGCTGTTTCATTCATTTGATAACCTACTTTCTAAGACTTGAAACTATTAGTTATTTTTCCTTTCTGCTTTTCATTCTGTATCATGTCTCCTTAAGGAGGAAAACAAAACAAAACAAGAAAACGATTCTTCTGAAAATATTCATTTGTCAGTTTGTAATGAGTGTGTGGTAAACACAATGCCTGGGATATCCTAGCTCAACAAAGGTGAATTCCTTGCCACTCCTGCCTCGTACATTTTTGTTCCTTTAATGTCAGGGTTGGAAGAAATGAATTATCCTTTCAACACCTCTGGAATTTATTGTAATGTTTCAAACAAGTTTAATTATTGGTTACTGATTGGCTCATTTCAATGATTTAAGTACATTTGCTTCTTCAAAATGTAGATCTGTATCCCTTTTTAACAAGGTGTGAGACAGGTTATTTCTCAACGTGTTTTACTGCCTGAATAAAACTTTGGCAGACTAACCCCTTCTTAGTAGCAGCACTGTAACTCACATTTTTTTAAAATCACTTATGCATTATCTCATTTAATCCTCATAACAAAGCCATGAAGGTACTATTATTTAATCTTGTTTTACAATGATGAAACTGAGACACAGAGATGCTAAGTAATTTGCTTAAGGTCACCCAGTAGTAAATGGTGGAACCATGATTTGAAACGTTAATGTACAGCCCATAATGACACAGTGGGGGCTATGGGGGGGAGTGGGAAACATTTCTGTACACTTTTATGTCTCTGATTACAAATATGTCATAGAAAATGCAAATTGGTCTTTTGTTTTGTTTTTTGAGATGGAGTCTCACTCTGTCGCCCAGGCTGGAGTACAGTGGTGCGATCTCTGCTTACTGCAACCTCCGGCTCCCAGGTTCAAGAGATTCTCCTGCCGCAGCCTCCCAAGTAGCTGGGATTACAGGTGCATGCCACCACGCCCAGCTAATTTTTTGTGTTTTTAGTAGAGATGGAGTTTCACCATATTGGCCAGGATGGTCTTGATCTCCTGATCTCGTGATCCGCCCGCCTCGGCCTCCCAAATTGCTGGGATTACAGGCGTCAGCCACCATGCACGGCCTGCAAATTGGTATGTTTTTGTATCTCTCTTGAAGTGTCAAAAGCAAGTATGTAAAACTTAGCTGCAATAATACTGAGTCTCCTCTCTGTGTAGAGCTAGATATTTAGCAGTTGCCTAGGCTGCCTCTGATTTTCTAGGGCCATATGCCTCTTGGTCACTGATTAGGAAGGCTGTTTTGCAACTTCATAAGAATAGAGGTTAATTTAAATAAAACTAATGGCCATGCAAATGATTCTTGTCCAGTTACATTGCAAAGGTCATTGCCTATTGTAGCATTAACCAGTTTTGCACTTTTTCACAAATGTATTTCTGCACTCCTTTGACCAACAAACTCCAAATCTCCAGGTCCTTGACTTTCTTCTGAACCAGTCTTAATGATTTCCTCATTCATTGAGTCAAATAAAATCTTTGACTTCTGTTTTGTTCTCTTTGTATGAGAGGCATGGTTTTAACTTTTTTTTTTTTTGTGAGATGTTGTCTCGTTCTGCCACCCAGGCTGGAGTGCAATGGCACAATATCGGCTCACCGCAACCTCTGCCTCCCAGGTTCAAGCGATTCTCCTACCTGAGACTCCCAAGTAGTGGGGATTACAGGCGTGCACCACCACGCCTGGCTAATTTTTGTATTTTTAGTAGAGACCGGGTTTCACCATGTTGGCCAGGCTGTTCTCGGACTCCTGACCTCAGGTGATCTGCTCGCCTTGGCTTCCCAAAGTGCTGGGATTACAGGCGTGAGCCACTGCGCCCAGCCTGTGGTTTTAACTTTTTGAAAATTGTCCTTTGTAATGGTATTGCCAGCATGAGCTCCTGAAGCTCCCATAAAATGATAAAACTCTGTTTCCAGCCTCATGCATCCTAAAGTTATAAAATAGAAGAGGGTAATATATACACACATGTATACATAAAAAATTAAGAAATATATATATTTCTTAAATATGTGAGTATAACGTAGTAATACATTAACATTGAAAACTATAAATTGAGTAGATATTAATTTTAAGAACTACAGATTTTGGCCAGGTGTGGTGGCTCACACCTGTAATCCCAGCACTTTGGGAGGCCGAGGTGGGCAGATCACCTGAGGTCGGGAGTTCGAGACCAGCCTGACCAACATGGAGAAACCCCGTCTCTACTAAAAAAAAATTACAAAAATTAGCCGGGCGTGGTGGCGCATGCCTGTAATACCAGCTACTTGGGAGGCTGAGGCAGGAGAATTGCTTGAACCCGGGAGACAGAGGTTGTGGTGAGCCAAGATGGCACCATTGCACTCCAGCCTGGACAACGAGAGCAAAACTCCGACTCAAAAAAAAAAAAGAGAACTACAAATTTTAAGATGCTGACATTTTTCAATGGACTCATCCTCATTCCGTTTACAAAAGCTCAGCTGAATATTTAGCCTGAGTTCCTTTTCTGTGTAGCCGTTGACTATCAGTGTTAAAGAGGCTGATTCCTGAATGAGAAAGAAAAGGAATTTTTTATACTCCCAAGGATCTATTTGTGTGACTAAGATATTTCTACGTGAGAAGAACACAGCTCTCTGAGGCCTGAAAGGTAAACAAAAGCAACTCAAGATTTTAAATAAAAGAGTTTCCTCGTTTCATGAAAATAGTAAATAAACCAGGTCTAATGAAATGGTAGCATGGCATATTTGAGATGATAATATTTAAGGACCCTTTCCGGCTGGGCGCGGTGGCTCACGCTTGTAATCCCAGCACTTTGGGAGGCCGAGGCGAGCAGATCACGAGGTCAGGAGATCGAGACCACTGTGAAACCCCGTCTCTACTAAAAACACAAAAAATTAGCCGGGCTTGGTGGCGGCGGGCGCCTGTAGTCTCAGCTACTCGGAGAGGCTGAGGCAGGAGAATGGCGTGAACCCGGGAGGCGGAGCTTGCAGTGAGCCGAGATTGCACCACTGCACTCCAGCCTGGGCGACAGAGCAAGACTCCGTCTCAAAAAAAAAAAAAAAAAAATATTTAGGGACCCTTTCCTATAATTATGAGTTCCAGAACTTGGTGTCAATTAAAGAGTGCTCTTAACTGAGTAAAAGATTTGCCTGCCTGTGCAACTTTATTTCTGGGAAGGGTGACACCCAACAGAAGCTTAGGAGAGAAGATGTTTAGTAGACCAAGAGAAGCGTGACCGGGCAGGTTTATTTTCAGCGTCAGGCATTACTGCATACGGCAGAGGGCTCTCTCTGGGTTTGATGCTGTAACAAACAGTCCACGCCATCAAGGGACATTCAGTCTTGCAGTGAAGAGAAGTCAGAGGCAGAAAATGAGCAGGTGGAAGAATAAAAATTCCACAAGAGATATATAAGTGTTCCTGAGGTCAGAGGAAGCAGTCATATCCCGGCAGGGAACAGGAATAGCCTCAGAGAGGAGGTAGAATTCGAGATAGGTCTTAAAAAACAGCTAGGATTTCAGCAGACAGATGCAGGGCTCTGCACCTCAGCCTCGGTCTACCACGTTAGTGAAGAAACAGATGGGAAATAGAATAATGATGTTTAAAGAGGGAGTTGTGAACGCTAAGTAGGAGCAATACGAGGGCCATATTCTAGGAGTCTCTTAAGGGCTAGGATGAGGAGTTTGTTCATATTTCAGTAGAAAAGTGAATGTTCGATTAAGGAAAAAATGAACCAGAAGCCTTTTAAAATTTTGGTCTGGCAGTAGAGATTTTGAAATGGAAAGGAACTAGTATTAATTTACCGTGTGTCATGTGGGTTATGTATGCTACCTTTACAGACAGACACACTGAGACGTTAAGCAATTAAAGCCACAGTGGAAGGACATTGTAGATTCAGACTCCAAAACTTGTCATCTTTCTGCCAGACCTTGCTGTCTAGAAGGATTGGAGGTGAAAAGACCACCTCAGAAGCTGTTGTAACAATCTAAGCAACAGGTAACGAAGGCCAGAAGGATGACAGCTTTGGAAATGAAAGGAAGGACAATCTTTGGAAGGTGGCAAATGAAATGTATGCCTGGGAAGAGTCTAAATAATGCCTACTTTTTAAGCCTGGGCTCAGGAGATGATGACACTATTGAAGAGAAAAGTTAAAGTCTGGAGAAGGACTTGATTTAGAAAAGAAGTACAGTTTTGATGGAAAAGGAGAAGTACAGTTTTGATCAGGTTGATTTTGAGATAGCAGAGTCAGGGGACAGTCTCAATACAAGATGTAGTAGGGGTTGGGCATGGTGGCTCACGCCTGTAATCCCAGCACTTTGGGAGGCCGAGGTGGGCAGATCACTTGAGGCCAGGAGTTCAAGAACAGTCTGGTCAACATAGTGAAACCCCCATCTCTACCAAAAATACAAAAATTAGCCACACCTGTAGTCCCAGCTACTCGGGAGGATGAGGTGTGAGAATCTCTTGAGCCTGGGAGGCTGAGGTTGCAGTGAGCCGAGATTGCACCACTGCACTCCAGCCTGAGTGAGAGAGAGAGAGACTGTCTCAAAAAAGGGGGGAAAAGAAGATGTAGTAGGCATCTGCATTGAAGTGAGAACTGAAAACTTTGGCTGAATAAATAAGTGGTTAAGGTAATGAAACCTGAAACGACTAACAGAACGCTAAAAATGCCTACACTTAGGAGGTGGCAAGCTAGAGACAGAATATTAGAAGAAGAAACTGAGTCATCCAGCAACCAGAATGAAAACAGGAGGGAATTTCAAGGGAGTGACCCACAACATCAGGAGTTGGGCAGTATGAGCACTGGTAGCCTTCACGGCAACAATGAAGACAGCGCTGGTCGTCCTGTGTGGTGCGTCCAGGAGACCTAGGGGTACACACCTGCCTGGGGATCTGAGGAAGCCATGGGGGATGGTGAAGGTGAAGAACGAGGATGGGCAGGCTGAACAGAGGGGCGATTTTGCTTGTTGGTGATCAGGATGAGGGAGCAGAGCAAAGTGGGAGAAGGAGGATACTAGAGAGAGAACAGAGAATTGGGTAGAACCAAAATTTAGTATTGTGGGGGATGGGGGTGGAGGGAAAAAAACAAACGTGGTTTTGCTTTTCTTCCTTTCACACCTACAGAAAACCTGTTTTTGTATTGAATTGCCTCTTCTTAAAGACCAGCATTTACCTGATCATGCTCCCCCCATGCGAAATGGAACCGGCACGCCACAATAAGTAGTAATGAGCCTTTTCGGCAGCCTTCTGTTTTAACAAAAAAACGCTGCTGTTTGGCGTTGAAGTTTGCTTGTGTTTAAGCTCGCGGTGGAACAGCCTAGAACCCCTCTCTGTTTGTAACCTGGCTTTGTAATTTTGTTATTATTTAAAGCCTCCCTTTCAGCGATTTTTTTAAACCAAAATATATGCTGGCTAATGTCATCTGGAAACTGAAAGTCGATGTTCAGCAACTCTCACTCGCCAATCCTACAACTTGGTAAGGATTTTTATTTTGGTCGTACTGAGCTTACTGTAACTGGGGCGGCTGAGTTGCTACGGTAATTTGTTCTCAAAACAGAGCACTTTGCTTCAATGCATTGAAACGGCAGATAAATCTACTTTATGTTGACTTGATCGTGACATTAATTCTAGTTGAAACATCCTCCATGCTCCCATCAGAACTCATGTATAGGAATTTTAAACTGGGGCCAAGAAGGCATTGGCTAAAAGAATTGCAACTTCGGCTTTTTAAACCCAGGCCTTCACAATTCATTCAACTGAAGGCTGTTGGCTCACAGCCTAGAGCGCTGCCCCGGGGGTGGCTTGCAGCTGGGGGAAGGTTCGTCACTGAAGCAATTATGTGGTTAATTGCTCCAGTGTGGGCTTGGGCTGAGAGTTGTGACTCATGCCGCCCACTGTCACTAGTAGATGGGGGTAGTGGGTAGAGTGGACAGGACCCAAGGACGTACTGAAAACTCAGCTGACTTTTCCCATTCCTCTTGCAAATAAATCTGTAACTCACTAAGATCTGCCCTTGAGATGTGGGAGGAAGGTAGACCTCAACTCCAAGACTTGGTGCTCCCGGACTCCATTGGTTGGGGTCCCCATTAAGTCCCATGTCCTGAACTACACTGGAGTCCCCAGACACTTTAAGGACGACTACACTCCGAATTGGGGTGTATCTGCCTCCGATTCTTGCCTAACCATGACAGAGAAGAGACAAAAAGTAGATGCCTGACTTCGAGCATGACTCATTATAAACAAATAGAGGACAGATTGACTTCCTCTTATCAGAGTCTGCGCCCCAGGACAGAGCATGAGTCAGACTTGAAATCCCAAGTCTTGCTGGAAATTTTCCCCCTGAGAAAGAGGTGGATTTTTGAGTAGAGTTCTGCTGATTTCTTGAATACTATCAGTGAGCCCATGTTAAGCCCTGGGCTTCTGCGTGAGGTCACATCCCTTCAAAATCAATAGAGCTTCCAGAGTAAGGATAAAAACTGGCTGTGCTCACAAAAAAACTCATTTGGAATTGATAGAAATGTTTGTAATTTTAGCGGTGATGGTTTTGCAATGCATAGATGTCAAAATCATAAAAGCATACACTCTTAATATGTGCAGTGTACTGTATATAAATTATACTTCAAATATTTTTTAGAAGAAACATAGTTTAGCAGGAAAAAAAAAAGATGTAGTAAGCACCTGCATTGAAATGAGAACTGAAGACACTGATTGAATAAATAAGCGGTTAAGGTAAAGAAACCTGAAACGACTAACAGAACACTAAAAATGCCTACACTTAGGAGATGGGAAGATAGACACAGAAAATTAGAAGAAGAAACTGAGTCATCCAGCAGCCAGAATGAAAACAGGAGGGAATTTCAAGGGAGTGACCTACAACATCAGGAGCTGAGCAGTATCAGCGCAGGTAGCCTTCAAGGCAACAATGAAGACAGCGCTGGTCATCCTGTGTGGTGGTTAATTATTATGATGATTTATCATGAAGCTCAGCATTACCTCCTCCCTTCCCCATCCATACCAATCTATTGCTTGTATTTGGGTGCAAACACACACAGAGTACCTGCCTGAAGGGATCATGAGGTCACAGCATCCAATGCTGATCTCAAACTCCCAGAGTGTGTGTTAGTAGGTAAAATTAATTTTTACTCAACTCCGTATTTCACTAGGTAAAAGGGAATGAAGGCAGTCGGGATAGGTGAAACCCAGGTTGTCACAAATCTGGAGGAGGGCGGGGGAGCTGTTGGGTATTAGGTTGGTGCAAAAGTAATTGTGGTTATTATACCAGGAGCGGTGGCTCATGTCTGTAATCCCAGCACTTCGGGAGGCGAGGCGGGTGGATCACTTGAGGTCAGGAGTTTGAGACCAGCCTGGCCAACACGGTGAAACCCATCTCTACTGAAAATACAAAAAGTAGCCGGTCATGGTGGCCAGTGCCTGTAATCCCAGCTACCTGGGAGGCTGAGGCAGGAAAATCACTTGAACCCGGGAGGAGGAGGTTGCAGTGATCCGAGATCACACCACTGCACTCCAGCCTGGGTAACAGAGCAAGACTTGTCTCAAAAAAAATGAAAATAAAAAAATAAATAAAACATGTTTTTAAAAGTAATTGCCGTTATTGCCATTATTTTCAATGGCAAAAACCTCAGTTACTCTTTTTTTTTTTTTTTTTTTTTGAGATAGAGTTTCCCTCTTGTTGCCTGCCCAGACTGGAGTGCAATGGCATGACCTTGGCTCACTGCAACCTCCGTCTTCCAGGTTCAAGTGATTCCCCTGCCTCAGCCTCGTGAGTAGCTGGGATTACAGGCATGTACCACCACACCTGACTAATTTTGTATTTCTAGTAGAGACGGGGTTTTGCCATGTTGGTCAGTCTGGTCTCGAACTCCTGACCTCAGGTGATCCACCCACTTCAGCCTCTCAAAGCACTGGGATTACAGGCATGAGCCACCGTGCCCAGCCCGCAATTACTTTTACACCAACCTAGTAGCAAAGGAAAAAGAAGCACCTTCAAGGTACCCCACCCCAGGCGGCCACAGGACAGGAGAAGGCTGTTTTTGCCTTCAGGTTTCAGCAAATGCAAGCTGAGTCAAGCCAACAGCATGACAGCATGCAAGAGCTGTGCCGTTGGGCTGCGGCCACAAAACACGCACACGCGAAATGACTTAACGCTTGGAAACCAGCACACCAGGGAGCAAATTAATTTAGGGAGAAATGAACACGTGTGTGCTTAGATGGCACAAAAGGAAGAACAAAGTCTTTGAGCAAGCCAGGTTCATCAAAGACCAGGCAGCCATGAGGGTGGAGTGGCCTAGAATTTTTTTTTAATGTAAATAACTTCAACTGGGAAAATATGAACAGGTATCCGTGCATGGACTTGCTTATGATCTTCTGAAAAGTACATGATCTCTCTCTATTTCAGATAAATGTCCTTAATGATGGGAAAGGAGGCTTTTCCTTCCTCTTGCTCTAGATATTCTGGAATATCTACTTCTGACTGCTAACCTTATGGGAAAGGTCTTTCATTTTGACTGCTGACTTCATCCAAAAGGAATTAATTATTTCTTTCATTTTCCCTTCAGTCTCTGGTGAGGCCAGCATTTTCCTGCTGCCATCTTTTGGCAAACAAATTCAACATACACAAGTGATTTGGAGAATTTGCCATCTTAACAGGAGGGTCAGCTGGGCCCCGTGGCTCACACCTGTAATCCCAGCACTCTGGGAGGCTGAGGCAGGCGGATCAGTTGAGGTCAGGAGTTTGAGACCAGCCTGGCCAACATGGTGAAACCTGGTCTCTACTAAAAATGCAAAAATTAGCTGGGCATGGTGGCAGCCACCTGTAATCCCAGCTACTCTGGAGGCTAAGGCACAAGAATTGCTTGAACCCGGGAGGCGGAGGTTGCAGTGAGCTGAGATCACGCCACTGCACTCCAGCCTGGGCAACAGAGCGAGACTCAGTCTCCAAACAAACAAGATGGTCATTAATATAGGCAGTCTTTTTCTGAATCTCCTAACCTCTCAATCACTGTCACTAAATCTGTATGTGTAGTGTGTGTGTGTGTGTGTGTGTGTGTATTTTTGACCCTCTGGATTCTTTACCTATTTTGAAGGTGTGTCCTTGCCACAGTGGCTGATCTCACATATGTCTGTCCGTGTCCTTAACTTCCAAAGACAGTCCCAAATTTTAACAATTCCTTTGACATACCTCCATAAATATACATTCATACTTTGTGGGTCATTTTCTGCTATGTAAATATGATCTATCAGAAGAATGTTTCATTCAACAAGTATTTTCTCTTGACATTCGGGGTCTTAAAAATTATTGTTTGGAAAACAATGTCAGTTTATTCCACAAACATTCATGAAGCATCTTCTGTGTGCCAGAACAGCAAAGCCCAGCCCATAGTTTGGAGTTACAAGTTGTAGTTTTCTCCAAGTCTTAAAGAGTGCAAAAAGCAAAGCCAGCTTTTGTATCTGTAACGATGGAATTACAGTAAATTACTCCTTAGATATATTTTTTTGAAAATAACACTCATTGCCTGGAAATGACCATAGCGTCACAGCACTGTGATCTGTATTACAGAGTTCTGGGTGCTAAGAGCATAGGTTACAGAAGTTGTAAAAGTATACTTCTCCATGGCAGACTGCCAAGCAAGGGCTTATTTCACATTTAATGCCTTGTAGGAAAGAGATAGCCCAAGTTGAACAGATGAGAAAGTTCAGTCATCTTGAAAAGCAAAGAACCCATGTCCTCAGCTGTTCGGATCTTCAGGCAGTTCGCCGGTTTCGAGGAGTGGTGTCAGAGGGCAGTTTTGAAATGGGAGAAAAGGTTTATAAAAGGAAAGACGTGTTCCAGGCAGATCTTTGTAATGTGTTCCTTAGAGCTGTCCTGGAGAAGCTTTTGTGATGTGGCTTTTTGCTGGGGCCCCAAACCTTTGATGTATCCCTTCAAACTGAGTCTTCCATCTGTAGTCCAGATTGAGCTTCCTGCATTTCCTCTAGTTTATCACCTTGTTTCTTTTACTGTTTGTTTAAGATAGGTGTTTTTGTTTTTAATTGGGCCACTAGTGCCTAGAATCAGAATAATCATAATTATTAGTTTATCAAACACATCACGGACCCATGCATGACCTGCTCTCATTCATTTAGTTTGTCATTTTTATTTATTTTTTATTTATTTTTATTTATTTTATTTTATTTTATTTTTTTGAGACAGAATCTCACTCTGTCGCCCAGGCTGGAGTGCAATAGTGCAATCTCAGCTCACTGCAACCTCCACCTCCCGGGTTCAAGCAATTCTTCTACCTCAGCCTCCTGAGTAGCCAGGATTACAGGCTCCCACCACCACACTCGGCTAAATTTGTGTTTTTAATAGAGACGGGGTTTCACTATGTTGGCCAGGTTGGTCTCGAACTCCTGACCTCGTGATCTGCCCGCCTCGGCCTCCCAAAGTGCTGGGATTACAGGCATGAGCCACTGCGCCCAGCCCTCATTCATTCTATATAACAATATTTTTGTACCAATTCCCCAGTCCCACTCCCATTCCCCACTACCCTCTTCATCCTCTCATAATCATCGTTCTACTCTCTATTTCCATGAGTTCAATTGTTTTAATGTTTAACTCCCGCAAATAAGTGAGAACACGGGAAGTTTGTATTTCTGTGCCTGGCTTATTTCACTTCACATTATGACCTCCAGTTTCATCCATGTTGTTGCAAATGATGGGATCTCATTCTTTTTTATGGCTGAATAGTACTCCATTGTGTATAAGTACCACATTTTCTTTATCCTTTTGCCTGTTGCTAGACACTTAGGTTGCTTCCAAACGTTGGCTATTGTGAATAGTGCTGCAATAAACATGGGAATGCAGATGTCTCTTTGGTAAACTGATTTCCTTTCTTTTGGGTATACACTTAGCAGGGCAATTGCTGGATTATATGGTAGCTATATTTTTAGTTTTTTGAGGAACCTGCAAAGTATTCTCCACAGTGGTTGTACTAATCTACATTCCCACCATCAGTGTACAAGGGTTTTCTTTTCTCCACATCCACGCCAGCATTTGTTACCTGTCTTTTGGATAAAAGCCATTTTAGGCCAGGCACAGTGGCTCATGCCTGTAATCCCAGCACTTTGGGAGGCCGAGACAGGAGGATCACGAGGTCAGGAGTTCGAGACCAGCCTGGCCAACATAGTGAAACCCCATCTCTACTAAAAATACAAAAAATTAGCCAGGAGGGGTGGCAGGCACCTGTATTTCCGGCTACTTGGGAGGTTGAGGCAGGAGAATCGCTTGAACCCAGGAGGTGGAGGTTGCAGTGAGCCAAGATCATGCCATTGCACTCCAGCCTGGGCAACAAGAGTGAAATTCTATCTGGAAAAAAAAGAAAAAAAAAAAGCCATTTTAAGTAGTGTGAGGTGATATTCCATCATAGTTTTGATTTGTATTTCTCTGATAATCAGTGCTGTTGAGCACTTGTTCATATGCCTGTTTGCCACTTGTGTGTCTTCTTTTGAGAAATGTCTATTCAGGTATTTTGCCTATTTTTTTATTGGGTTATTAGATTTTTTTTCCTGTGAAGTTGTTTGAACTCCTTAAATATTCTGGTTATTAATCCCTTGTCAGATGGGTAGTTTGCAAATATTTTTTTCCCATTCTGTAAGTTGTTTCTTCATTTTGTTGATTGTATCCTTTGCTGTGCAGAAGCTTTCTAACTTGATGTGATTCCATTTGTACATTTTTGCTTTGGTTGTCTGTGCTTGTGGGGTATTACTCAAGAAATCTTTGCCCAGTCTGATGTCCTGGAGAGTTTCCTCAGTGTTTTCTTGTAGTATTTTCATAGTTTGAGGTCTTAGATTTACATCTTTAATCCATTTTGATTTGATTTTTGTATATAATGAGAGATAGGGGTCTAGTTTCATTCTTCTACACAGGGATATCCAGTTTTCCCGGCACCATTTATTGAAGAGGTTGTCCTTTCCCAGTGTATGTTCTTGGCCCCTGTGTTGAAAATGAGTTGACTGTAGATATATGAATTCCCTTCTGGGCTCTCTATTCTGTTCCATTAGTTTATGTGTCTATATTTTTATGCCAGTACATGCTGTTTTGGTTACCAAAGCTCTGTAGTATAATTTGAAGTCAAGTAATGTGATTCCTCCGGTTTTGTTCTTTTTGCTCAGGATAGCATTGTCTATTCTGGGTCTTTTGTGGTTCCATATAAATTTCAGGAGTTTTTTTTTCTGTTTTTGTGAAGAATGTCATTGGTATTTCAACAGAGATTACATTAAATCTGTAGATTGCTTTAGGTAGTATAGACATTTTAACAATATTGATTCTTCTAATTCATGAACATGGAATATCTTTCCATTTTTGGCATGCTATTCAATTTCTTTCATAAGCATATTACAATTTCTATTGTAGAGCTCTTTCACTTCTCTGGTTAACTCCTGGATATTTTATTTTATTTGTAGCTATTATAAATGGGATTACTTTCTTGGATTTCTTTTTCAGATTGTTCACTGCTGACATATGGAAATGCTACCGATTTCTGTATGTTGATTTTGTATCCTGCAACTTTACTCAATTTGTTCGTCAGTTCTAATAGTTTTTGGGCAGAGTCTTCAAGTTTTTCCAAATATAAGGTCATATCATCTGCAAACAAGGATAATTTGACTTCTTCCTAACCAGTTTGGATACTCTTTATTTCTTTTTTTTTAAATTTTATTATTATTATACTGTAAGTTTTATGGTACATGTGCACAACGTGCAGGTTTGTTACATATGTATACATGTGCCATGTTGGTGTGCTGCACCCATTAACTCGTCATTTAGCATTAGGTATATCTCCTAATGCTGTCCCTCCCCGCTCTCCCCACAGCACAACAGTCCCCAGTGTGTGATGTTCCCCTTCCTGTGTCCATGTGTTCTCATTGTTCAATTCCCTCCTATGAGTGAGAACATGCAGTGTTTGGTTTTTTGTCCTTGCGATAGTTTGCTGAGAATGATGGTTTCCAGTTTCATGGAAGTCAGTGTGGCGATTCCTCAGGGATCTAGAACTAGAAATACCATTTGGCCCAGCCATCCCATTACTGGGTATATACCCAAAGGAATATAAATCATGCTGCTATAAAGACACATGCACACGTATGTTTATAGCAGCACTATTCACAATAGCAAAGACTTGAAACCAACCCAAATGTCCAACAATGATAGACTGGATACTCTTTATTTCTTTCTCTTGTCTGATTGCTCTAGCTAGGACTTCCAGGTACTATGTTGAATAACAGTGGTGAAAGTAGGCATCCCTGTCATGTTCCAGATCTTAGAGGAAAGGCTTTCAGCTTTTCCCCATTCAGTATGATACTAGCTGTGGGTCTGTCATATATGGCTTTTGTTGTGTTGAAGTATGTTCCTCCTATACCCAGTTTTTTGAGGGTTTTTATCATGAAGGGATGTTGAATTTTATTAAATTCTTTTTCAGCATTAATTGAAATGATTGGATGGTTTTTGTCCTTCATCCTGTTAATAAGATGTATCACATTGATTGATTTCCGTATGTTGAACCATTCTTGCAGGCTGGGATAAATCCCACTTGGTCACGATGAATGATCTTTTTAATGTATTGTTGAATTCATTTTGTTAGTATTTTGTTGAGGATTTTTGCATCAATGTTCATCAGGGGTTTTGGCATATAGATTTCATTTTCTGATGTATCTTTGTCTGGTTTTGGTATCAGGGTAATACTGGCCTCATAGAATGAGTTTGGAAGTACTCCCTCCTCCTCTATTTTTCAGAAGAGTTTGAGTAGGATTAGTAGGATTGTTATAGTTCTTTAAATATTTCGTAAAATTCAGCAGGGAAGCCACTGCGTCCTGGGCTTTTCTTCACTGAGAGGCTTTTTATTATGGCTTTGATTGCGTTAGTTGTTATTGGTCTGTTCAGGTTTTGGATTTATTCATGGTTCAATCTTGGTGGGTTGTATGTATCTAGAAATGTATCCATTTCTTCTAGGTTTTCCAATTTATTGGCATAGAGTTGCTCATAGTAGCCTCTAATGATTCTTTGATTTTCTGCAGTCTTGGTTATAATATCTCCTTTTTCATTTCTAATTTTATTTATTTGGGTCTTCTCTCTTTTTTTCTCTCTTTTTTTTCTTCTTTTTTTCTTAGTCTGGCTAAGAGTGTGTTGATTTTGTTTATCTTCTCAAAAAACGAACTATTCATTTCATTGAGCTTCTGCAATGTTTTCTTCATTTCAATTTTATTTGTTTCTGCTCTGATCTTTATTATTTCTTCTCATCCACCAATTTTTAGTTTGGTTTGCTCTTACTTTTATAGTTCTTTAAGACGCATTGTTACGTTATTTGAAGTTTTTCTCCTTTTTGGATGCAGGTGCTTAGAGCTATAAACTTTCCCCTTAGTACTGCTTTCACAGTAGCCCATAGGTTTCGGTATGTTTCCATTATCATTTGTCTCAAGAAAATTTTTAATTTCCTTCTTAATTTCTTCATTGACCCACTGGTCATTCAGGAGCATATTGTTTTAATTTCCATGAATTGGTATAGTTTCCAAAATTCTTGTTATTGATTTCTAGTTTTATTCCATCGTGGTCACAGACACCTGATATAATTTCAACTTTTTACAATTTTTTAAGACTTGTTTTATGGCCTAACGTATGGCCTGTCCTTGAGAATGATCCATGTGCTGACGAGAAGAATGTATATTCTGCAGCTCTTGGATGAAATGTTCTGTATATATCTGTCAGGTCCATTTGGCCAATTGTACAGATAAGTCTGATGTTTCTTTGTCAATTTTCTGCTGGGATGATCTGTCCAATGCTGAAAGTGGGTTGTTGAAGTCTCCAGTTATTATTGTACTGGGGCTTATCTCTCTCTTTAGCTCTAATAATATTTGTTTTATATATCTGGGTGCTCCACTGCTGAGTGCATATATATTTAAAATTGTTATATCCTCTGGCTGAATTGACCCTTTTATCATTATATAGTGACCGTCTTTGTCTCTTTTTATTTTTTTTCTCTTGAAACCAATTTTGTCTGATATAGGTATAGTTACTCCTGCTCTTTTTGGGTTTCCATTGTCAAGGAACATCTTGTCCCATCTTTTTATTTTCAGTCTATGTGTGTCTTTATAGATGAAGTGGGTTTCTTGGAGGCAACAGATCTTTGAGTCTTTTTAAAAAATTCATTCAGCCATTCTATGTCTTTTCGTTGGAGACTTTAGTTCATTTACATTAAATATTATTATTAAGGATTTATCCTGCCATTTTGTTATTTGTTTTCTGATTGTCTGGTGGTCTTCTCTTCCTTCCTTCTTTCCTTCCTTCCTGTCTTCCTTTTAGTGAAAATGTTTTTCTCTGGTGGTATGTTTAAATTTCTTCATTTTTATTTTTTGTGTATTAGTTGTATATTCTTTGTCTTATAACTCATTATTTTAAACTGATGACAACACTGATTGCATGAACAAACTAAGAAGCAAAGAGAAAACTAATAAAAAAGTCTACACTTTAACTTCATTCCCCCATTTTTAAACTTTTTGTTGTTTCTATTTATATCTTATTATACGGTCTATGTCTGGAAAAGTTATTATTTTTTATTGGCTCCTCTTTTAGCCTTTCTACTCAAGATATGAATAGTTTATACACCATGATTACAGTGTTATAATATCCTGTGTTTTCTTTGTACTTAGCAGTGAGTTTTGTATCTTCAGATGATTTCTTATTACTCATTAACGTTCTTTTCTTTCAGATTGAAGAACTCCCTTTAGCATTTCTTGTAGGACAGGTCTGGTGTTGATGAAATCCCTCAGATTTTGTTTGACTGGGAAAGTCTGCATTTCTTTTTCACGTTTGAAGGATATTTTTCTATCCTGGGATAAAAGTTATTTTCCTCCAGCACTTTAAATATGTCATGCCATTCTCTCCTGGCCTGTAAGATTTCCATTGAAAAGTCTGCTGCCAGACATTTTTCTCTTGCTGCTTCTAGGATCCTGTCTTTATCCTTGACCTTTGGAGGTTTGATTATTAAATGTCTTGAGGTAGTCTTATTAGGGTTAAATCTTGCTGTCCTATAATCTTCTTGTAATTGAATATTCAGGTCTTTCAGGTTTGGGAAGCTCTTCGTTATTATCCCTTTGGATAAACTTTCTACCATTATCTTTCTCTACTTCTTCTTTAAGGCCAATAACAGATTTGCCCTTTTGAAGCTGTTTTCTAGATCCTGTAGGTGTACTTCATTGTTTTTTATTCTTATTTATTTTTTCTCCTCTGACCGTGTATTTTCAAATAGCCTATCTTCAAGCTCACTAATTCTTTCTTCTGCTCAATCAATTCTGATGTTAAGACACTCCAATGCATTCTTCAATATGTTAATTGCATTCTTCAATTCCAGAATTTCTGCTGGATTCTTTTAAACTATTTAAATCTCTGTTAAATTTATCTGATAGAATTCTGAATTACTTCTCTGTGTTGTCTTGAATTTCACTGAGTTTCCTCAAAATAGCTATTTTGAATTCTCTGTCTGAAAGGTCACGTATCTCCATCTCTTCGGGATTGGTCCCTGGTGCCTTATTTAGTTTGTTTGGTGAGATTATGTTTTCCTGGATGGTCTTCATGCTTGTAGACGTCTGTTGGTGTCTGGACATTAAAGAGTTAGTTATTTATTATAGCCTTTGTAGTCTGGGCTTGTTTGTACCCATCCTTCTCAGGAAGGCTTTCCAGGTATTCAAAGGGGCTTGGGTGTTGTAAGCTAAGTTTTTGTTCGCTGTAGACATATTTTCATTAGGGGGCACTCCAAGCCCACTAACAATGTGGCTCATATGGACTCATAGAGGTACCACCTTGGTGGTCGTGGATAAGATCCAGAATTCTCTGGATTACCACGCATGGATTCTTATTCTTTTCCCTTACTTTCTCCAAACAAATGGAATCTCTCTCTCTCTCTCTCTTTCTGTTGAGCTACCTGAAGCTGGGAGAGGAGTGACACAAGCACCTCTGTGTCCACTGCCACTGGGACTGTACTGAATCAGACCTGAAGTCAGCTCACTGCTCAGTTTCACCCAAGGCCCATGGTAACCACTGCCTGGCTACCACCTATGTTCACTCAAGGCCCTAGGGTTCTACAATTAGCAGGTGACAAAGCCAGCCAGGCTGATGTTCTTCCCTTCAGGGCAATGAGCTCCCCTGCAGCCCCACACAGCTCCAGAGATAACAGGAGCCAAGGACTAGAGTCAGAAACCTTAGGAATCTACCTGGTGTTCTATTACTTTGGCTGAGCTGGCACCCAAGCCACGAGACAAAGTCCCTCCCACTCTTTCCTTACTTTCCTCAAGCAGAGGAGTCTCTCCCCATGGCTGCCACCACCCCAGGCCCATGATGGGTCCTGCCTGGCTACCACCACTGTTCACTCAAGGTCCAAGGGCTCTCCAGTCAGCTTGTGGTGAATATTGCCAGGCCTGGGACTCACCCTTCAGGGCAGTGGGCTTCCCTCTGGCCCAGGGCAGGTCCAGAAGTGCCGTCCAAGAGCCAACGCCTGGAATCAGGGACCCCAAGAGCCCACCTGCTGCTCCACCACACTGTGGCCAAGCTGGTACCTAAGCTGCAAGACAAAGTCCCCTTTATGCTTCCCTTTCCTTTTCTGTAGCAGGAGGAGTCTCTCCGCATAGCCACAACAGCTGGGAATGTGCTGGGTCACATCTGAAGCCAACCTGTCTCTGAGTCTTACCCAAGGCCTGCAGTGAGTACTGCCTGGCTACCACTGCTGGTTATTGAGAACCCAAGGGCTCCTTAGTCTAGAAGTGATAAATCCTGCCAGGACTGGGTCCCTCCCTTCATAGCACTGGGTTCCCCTCTGGCCTACGGTGTGTTTAGAAATGTTATTCAGGAACTAGGACCTGGAATGGGGGCCTACTGTAGCTAAGCTGATATCCAAGTTGCAAGACAAAGCCTATTCTTTATTCTTCTCTCTCCTCTCCTCAAGTGAAAGGAAGGCGTCTCTCCCAGAGCTGCAAGCTGCACTGCCTGGGGTTGGGGGAGGGTTGGTGCAAGCACTCCCTTAGCTGCCCTACCTGGTGTCTCACTAAGTTGTGTGCCCTTCAAGTCCACTGGTTCCAAGCCCAGCACAGCACCAGGACTTGTGCAGAAATTGCAGTCCTTGTGGCCTAGACTGTCTTTTAAGTTTATTTAGGACCCCAGAGCACTTTAGCCCATGGTGACAAGGCTGGCTGGAATTCAGGTTCTGACTGCTGGGATGGATGACGCCCCTCTGGCTAGGGCTGGCCTAAATTCTCCCTCCATTGGCTCTGGCTGATTTCTCCCCCATGTTGCTTTCCACTGTGACAGGGCAGCACTGGGTTCTGATGTGAGGTCCTACAATCACTGTGCTGGCCCACCCCCAAGTGCACAGATTCTCTGTGCCACACAGCCACTGCTGGGGGAAGGAGGAAGGGTGGCATTGGCAATTGAAGACTGTCTTTCCTACCCTCTTCAGTGCTTCTTTCCTTAATGCAATGTTAAAACCAAGTACTGTGATTGCTCAGCTGATTTTTGGTTCTTATGAAGATGCTGTTTTGTGTGCATAGTTGTTCAATTTGGTGTTCCTATGGTCAGGACAATTGGTGGAGGCTTCTGTTTGGCCATCTTCCTCTGCCTCCTCTCCTCCACAAGTTTTTGGTATTGCTCTAAACAGTATTTTTATCAACATTCTTGTGCCTAGTCTTATGACTTATACAAGTGTGTGCAAACATTTCTTTTAAGTATGTACCTAGAAAGGAAATTACTGGGTTGGATGGTTTATGTATGTTCAACTGCAGGGTAGAGGGCCAAACTGTTTTCTGAAGTGCTTGCCCTTACGCTCAGGTCAATAATGTCTATGAGAACTGATGGATCCACATTGTCTCCAACACTTGATATTACCAGACTTTTTAATTTTTGCTGATCAATTGTGCATAATATAGTACCTCATTATGGTCCTGATTTGCGTTTTCACCTTCAGTGCCAAGCATCTCTTTTACTGGATTGGCCACATGTCTCCTTTCTTTTTCTGAGATGTATCTGTTTATGGTTTTTGCCCATTTTTCTACAGCTATTTGTGCTTTTCTTTTTTTTCTTTTATTTCTCAGCTCCTAGAACTGATGTGCTTTTCTTATTAAAAGGAGTACTGAATATGTTCTCAATGCTAATCCTTTGTTTATTTCTTTTCACTTTCTTTAAGGTATCTTTTGATGAACAAAAGTTCTTAATATAGCAAAATGTATCACTCTTTTATAATTAATCTTTTTTGTTTAAGATATTGTTTGATAAATTGTTTAATAAGTCCTTTCTACTATAATATCTAAAATATTTAACTGTATCTTATACTAAGTGTTTTTAAAGTTGATTTTATTTATTTATGATGTAATGGAATATCTAAAATTTTATCTTTTTCCATGTCTATCGTATACCAAATTTCCACTTTATATACAGTCTGGTCATGGGCTTATATCTCTTCTATTGATGAATGTATTTCTCTCTGCACCAATACACTTACTACAGCTTTATTAATAATTCTGATGGCCAGGCGCAGTGGCTCACGCCTGTAATCCCAGAACTTTGGGAGGCCGAGACTGGAGGATCATGAGGTCAGGAGATCGAGACCTTCGTGGCTAACACGGTGAAACCCCATCTCTATTTAAAAAAAAACACACACAAAAAATTAGCCGGGCATGGTGGCGGGCGCCTGTAGTCCCAGCTACTCAGGAGGCTGAGGCAGGAGAATGGCGTGAACCCGGGAGGTGGGGTTTGCAGTGAGCTGAGATAGTGCCACTGCAGTCCGGCCTGGGCAAAAGAGTGAGACTCCGTCTCAAAATAATAATAATAATAATAATAATTCTGATATATGGTAGAGCCAGACCTGTCTCTACTCTTTCTCTTCAGAAGCGTCCTACTAATTCTTGGCCCTTTACTGTTCCAAATAAATTTTAGAATTATCTTATCAAGCTCCATAAAATCTCTGTTGGGATTTTAACTGCAATTATCTTTAAAGCTCAATCTAGGGAGCATTGACCTATTCCCAATATTTATCCATGAACATATTTCTCTCCATTTATTTAACCTTCTTTACTATCTCTTGATAAAGTTTTATAATTTTCCATGTAGGGATTACAGATATCTTTTATTAGATTTATTCTAAAATATTTTATATTCTCTAGTACCATTGAAAATTATTCTCTTTAATTATATCTTCTGCTCTGCTGTTGGTGTAGTAAATGCAATGGAATTTTTCACTTTAATGTCACAAGGAGCCTAGTTAAATCTCATTTATAATGCCTTAACTGTGGCTTCTTTTGGTTTTTCTGTATGATTATCCTGTTACCTGAAAGTTATGACCGTTTTATTTCTTCCCTTCCCATTCCTATGCCTTTAATTTCTTTTTCTTGTCTTATTACACTGTAGAACTTCCAATACAATGTTGGGTAGATGGGATGACAGTAAACACCCTTGTCTGTTTTCTGATTTATAAAAGAATATTTCCAATCTTTTTTGATCTGGGATTCCAATCCTAGCTTTCCATATTCCTCATAACTTATAACCTCGTGTTTCTTTTATTTCTTCCTACATTTTGCTCATTTAAAGATAATTTTTAATTGGAGCTTATTTATTTAAATTTAAATAAATTAGAAAATATTCTGAAAATATGTATAAATTATACATAATTTAAAAATATAAGCAGTTACAATCATAGTAGTAATGTCAAGCAAATGATACTAAATCAACTTTTATTTGCTCCTCATCATTTTCTCCCTAATATGTAGGGCAGCTTGATAAGATGCTTTGGGTTAGGTTACCAGAATAGTCCCAGGGTTACACAACGTTAGAGCTAGAAGAAGCTTTAGAGATAACGTTGAGGAACCTAAAGCCTATTCATTCAACAAATATTAACCAAGAACCAACTTTGTGCTAGGTATTGTATTAGACCCTAA
Organism: Symphalangus syndactylus; assembly: GCF_028878055.3. Lineage (NCBI taxonomy): Eukaryota > Metazoa > Chordata > Mammalia > Primates > Hylobatidae > Symphalangus > Symphalangus syndactylus. Next base: position 76,124,695 of record NC_072440.2, on the reverse strand, counting down.
CAATATGGTACAGACTAAGTCAGACAAGATCTCTGCTTTCCTAGAGTTACTTTCTCATCAGGGGAGAGAACAAGGAGACAAACAGGATTGTTTGTACAGATTGTTTTAAGTGAAGAAAATAGGATGATGAAAAAGAGAAAGAAAAACTGCAAAAGCCATTTTCCTCAGGCCCCTTTTATTCTTGTTTGCCTTCCTGAAAGTGATGCTGAATAATACAGCAGCCTACAACCAGTCCACCCTTCCATTTTGAGAAACCAAGTTGCGGGTGGCGGAGGCACAGGGAACAGACGCCTCACACAACTGGTTAAGTCACTGTCTGGGTATGTCTGCCAAAGCCGGCAGCCCAGACCCCACACCAAAGCTACAGGAACATGAGGGAAAAGAGCTGACGTTCTCTGTCTGAGTATGCAAGAGTGGATAAGCTCTGTGATCCGGTGGCATCTGGCACAACCTCACTGATCACCTCCTCTGCACCAGAATCTTATGCTAGGTGCCAGGGCTACCCAAGATGAAACAGTTAATGGTCCCGCCCTCAGTACTATGGGGAACATACTGATGCTTTCAAAGCAACATGGACATACCATGATCAGAGTTCACTGAGAACAGAGAGGGGATTATCTAAGTCTTGGGAGTCAGGGGAGGCTCCCTGGAGGAAGCAATGCCTAATGTAACAGTTTATACTGCCATCAACAGCAGAGAGCCAGAGAGCTGGTGGGGAGCTACAGAGTTAGCTCTGAGGTTAAGAATACAAACTCTGGGCTCACACAGCCTAAGTTAGTATCTTTTTGTTTTTTTGAGACGGAGTTTTGCTCTTTCATCCAGGCTGGAGTGCAGTGGTGCGATGTTGGCTCACTGCAACCTCCACCTTCCGGTTTCAAGCAATTCTCCTGCCTCAGCCTCCCGAGTAGCTGGGATTACAGGCACGCGCCACCACTCCTGGCAAATTTTTGTATTTTTAGTAGGGATGAGGTTTCACCATGTTGGCCAGGCTGGTCTCTAACTCCTGACCTCGTGATCCACCTGCCTCAGTCTCCCAAAGTGCTGGGATTACAGGCATGAGCCACCACGCCCAGCCCAGTTCGTATCTTAAATTCCCCACCCAACCAAATCATGTGTGTTGTCATTTGGAAAATGGGAATAGTAGTACAGAGAACCTAAGTTTATTAGGAAAACAAAATAAAATGATCTGTGTAGGGCACTTACTTAGTTCTTGGTGAATTCATCGCCTGATCAACTCACAGAAAATCAATGTGCAGAAATCCAGTTTGCCAAATGACCCATATACTGGATTTGCCAAAGTTACTGAGTAGCTTTCACTGGGATATTCAAGTTGGTTTCTGATTGTGAGATATACTTTCCTGGGTACTAACTAAAAACGATTGATAATGCAATCGTTGGCAAATGGATCTTATAAAATGATACTTTTAAAAATGTGACAAAGTCAGAATAAGCCTAAAATGAAGGGTTTTTTCATATGAAGTAATGGATTTACCAAGCAAAATTTTAGTCTTTCGTGTCAGATTTTCTTCAGTTTCTTCTAAATTCTTTTTTGATACTTTTGAATGTCTTTTTCTATCCTTCAAACTATAAACATTTATAATAATCTTTTGCCAGTTCCTTTAATGACATATCAGGCTTACATTTAAATGCATCAAATTTAAAATTGAATTTAGTTGGAATTCAGTGTTAAACATGTTAAATTTTAATGCAAAATGTCCCAAAGAAATCTGAAATCATAAATTTAAAACCATACTAAAAATATCAGGACTAACTGAAATAATCCTTTCCTGAAAAATGCTGAAATTCTGGTTTCTAACAAGGATAATTTGGAATATATGAGTGAGAGAAAATTAATTTCATCAGAATGAATTATTATAAGGAATCATATTATTAGTACTTTATATCTGACATGCATTAACCATAAATAGGATCTTTTTAAAATTTAAAAGAAGCAATCAATAAAATCAACTTAAAATCCTCTTAAGTTGCAAAAACACCAAAAGAGTGAACAAAGATCATGATCAGAACATTAAATTAGCAATTACTAGCTGGAAGTGGTGGCTCACGCCTGTAATCCCAACACTTTGGGAGGCCAGGGCAGGTGGATCCCTTGAGACCAGGAGTTTGAGACCAGCCTGGCCAACATGGCAAAATCCTGTCTTGACTAAAAATACAAGAAAATTAGCTGGGCATGGTGGCACATGCCTGAAATCCCAGCTACTCAGGAGGCTGAGGCACGGCAGAATCACTTGAACCTGCCGGGTGGAGGTTGCAGTGAGCCAAGATTGCGCCACTGCACTCCAGCCTGGTTGACAGAGTGAGACTTTGTCTCAAAAAAAAAAAAAAGCAATTATTTTTAAAAATCAATGTAAATCATTTTACAATGTAGATAATGAGTATGCGGACATTTGCTGTATAATTTTTCAGTATGTCTAAAAATTGTAAATATGTTGGAGGAAAAAAAGTTAACATAAATCAAAAATTTCTTATAAGAAAGGCTAAAAATATATTCTTATTACCAATAACCAAAACTCAGCATTTCCTGTAAAGTTGTTAAACTTTCTAGTGAAAGCTATTAAAACTTTTGGCTGTAATGAATAGGCAAACTGGGTAATTTTGGCCAATGGTTCATTCTGGAAAACTAATTCAATAAATTGGCTTCCAACAAATTAATTTCTGTCAGATTAATCCAGAGCTCAAAGAAGAGAATGCTCTCCTGGCAGAAGGAACTGTGAAAGTAGACGTGGGAAGGAGGAAGCAACAGAATCCCAGGAACAGTGCCCAGCAACCCAGAGAGGAAATAGAATATAGAGGTTCGGCAGGACCCAGGTCTTGGTGGGAATTATAGCCATAGCAGGCTTTTATAATACTGATTAGGGCCAGGTGCGGTGGCTCACGCCTGTAATCCCAGCACTTTGGGAGGCTGAGGTGGGTGGACCGCTTGAGCCCAGTAGTTTGAGATCAGCCTGGGCAACACAGCAAAACCATATCTCTACTAAAAATGCAGAAGTTAGCCAGGTGTGGTGGTGGACATCTCTAATCCCAGCTACTCAGGAGGCTGAGGCAGGAGAATCTCTTGAACCCGGGAGACGGAGGTTGCAGTGAGCCGAGATTGCTCCACTGCACTCCAGCCTGGGTGACAGAGCAAGACTCCATCTCAAAAAAAAAAAATTATATATATATATATATATACATGCACACATCACACACACACACATATATATACACACACACACACTAATTAGTTGTATTGTGGGTTTTTTTCCTGATTATAAACATAACATGAACTCATCAAATTTGGACTATGGAGAAGAACATAGAAAAGAAAATAAAAACCATAATCCCAGCACTCAGACTTTTTTCTGTACAAATTAATATGCCAGAATCTTCAGACATTACTGATTCTCCAGAAAGGTTGCAACCAATTATATGACGAACAGTGGCATGCGACTATCCAATGTCCCTGACCCTAGCCATGGATATGACTCGGACACTACCTTTCTTGACCCAGGAATACCATTTACCAGTGCTGACCATTACCCTAAAAAAAAAAAAAAAAAAAGTGAACTTCTGTTAAAGAAATTATAATTTGAATTTTGTGCAATTATTTAAAAATCTGGGTAGGCAAAAAATATATAGAGAGAATTTTACCAGCTAGAGATATTTCTAGCACTTCAAGGTGTATCCCAGACTTTTTTTTCCTTTTCTTTCTTTTTTTTTTTTTTTTTTTGAGACAGAATCTCACTCTTTCACCCAGACTGGAGTGCAGAGGTGCAATCTTGGCTCACTGCAACCTCCACCTTTCAGGTTCAAACGATTCTTGTGCCTCAGCCTCCCAAGTAGCTGGGATTACAGGCATGCACCACCACGCCTGGCTAATTTTTGTATTTTTGGTAGAGACGGGGTTTCACCATGTTGCCCAGGCTAGTCTCGAACTCCTGGCCTCAAGCAATCTGCCTGCCTAGGCTTCCCAAAGTGCTGGGATTACAGGCATGAGCCACCACACCTGGCCTCCTAGATATTTTTCTGTCTTTACTTGCATGGATATTATATTTTATTTAAAATGGGATCTCTTGTATATATGCCACGTATAAGTTTTTTGCCTAACATTGTATACAATTTGTCGATGTCATAAATGTTCTGCATTTTCATTTTTGAGTAGTACAGAGTATTTCACTGTGTGAGTGACGTCTAAACTCTGCATCAAATGTGCATCACAGCCACCAATCAGAATGGATGCTGGCCAGTGCTCCCATACACTCATATCAGCTGTGGATTTTATGAAACCAGCACTATATTGTTGACCCTTATATTGTTTCCGATTGTTCCCCAATAGAAGCAATGATGAAACGGGCACCTTTCACACTAAACCTCTGTGCACATCCATGATCATTTTCTCAGGATAAATTTTAACAAGTGGGAATTCCTAAAGAAAAGATGAGACCATGTTTTAAGTTTTTGGTATATATAGCCAGATTGCTCTTTGCAAATGTCTTATAACTTATGTTCACATTAGCAGGATATGAGACCCCACTTTTCTACACCTTCACTTGGAAAGTATCACTGTGCCTTTTATCATCAATATGCTAAATTCAAGTGCCATTTCACTATTTTGATCTATAATTCTTTTTAAAATTATTATTTATTTTTTTGGAGGCAAGTTCTTGTTCTGTCACCCAGGCTGGAGTGCAGTGACGTGATCATAGCTCACTGCAACCACAACCTCCAGGGCTCAAGTGATCCTCCCATCACAGCCTCCCGAGTAACTGGGCTACAGTATGTGCCACCATGCCCGGCTATTTTTGACAATTTTTGTACAGTTGGGGTCCCACTATGTTGCCCAGAATGGTCTCAAGCTCCTGACCTCAAGCCATCCTTCCATCTTGGCCTCCCAAAATGCTGGGATTACAGGCGTGAGCCACCACTCTTGCCTTTATTTCTTCAGTTACTATTGAGATTAGATTTTCCATATGTTGCTTGGCCATTTGTGTGTTGGAGGGGAAGGGTATGTATGTGCAAATTGCCCCTTTTATCTATCAAATGTTCTTTCTCTCATTTATTTTTTTATTTTTATTTTTTGTTTTTTTGAGACTGAGTCTCGCTCTGTCGCCCAGGCTGGAGTACGGTGGCCCAATCTCAGCTCACTACAATCTCTGCCTCCTGGGTTCAAGCGATTCTCACGCCTCAGCCTCCCGAGTAGCTGGCACTACAGGCGTGCGCCACCACGCCTGGCTAATTTTTGTATTTTTAGTAGGATGGGGTTTCACCATGTTGACCAGGCTGTTCTCATACTCCTGACCTCAAATGAACCACCCCCCTCGGCCTCCCAAAGTGGTGGGATTACAGGCATGAGCCACCACGCCCAGCTACTCATTTATTTTTGAGAATTATATCCACTGAGAGTAGTAAGTTGCAACATAAATGTTGCAAATCTTTTTCTAAATGTCTTTTTTTCTATGCTTTTGCCTTTCAGATTTTAAAAAATGTATATCTTAAATCTTTTGGTATTTAAAAAAATCATTTTGCATTTGAGAATATATAAAATACACCCACATTTTCTTTTTGTATTCTTATTCTTGTTTTGTTTTTTTCATTTAAATCTCTATTCCACTGAAAACTTATATCAATATGTGATGTGTGGTATGTATCTAACCTTTTTCAAACTGGTGAGCTAGTTATCCAACACCATTTGTTGAAAAGTGTTTTATTTACCTTCTGATTTTAATTGGCACCTTTGTCTTACACTGTATTTATGTTTACACTTGGATGTGTTTCTGTGCTTTTAATTCTGTTCCTATCTTTTTTGTTTGTTTGTTTGTTTGTTTTTGAGGCAGAGTCTCTGTCTGGAGGCTAGAGTGCAATGCAATGGCACGATCTCAACTCACTGCAACTTCCACCTCCTGGGTTCAAGTGATTTTCCTGCCTCAGCCTCCAGAGTAGATGGGATTACAGGCACCAGCCACCATGCCCGACTAATTTTTGTATTGTTAGTAGAGACAGGGTTTCACCATGTTGGCCAGGCTGGTCTCAAACTCCTGACATCAGGTGATCCACCTACCTTGGCCTCCCAATGTGCTGGGGTTACAGGTGTGAGCCACTGTGCCTGGCCCCTATCATGTCATAATAAATTTCAATAATTTGTTAGACAGATGCCTCTCTATTACTGTGTTCTCTGGCATTTTTACTGGCTAACTGGCCATCCTCAATTATTTATTCTTCCAGATGTACTGGAAGACTCTTTTGGTCAAGTTTCCAAAGAAAATGATGTTTAGATTTTTATTGGAATTATATTACATTCATTTTACTTTGACAATAAGGGGAATCCTTACAATATTAAGAAAATGTGTATTACCATTTGTGGAAGTCTTTCATTTCCTTCAGTAACATATTATAGTTTGATTCATATAGGTCCGACACATTTCTTGCCAAGTTAATTCAAAGGTATTTGTTGTTGCTGCAAATTGTGACTGAACTTTCTTCCCTCCCCCAGCCCTGGCCATTCTAACTACATCAACTTTTATGGATTTTATAACTTCCCATCTTATAGAACTTTTATTCATGGTAATAGTTTTTCAGCTGATTCTTTTGAATAGTGTAGGGAGACCATCTACTTCATGTAAAAATATTAATGATAATTTTGTCCTGTGGTCAATATTTATACCTCTTTTTCTATTTCTTGTCTTATAGCATGGGTTCAAGAATTCAGATGGCCATGAGGCCCAGTCAAGCAATATAAATAAGTAACTTGAGCCAAGCGAGGCCTTTGCAGAGACCCCAGGCCTTGTCTAAGGGGTCGGTGCTTCTGCTCATCCCAGCCAATTTCTGCCCGTTGGGAAACAGGCCTAGTGTTAACAAATGGTCAGACTTTTTAAAAAAGATATGCCAAAGATCAGGCATTTTAAAATGTCGAATATACAGGTATTTTAAATGTTGGAAATAAATTTGAATTTTTTAAACATCAGGCAAGTCAAATACGGGATATCTGATGGTAATATTCAACCTAGGCTCACAGTATCCTCCACGTTGGCTAGAGGTTCCAGAATTTAAGTATGTATCGGCTTGCAATACTAGGCATTCTTGCCTTATCCTGGTTTAGTCAAAATGCCTCCATTCTTTGCCCAATTAGCTATTTTGTAGGCTCTTGATTTGAGATAAATATATTTTTCAATGTTAAGCCTCTGTCTCTCTCCAATTTAACAGAAACATTGTATGAAGAGAGAACTTTAAATTCTATCAACTGATATGATTTTCTTCTTTGATTTCTGAATGTTATGAATCCATAATTTTTTTAATATTGAACCATCCTTGCCTGTATGATTTGGGGAGTTAAGCTATACTTAGTCAAATTATATTACTTTAAACGTAGAGTCGTATTCTGTTTTCTTATTTTTTCTTTTTTCTTTTTTTTTTTTTTTTGCTGTTGAAGAGTTTGACAATATATCAATTTTCTTAATGTGTTAAGGGTTACAAAATAGGAGAAAATATTTTTTAAGTCAAAACTGATCTATTGCCTCTTTGTCTCATGACCACCCTTGTCCTCTACTTTTCTTGGCAAAATATGTGACATGCTGCTTAGAGGGAAGGGACCGGTCATAAGATTTCTCCAAATTTACCCAGACATACTTGTAGGTCAGTAAATGATTATTTGGCTTCCCTTTTGCTGGGGCAAAGGTTAAAACTGGATTGTTCTCAATAAATAAATAAATATTGGGTTTTTTGAAGAGACTGAGGAAAGATGAGGAAGGATCTTGGAGAAAGGGACAGGGATGTCTACTAGTTTGTGCTTGGGTTTGTAATGTGGTTCCGTTCTCTGATGTCCCCACAAAGTTATTTATCCATCATCTTCAGTGTGCTGTAGAGGTGGATCTCTTCTTTTTTTTGAGATGGAGTCTTGCTTTGTCACCCAGCCTGGAGTGCAGTGGCTCAATCTCAGCTCACTGCAACCACCACCTCCCGAGTTCAAGTGATTTTCCTGCCTCAGCCTCCTGAGTAGCTGGGATTACAGGCGTGCACTACCACGCCAGGCTAATTTTTATATTTTTAATACAGACAGGATTTCACCATGTTGGCCAGACTGGTCTTGAACTCCTGACCTCAGGTGATCCACCTGCCTCGGCCTCCCAAAGTGCTGGGAATACAGGTATGAGCTACTGTGCCCAGCCACAAGGTGGATCTCTTTTGTAATGTGACAACCTGCTAAGCAGCAGCCCTTTAGACCAGGCCAGGGCAGCTTCTGCCTTTGCTTTAATGGTCTCCGCTGTTCCTCCTTTGGCCACGATCCTCCCCAGCAGGTGAGGAATCTGCAGGGCCAAGGAGACAGACCCTGCAAGTAGGTTCAGACCTGTTTAGGTGGAAATTATGGGGTCCTGGGTGCCGTGACCCTGTGCCCCTGCCTTCTAGACCATATTCTAGATACCCAAGACCCCAGAATTCTCTACCTAAATGGTCTTAGTCTGCTTTCAGGGCCTCTTTCCTGGGTCCATCCTCCCAAGAGTAGACCACACTGCTGGTCAGTGTACTCCTAAGCCTGAGGAGTGACAAAAGACGACCGATTGTGTGGGGTGTGGACAAAGCATGGGCATTGGGCTGGAGTGCCTATACCTATTCTCATAAGGCCTGTCCTGATGCAGGATGGAAATGGAGGCTATAGGGAAAGGACATTCAACTCTCTTTGTGTCACTAGAAAATAACTCAGAACTCTGAGGAACCTGGGAGAATTCTAAATTCAAATGTGGCTTCCCACATGGTTATGAAGGTATGTTTGCCAGGTAGAGATAAGAACAGTTGGCCAGGCATGGTGGCTCATGCCTGTAATCCCAGCACTTTGGGAGGCCAAGGCGGGCGGATCACAAAGTCAGGAGTTCGAGACCAGACTGGCCAACATGGTGAAACCCTGTCTCTACTAAAAATACAAAAATTAGCTGGGCATGGTGGCGGACGCCTGTAATCCCAGCTACGTGGGAGGCTGAGGTAGGAGAATCATCTGAACCTGGGAGGCAGAGGTTGCTGTGAGCCGAGATTGCACCATTGCACTCCAGCCTGGGCAACAGGGCGAGACTCCATCTCAAAAAAAAAAAAAAAAAACAGAAAAAAAAAAAACAAAAAAAAACAGTTGTCTGCTTACTTACATCTTTGAAAGACTTTGGCCATACTGTATATGGGCCCCCCTTTATACTCTTGCCCGAAGCCCACCAAAGGCTTGGGGAAAACCTGTTACTGAGTGAATCCTCTAGGCGGGCATGAGACCATCTGTGGGAGACCCACAATAGGAAGCAATATTGAGACTTTTGTATTGGTTTCCCATATGGTAGATACAGCCCATATATTCTCTTCCTTTACAAAGTGATTGAATTCACCAAAGCAATAGAAAAATACTTGCATCTCTATCTCCATTAGTTTCCTAGGCCTGCCATAACAACGTACCACAAGCTGGCTGGCTTAAAACAACAGAAGTGTATTCTCTCACAGTTCTGGAGGCCAGACTGTGAAATCAACGTCTAGGCTCTAGGCCAGCATACTTCCCTGCCTCTTCCTAGCTCCTGGTGGGTCCTTGCAATCCTTGGCATTCTTTGACTTGTGGCTGCATCATTCTGGTCTTTGCTTCTGTCTTCACATGTCCTTCTTTGTGTGAATCTCTGTGTGTTCTCTTCTATTATTTCCTTTTTAAATTTTTCTTTTTAGGGACGGAGTCTCATTCTGTCACCCAGGCTGGAATGCAGTAGTGCAATCATAGCTCACTACAATCTCAAACTCCAAGGCCCAAGCAATCCTGCTGCCTTAGCCTCCCAAGTAACTAGGACCACAAGTGCACAGCACCACAACTGGCTAATTATTTTTTGTAGAAGTGGGTGGTCTCACTATGTTGCCCAGGCTGGTCTTGAACTCCTGGGCTCAAGTGATCCTCCCGCCTGGGTCTCCCAAAGTGCTTAATTACAGGCATGAGCCACAGCACTTGGCCCCTTTCCTTTTCTTTCTTTCTTTCTCTCTTTCCTCCCTCCCTCCCTCCCTCCCTCCCTCTCTCCCTCTCTCTCTCTCTCTTTCTTTGACAGCGTCTCACTCTGTTGCCCAGCCTGGAGTGCAGTGGCACAATCTCAGCTCACTGCAACCTCCGCCTCCTAGTTCAAGTGATTCTCCTACCTCAGCCTCTTGAGTACCTGGGACTAGGACTACAGGCGTGCACCACCATGCCTGGCTAATTTTTTTTTTTTTTTTTGAGACGGAGTCTCGCTCTGTCGCCCAGGCTGGAGTGCAGTGGTGCAATCTCGGCTCACTGCAAGCTCCACCTCCCAGCTTCACGCCATTCTCCTGCCTCAGCCTCCTGAGTACCTGGGACTACAGGTGCCCACCACCATGCCTGGCTAATTTTATTGCATTTTTAGTAGAGATGGGGTTTCACCATTTTAGCCAGGATAGTCTCGATCTCCTGACCTCATGATCTGCCTACCTCGGCCTCCCAAACTGCTGGGATTACAGGTGTGAGCCACTGTGCCCGGCCTAATTTTTATATTTTTTAGTAGAGACAGGGTTTCACCATATTGGCCAGGCTGGTCTTGAACTCCTGACCTCGTGATCCTCCCACCTCAGCCTCCCAAAGTGCTGGGATTACAGGCGTGGGCCACCGTGCCCAGCCTCCTTTTCTTATAAGGATACCTACCAGTCATTGGATTGAGGACCCACCCTAACTTAGTATAATCACATCTTAATAATTACGTCTGCAAAGACAATATTTCCAAATAAGGTCATGTTCTGAGGTTCTGGGTGGACATGAATTTTGTGGGGACGCTATTCAACATAGTACACTATCCCTAAATAATGTGACTATTGCTCATGTTCTTCTCTTTCTCTCTCTCTGTCCCCGACCCCAACCCTCAGTATTTGGTTATTGGAGTTGGCTTCATTTTGTAAAATTAATTGAGACATTTAAAATTTTTTGAAACTCTGGAACCAATTAAATCCTATAGAAATCACCTCTTAATGTTTGGCAGAATTTACCGACCCATCCCTCACCCCCCAAATCATCTGAGCCAGTATGTCTCATCAAAGTAGCAGGGAGTTCTTTTATCAGTTTTTTCCATGACTCGTTGTCTAGTCGGATTTTTCTACGTCCTGTTGAACAGATTTTATTGTCTTATTTTGGTCCATATTTTATTAGCAGGAATTTAAACACAGTATGCTTTTAACTTTCATCTTCTTCCAAATCTATGTTTCTAGTCCCGCTTTAATTCTAGTGTTATTTATTTGTATTTTCTTTCTTTCTCGTGTAACCTAGCCAGAGGTTTGTCTCTTTTATTCATCTTTTAAAAGAGCTAGCTTTTTGATTTATTTTGATCAATCCTATTGTTTTCTGTTTTCTAATTTGCTTATGTCTGCTTTTATCTTTCACTTTTTCCTTCTGCTGTCGTTAGATTTATTTTATTTGTTTTGCTCTCTGTGTTATATTTAATTGCTCAGGGTACTTTTTTTTTCATTTTATTTAATAGCAGAACCATTTAAGCTTTGTCTTTTCTCCAATGAGTGGCCAGAGAGACGGATATACAGAAATAACACCCATTGTAGTTAGGAGAGAGGACCTAGAAATAGAAAAGATCAAAAACACATTTCTCTACTAGGGACCTGGCTATGCATCTAAAATGCCAGCTCTTCAGATAATGCTACCACAAGCATCATCTCTTTTTTACGGTTGCTTCCTGCTGATTTTTTAACTAGAGAGCCAAGGCAGTTTCTAGCAAAGGACTGAACTTCATCTTTCCAGCAACGATGGAAAGTGAGATCCTTCCCCACTCATCCCACTTTCTGAATCAATTTAGTCTTATCTGGGGGACCCTGGGGCCTAAGTGGCTCCTGTTTGGAATTGCATCAGCCAGCCTGGGAATGCTATGGCTGTAAATGAAGGACAATCTTATGCACAGAGTGCGTTTCTAACACCCTGTCACAAGAAACAACCCCTACCCGCAACCATAACCTCCTCAGCCATCTCTTCTCTCCTCTTGGCTCTGGTGAGATTGATATAAGGACTTACTAAAGAGCATTAAGCACCGGACACGAGGGCTCACGCCTGTAATCCCAGCACTTTGGGAGGCCGAGGCAGGTGGATCACTTGAGGTCAGGAGTTCGAGACCAGCCTGGCCAACATGGCGAAACCCCCTCTATACCAAAAATATTAAAAATTAGCTGGGTATGGTGGTGTGCACCTGTAGTCCCAGCTACTCGGAGGCTGAGACAGGAGAATTGCTTGAACCTGGGAGGTGGAGGTTGCCGTGAGCTGAGATCGTGCCACTGCACTCCAGCGTGGGCAACAGAGCAAGTCTGTATCTCAAAAATGAAATAAAATAAAATAAAGAGCATTTAGAAGACAAAAGGGAACGTATGATGAGAGTTGGTTGAAAATATTAATCACCCTTGTCAGTATAGGTTTGAGGATAATGGTTTATCCCCAAATGGCTTTTTATCCTCAAATGATTTTGAGTGATCACAGCTCACTGCAGCCTCAATCTCCTGGGCTCAAGCAATCCTCCCACTTCAGCCTCCCAAGTGGCTAGGACCATAGGTGCATGCCACCATGCCTGGCTAATTTTTGTATTTTTTTATAGAGACAGGGTTTCGCCATGTTGCCCAGGCTGGTCTTGAACTCCTCAGTTCAAGCAATCCTCCCACCTTGGCCTCCCACACCTTTCAGCCAAACCAGGTTGAGTCTGCTTGTAATATCTCAAAAAGGCTCAATCTCAAGGCATCATGAGAGCTCAAAAGAAATTGCAAGGGACTGGGGCATCCTGATCTGGCTGGTCTCTAACTGGAACTTGATGCAGGACAATGTACATCTCCACTGATCTTTTGCATGTGGTGGTCAGCAAAGAGGAAATACAAAATTTGGGGATGGAAGAAGAGTGGTCTCTGCCCATCCCCAACTGCCAGGCCTCCCTTCATTGAATGCAGATCACGCCTAATCAATTCATTACAAAATCTCAACCATAGCATTTCATTCCCAAAATGATTGATAATAACAAACATTTACTGAGATTTTGCTATGTGACAAATATTGTACTTAAGTGTTTTTTTAACAGCTTTGCTAGGATACAATTTACATACTGTAAAACTGACCCATTAGAAGTATACAACTTGGCCAGGCGTAGTGGCTTACACCTGTAATCCCAGCACTTTGGGAGGCCGAGGTGGGGAGATCATGAGGTCAGGAGTTTGAGACCAGCCTGGCCAACATGGTGAAACCCTGTCTCTATTAAAAATACAAAAAAGTTAGCCAGGCGTACCTCTAATCCCAGCACTCACCTCTAATCCCGGCTACTCAGGAGGCTGAGGCAGGAGAATTACTTGAACCCGGGAGGTGGAGATTGTAGTGAGCTGAGATTGCGCCACTGCACTACAGCCTGGGCAACAGAGTGAGACTCTATCTAAAAAAAAAAAGTATACAACTCAAATATGTTCAGAAAATGTATAGGGTTGTATAACCATTATCACAATCCAGTTTTAGAATATTCCATCACCTCCAAAAACTCTCAAACCTGTTTGCAGTCAATCCCCTATCTCATCCTCAGCCCCAGGCAACAGTGATCTGCTTTCTGGCTATACAAATTTGTCTTTTCTGGAAATTTCATAGCAACTGAATCATGCAATATTGAATTCTTTTGCACCAGGCTTCTTTCACTTAGTATAATGTTTTTGAGACTCGTCTAGGTGGTAGCTTCCTTTTTATTGGTGAATAATATTCCATTACATGAATATATCACATTTTATATCCATTCACAAGTTGAGGAGCATTTGGATTGTTTCAGCTTTTTAGCTATTATGAATAATGCTGCTGTGAACATTCAACTACAGTTTTTCTAAGGACATATGTTTTCATTTCTTTTTTGTTTCTTTTTTCTTTTCTTTTTTTTTTTTAGACGAGTCTCACCAGGTTGGAGTGCAATGGTGCGATCTCGGCTCACTGCAACCTCCACCTCCCAGGTTCAGGTGATTCTCCTGCCTCAACCTCCCAAGTAGCTGGGATTACAGGTGTGCGCCACCACTCCCGGCTAATTTTTTGTATCTTTAGTAGAAATGGGGTTTCACCATGTTGGCCAGGCTGGTCTTAAACTCCTGACCTCGTGATCCACCTGCCTCGGCGTCCCAAAGTGCTGGGACTACAGGCGTGAGCCACTGCACCCAGACTTTTTTTTTTTTTTTGAGACAGCGTCTCGCTCTTTTGCCCAGACTGGAGTGCAGTGGCGCAATCTCGGCTCACTCCAACCTCCGCCTCCTGGCTTCAAAGGATTCTCCTGCCTCAGCCTCCCGAGTAGCTAGAATTACGGGCATGTGCCACCATGCCCAGCTAATTTTTGTATTTTTAGTAGAGATGAGGTTTGACCATGTTGGTCAAGCGGGTCTCCGACTCCTGACCTTGTGATTCGCCTGCCTCGACCTCCCAAAGTGCTGGGATTACAGGCGTGAGCCACCGCGCCCAGCCATGTTTTCATTTCTTTTGGATGGATACCGAGGAGTGGAGCTGCTGGCTGTATAGGAAACTTACATTTAACTTTTTAGGAAATGGTCAAACTGTTTTCCAAAGTGAGTGTGCCATTTTTTACATTCTCAGTATAAAAAGTATATGAGGATTCTAGTTTCTCTGCATCCTTGGTAACATTTGGTACTATGTCTTTTTTATTACAGCTATTCTTTGTATTTTTATTCTTGTTTTTATTTGTTTGTTTATTTATTTATTTATTTATTTTTTGAGACAGGGTCTTGCTCCATTGCCTAGGCTGGAGTGCAGTGGCGTGATCACAGCTCACTGCAGCCTCAACCTCCCAGGCTCCAGTGATCCTCCCTCTTCAGCCTCCCAAGTAACTAGGAATACAGGTGTGCACCACCACACCTGGCTAATTTTTGTATTTTTTTTTGTAGAGAGAGGGTTTCACCATGTTGCCCAGGCTGGTCTTGAACTGCTAGGTTCAAGCAATCCTCCCACCCTGGTCTCCCAAAATCCTGGGATTATGGGCATGAGCCACTGTGCCCAGCCTATTACAGCCATCCTAGTGTGTGTATAAAGGTATCTTAGTTGTACGTCATTTTCTATATCTAATCCTCCACACTGTGTTAGTCAGGGTAGGCTAGGTTATGCTGGGATAACAAACAATCCCCAAGCATCAGAGGCTTGAAACAACGAAGGTTTACTTCTTACTTCTGCTACATGTCTAGTGATTATTAGAACTGGAAAGGAGGAATAGCACTCATCAGAGATGCTCAGAAACCCAGGCTAATAGAAACTGCTGAAGTAGGAAAAGGCACACCTCACACCAGCTCTTAAAGCTTCCACCCAGTAGCAAGAAGTTACTTTCATCTTCACTTCACTGGCCAGTGAGTCACGCAGTACAAAACATACTCTGCCACAACAAACTCTGGGGGTGTAAGCCAATGTCAGCTTCCTAGCCACAGTCTCTCCCCCTCCAGGTGCTCAGGATTGAGTCACACACAGCCCCCATAGTCACGTCCCTTTCTCTAATCTTAGCTTTAGCTCACAAATGAACCCAAAAAGGATTAGAATCGATTGAATTGGTAATTAGTTTTAAACAAAATAAATTATTTCGACTCGTTAGATTATGACAAACTGATCAAACTCTCCACAGCCTCTCAGAGAACTTAAGGTGCAGGAATAGGGGCTAGAAACTCTCACCAGACTTAAGGTGCAGGAATAGGGGCTAAGCACCCTCACCTTTGTGTGTGTTTGTTAGGAGGTGAAGGACAGCAAAGTATTTGCAAAAACAGAGAAAATTCCTTATAAATTCTCTCTTTTTATTGTATTGATTTATTTTTTTGAGATGGAGTCGTGCTCTGTCGCCCAGGCTAGAGTGCAGTGGCACGATCTCGGCTCACTGCAACCTCCACCTCCCTGGTTCAGGCAATTCTGCTGCCTCAGCCTCCTGAGTAGCTGGGATTATAGGCAACCACCACCATGCCTGGCTATTTTTTTTTTTTTTTTTTTGAGACGGAGTCTCACTTTGTCACCCAGGCTGAAGTGCAGTGGCACAATCTCTGCTCACTGCAAGGTGTGTAAAGTGCTGGGATTATAGGCGTGAGCCACCGTGCCTGGCCTAAAATTTTTAAAACATTTTTTGAGATAAGGTCTTGCTATGTTGGCCAGGCTAGTCTCGAACTCCTGGCCTCAAGCAATCCTCCCATATCTGCCTCCCAGAAGTGCTAGGATTACAGATGTGAGCCACTGCGCTGGCCAGTGCATGCATTTCTGAACAGCCCAACAGGGCTAGAGAAGTGGGTAAGAACGGGCTGTCGTTTATGGATGGAGCCAGGATGTTAGTTGAGCCAGTCAACTTTAACCAGCCTGAAAAGCAAAGGGAAAATATTGGCTCATGAAAGTGCAAAGTTGAAGCGTGGGTTCCAGCACCAGGCCTAGCTGGATTCAGGCTTCAAAGGATGCCACCAAGATCTGTTTTTCAATGCTGCTTCCTCTCAGTACTGATTTCATTCTCAGCCAGGTTCCTGCTGGGGTAGCAAGGTAGCCACGGCACTTCTCAGAGCTGCCTGCTCTCAGTTCAAATCCAGAGGGAAATCCAGTGCGTCTTCATCCTAGCGTTCCCAGTTAAAGTCCTGAGATTCACTGCAATTGCCATATCTATGTCCCATGGCCATGCCTGTAAGACCTGTTGATGGGCAGGTGCAGGCTTGGGTCAGGACTAGTGAGGGCTCCCCTCTAAGACGAGGCACCAGAACCACCCAGCTGAGAGTAGGAAGAGGTGGTCCAGAGACCTGTGATCATCCAGGGAGGGAGGAAGGCTGCCGGACAGGAAAACCAACAGATACCTACTCTACGTGTTTAATTTTTACTATCAGAGACCTGACTCTGGAGCTAAACTGCCTAGCTTCCAAACCTGGCTTCCCAGCTGTGTGGGCTGGAGCAAGGCACATCATCTCTTGGTGTGTTGGTTTCTGCATCTGTAGAATAGAAATAATAATAGAGTCCCTACCTCATAGGGGTTTGGAAAGAGTAAATGAGTTTTTATTTTCTTTTATTTTAGTGTTTTGTTTGTTTTTGCCTGAGGCAGGGTCTCGCTTTGTTGCCCAGGTTGGAGTGCAGTGGTGTGGCCACGGCTCACTGCATGTGATCCTCCTGCCTCAGTCTCCTGAGTAGCTGGGACTACAGACACACACCATCATGCCCAGCTAATTAAAAACAACATTTTTTTTTTGAGACAGAGTTTTGCTTTTGTATCCCAGGCTGCAGTGCAATGGCACGATCTCGGCTCACTGCAACCTCTGCCTCCTGGGTTCAAACGATTCTCCTGCCTCAGCCTCCCAAGTTGCTGGGATTACAGGCATGCGTCACCATGCCTGGCTAATTTTGCATTTTTAGTAGAGATGGGGTTTCTCCATGTTGGTCACTCTGGTCTCAAACTCCTGACCTCAGGTAAACCGTCTGCCTTGCCCTCCCAAAGTGTTGGGATTACAGGCGTGAGCCACTACACCCAGCCTAAATTATTTTTTTTTTTTAGAGATGGGTCTTGCTGTGTTGCCCAGGCTGGTCTTGAACTCCTGAGCTCAAGCGATCCTCCCACCTCAGCCTCCCAAAGTGCCAGGATTACAGGCATAAACAACAGCACCCAGCCCATAAGTGAGTTTTTACAAAGCATTTAGAATAGTGCCTAGAATGACCTGTCAAGGGCTGAATCAATGTTATTGACTCTGGTTATTATGATAGTGAGTTGACCTTGTTGCCTCATGGCTTTGTATTTATTCACAGTTATTCCAGGGGTTTCTGGCCCCCGCTTGTCTATCATGGTGATGTGATGACTCCGCCTCCCCATCATGCTCTTCAGCGTGATTAAAACCAAAGCCACACCAGGTCTGGAACATGGGCCCATATTGTTTCCCACCGTAAAGATCAGCATGCATAGCGAGGTCCTTTTAATTCACAGCTCAGGACCTGCCATGGAAACCCTATCCATTCCTGCGTTTGGCAGGAAGAGGGAAGCCAAGAGGAAATCCTAGTACTTGGTGCCTTCCCGTAGGGAGTTTGCAATCTAATCTAAAAGACCAGAACACTCTGTCAATGCAGTCTGAACCAGGATCCATTCCCAGGAGGAGCAGCCAAATTGCTCAGCCAGGTCGTCTTGTAGAGCGGCATTCTTCCTCTACAGCTCCTTCTAACTTAGCATGTGAATGAGCATTTAGAGAGGAAGACAGAATTGAACTGAATCCCAAAGTCTGACTCACCTGCTTCTTTCCCCTCTCCTGGACAACACAGGGAAAGAAAAAGTACAACTCTTCCCCCACGTAGTACCAGCAGGGTAACCCGAGAACATCCATTTAGCACGTCTGTCCCTGCAAAAAGGACCTTCCAGTGACACCAAGCTGAGCGTATCCTCACTCTATTTATAGGTGCTGTTTGTTTAATTTGAGTCCAGTCTCTAAGAATAAGTAATGAACTCATCTTGGGGACCAGCCAGAGCCTACAACTCTGAGACGACCCGTAAACCCCTTTCCCTTTCCTTCTGGTTCTGGAAGGGATTCTGTAGTTCAAAGGTGAGCCACTTTTGTTTGCTGGGCTGCGGTGGGCTTGAAACCCAGACTGTTTGGAGATTTGGTTTGATGATGGTTTCTCAGTACGGTTTGGGGATTATTTATTTACTTTTTTTTTTGGTGTTTGGTTTTGGATTGGTGATTGCAGAACAGATTTGTAAACTCTTTGTCATCCACAAATGATTGACAAAGACTGACTATCTCCATCCCTTCATTGGTTGATCTTCAGATACAAAGAGACCTCGTTGGGACTCAGATATCCCCCAGTAAGAAGGGCATGGCCTTGGAGAAGCAAAATCCATTCCTTTTCAGTTTCCTTCTGACTTGCTAGCAGAAACTGGGGTCAGGTTATCTCCTAAGGTCTGATACCATTCCTGGGATGCTGTTTTGTTTTGTTTTTTTTTTTCAGGCTATGTGATAAGGACCAGGAGCCATGACCCACTTAAACTTTAAACATCTAACCCCAGAACTGGTTGCACTTGAGTCCAAAGGAGCATTGTCTCTTGCAAACAAGTTCAATTTGCACTTTAAGCTCCTCCCTTGCTGGCCTGATGGTTTAGTGACCTCGAGAACTAGCGCCATTGATTCTGAAGGGAGTGACCTAAATGCAGCCTTTGGGCTTGGTTCAGCATATTTGTATATTGAAGTGCATTAGTCCTTCCTGACATTACTATAAAAAACTACCTGAGACTGGGTAATTTTTAAAGAAAATAGGTTTAATTGGCTCAGGGTTCCACAGGCTGTACATGAAGCATGGCTTGGGAGGCCTCAGGAAACTTATAATCACAGCAGAAGGTGAAGGGGAAGCAGGCACATCATCCCTGGCTGGAGAAGGAGGAAGAGAGTGAAGAGGGAAGTGCGATGTACTTTGAACCAACTAGATCTAGTGAGAACTCACTCACTATCATGAGGACAGCAAGGGGGAAGCCCGCCCCCATGATCCAATCACCTCCCTCCAGACCCCTCCCTCCATCATCAAGGATTACAATTCCACATGAGATTTGGGTGGGGACCCACAGCCAAACCATATCATGTAGCTTCCCCTCATTCTCTCTCTCCATGCATTTATCCTTAAGAAGGTAACCAGGCAGCCAGGTGCCGTGGCTCACGCCTGTAATCCCATCACTTTGGGAGGCGAAGGTGGGCAGATCACCTGAGATCCGGAGTTCAAGACCAGCCTGGCCAACATGGTGAAACCCCATCTCTACTAAAGATACAAAAATTAGCCAGGTATGGTGGTACACACTTGTAATTCCAGCTAGTCAGGAGGCTGAGGCATGCAAATCACTTGAACCCAGGAGGCAGAAGTTGCAGTGAGCCAAGCTCGCGCCATTGCACTCCAGCCTGGGTGACAGAGTGAGACTCCATCTCAACAACAACAACAACAACAACAACAACAAAAAGAAGGTAACCAGGCTTCTCTGAGAAGGCAAAGAGCAGTGTCCATTCATTCATTTCTCCCAATATCTGTGGCCCCTCTACTCTATGCCAGATACTACTGTGGGCATAGGAGACACCTTGATGAAGGGGACAAGGTGGCGGTGAGGTGATATGGTCTGACTGACAGAGAAAATATTTAGCCTCTCTTCTTTCTTCCATTCATCCATTCTTCCATTCAAAAGGTATTTATGATGCATGGTCTATGTGTTAGGCACAGGACTGGGTGACAAAATACAGCAGTGAGCAAAAGAGATTGCGCCTTGCCCTTGAATAGTTTGGCGTCCAAAGGGGAAGGTGGATATTAATGAAATAATCACCTAAATAAAGATATCATAACAAATGATGGAGAACCCGTGAGACAAAATTCAAGGGGCCACGTGAGAGTCTAAGAGAGGGATAGGCCTGGTTGGGTAGGCAGAGACTGGACGAAGACTAGGCATACTTGAGATGCACCCAATGGCGTGTTATCTGTTGAGTATGGCGACAACCAACAGCTCTCTGTAGAAGGTGTGCTTTTGAGTTTCTATTAGCCGCGCGGGGCCATCCACACTCTCACCTGATTGTCCTGAGGACTGTCACAGGCTGATAGGTCTCAGGGAGAGTTTGGCCCACAAATGAGCGTTCCACCTGGGTGATCAGCACATTAGGGTTGTGACCTTGACTTATGGGTTTGCAGTGGACAGAGTGACAGATAAAAAGACACTCTTCTCATTCTACCTCATTTGGGTAAAGGAGTAAACAATAGCATCATCCCATGATGTCATTTTCAGATTTTTGCCTGTATATGGTGGCTCTATCACCATACTCAGAGACCAGGATAGAAAGATGGCCCCACGTTCCCCTTTGCAGTTTCACGCAGACATGGGGAGCATCTCAAATGTTCACATTCAATGGCTTTGGAAAGAAAATTCCTCAAAGAAGCAGTTAGCATCATGTAGTATCTTTCTGTACTAATGTGAGGGCAACTTTGAGCCAATCCTTTCAGCAGAGAGCTTTAGTTTATTTGAAAAAATACGATTGTATTTTGTCTCTTTTATGCCCAGCGTTTTGTAGGCACCAAGTAAAAGCCAAGAAAATGTAAGAAATTGCCCTGCCCTGCAAAAGTTTACAAGGGCATTCAGAAAAGAATTTTCAGCCAGGCGTGGTGGCTCATGCCTTTAATCTTAACAATTTGGGGGGCTGAAGCAAGAGGATCACTTGAGCCCAGGGGTTCAAACCAGCCTGGGTAACACAGTGAGACTCTATCTCTACCAAAAAAAAAAATAAAATAACTGGGTATGGTGGCATGTGCCTATAGTCCCAGCTACTTGGAAGGCTGAGATAGGGGGATAGCTTGAGCCCAGGAGGTGGAGGTTGCAGTGAGTCATGTTTGCACTACTGTGCTCCAGCCTGTGTGACAGAGCAAGACCCTATCTCAAAAAAAAAAAAAAAAAAAAAATTTCATTCATTTATTCAACAAACATTTGAGTACCTATATTGTGCCAGACACAGAACCAGGAACCAGGTGAGTAAGACAAGCACGATGCTTGCCTCATGGAGCTTACAGTCTAGAGAAAGGAGAGAGATACTCAAAACATCAACAAACACAATAATTTCAGGTGCTTTTACATGCTAGACTGGTCAGAGACCTCTCAGAGAGCGTGACATTTGAGCAGCAGCTGTGCAAAGATTTAAAGGAAGAGCATTCTAGACACAGGGAAACAGGAAGTAGAAGCCTCTGAGGCACGCAGCAGATTGGCTTAATAAATAACAAGAAGTGAGTGTGGCTACAACTCAGCGAGGGGGTGAGTCACGGGCAGGCCAGGTGTACAGTGCAAATTTTATTTTGAATGCGGAGGAAGCCTTTGGCAGGTGAAAACATGACACTTCAACCTGAACTTACTGATCTACCTCGGGGAGATTCTGTGGCCTCAGTGAAATTTTGGGAGTAACAGACCTGGGATTCTTAGAACTTAGAGCCCCAGGTAAACATACAGATGGAAAGAAAAGAAATTGGCCAGGCACAGTGGCTCATGCCTATAATCCCAACACTTTGGGAGGCCAAGGCAGGAGAATCTCTTGAGGTCAAGAGTTCAAGACCAGCATGGGCAACATAGCAAGACCCTCTAAAAATTTTTTTAAAAATTAGCTGGGCATGATGTTGCACACCTGTAGTTCCAGCTACTCAGGAGGCTGAGGCAGGAGGATCACTTGAACCCAGGAGTTTGAGGCTGCAGTGAGCTATGATCCCACCACTGCATTCCAGCCAGGGCCACAGAACAAGACCCTGTCTCGAAGAAGAAGGAGAAAGAGAAGGTGAAGGAGGAAAAGGAAGAAGATGAAGAGGGAAGAAAGAAGACGGAAGACAGAAGAAGAAGAAGGAGGAGGAGGAACAAGAAGAAGGAAGAAAAATAATAATAAATTAATATTGGTCTGTTTCTTGAGCCTGGGAGGTTGAGGCTGCAGTGAGCCATGTTCATGCCACTGCACTCCAGACTGGGTGACAGAGTGAGACTCTGTTTCAAAAAAATAAAATAAAATAAAATAAAAAGGCTGGTCATGGTGGCTCACACCTGTAATCCTAGCACTTTGGGAGGCTGAGGCGGGCAGATTGCCTGAGTTCAGGAGTTCAAGACCACCTTGGGCAACATGGTGAAACCCTTTCTCTACTAAAATACAAAAAATTAGCCAGGCGTGGTGGCATGTGTTAGCCAGGCTGGTTTGAACCCCTGGGCTCAAGCTATCCCCCTATCTCAGCCTTCCAAGTAGCTAGGACTATAGGCACATGCCACCATACCCAGTTATTATTTTTTTTTTTTTGGTAGAGATAGAGTCTCACTGTGTTAGCCAGGCTGGTTTGAACCCCTGGGCTCAAGTGATCCTCTTGCTTCAGCCCCCCAAATTGTTAAGATTAAAGGCATGAGCCACCACGCCTGTAGTCCCAGCTACTCAGGAGGCTGAGGCATGAGAATCACTTGAACACAGGAGGTGGAGGTTGCAATGAGCTGAGATCTCGCCACTGTACTCTAGCCTGGGAGATAGAGTAAAATGCTGTCTCCAAAAAAAAAAAAAAAAAAAAAAAAAGAACAGTCACTTCTAACCTCAAAGGCTTTCCTGGGTAGGAGAGGGTGAAACTGCAAAGTGAATAAACCATATAACAGGTCCCTGCTTGTGGCTCAGCATATTTCTTTCCTTTTTGAGACAATGCCCTATGTGTCCTTCAGGAAGACACTGCTTTCCTGTTCTTGGGAATAGGATTTGGCTCAAGCTAGTCAGAAATATTTTTCACTTCCTATCACCACACCAAAGTGACTGGCTCTAGGATGGGCACAGAACCCAGTCAGAGCCAGTGAAACTCAAGAAGTCATTGTCTAGAGCCTTCTGGCAAAAAAAAAAAAAAAAAAGCTTTTTCTCTTTTCCATGGGAGCCATCAGTATAAAGATGCAAAGTTTAGAACCACTGCAGGCATTTGTGACTATGGGGAAGATTCTGGAACTGTTAGGGGCTGTGGGGGAGCATCGCACGGTGCCTGAGGATGAAGCCAACACCACAGAAGGTAGAGTGAGAGATGGAGAATGCTGTGTCCTTGTGACGCCATTGAGCCCCAGGATCGAGCCTCACCTGAAGCCAGGCCTATTGCTGGAGGTTTTAGTGGCCTCCACCAGTTAAATGCTCTTTAAGCCAGTGTAAGTGGGGTTTCCCTGCTGCATAAAGAGCCCATATGATACAAACATTTCAATAGGTACCCAGCAACACTGAGGGCCTCCTCTGCACCTTCAGTTTCTAGGAGGAAGTAAGCCTGTTCCAGGACCCAAATAAATGGTCTCGCCTCCCCCTTCTCTATTTCAGTGTTTCCATGCCTCCTGTCACCATAGCACTGTGACTCTCATGGAAAGGCAGAGGAAGCAGAGGAGGAGAGGGTGCCTGTTTCCAGGCTGCGTTGCCACATTGGGGTGGGGGCTGGAGAGACAGAGAGAGAGAGAGAGAGAGAGGCGGCTCCAAGCCTGACATTTCAAGATAGAGATAACCGGGTAAAAATAAACTCCCAAGCGCCTGTGGCAGCACTCGCTTCTCTGGCTTCACAGTTATCTCTCTCTGCTTCGGGGACAGAAGGGTTCCTTTCGGGTCACCCCTTGGACTGCCCCTTCCCAGCCCCCAGCAGGAGAGGAGGACGCATAGGTCATTGATTTACATCTATCTGTCTACACCTGCCCTTTCACCGCTGGCAAGTCAAGGGATTGATCCCCTTCATCCGTAGCCCCTCTTTTCATCCTGCAAATCACCTTTCACATCTGATGCTCCAGGAGCTCAGTGAGGTGAGTGAGTGAGTGAGGGGCCAGGGTCTCCCCATGTCCCAGATCGGAAAAGCAGTGGGGCTTGGAAAGATGAAATGGTTTTCCCCAAATCACACGGCTCATTAGTGCTAATGATCTAAAGCCAGGGCCTTTTCTGCCTTTCCGTCTTTGATCAGGAGTAAAAGCAGTTTGATTTCCTCTCTGTAGGGCTTGTGGACAGCCATGCAGGCTGGGTACACACAGCTCCTGGGGGTGGCGTTCACATCACCTGGAACACGAGTATCATTGTGTGTCTCCTGACAACCACATCTCTCCGTCCCCTTTGTCCCCTTCCCATCACACAGTGTCTGAGTTTTGTATTTGCCAGTGAGCAAGCTACTTGCTTACTACAGAAGGGCGGCTGGGAGGACACAGTGTCATGGAACCCAACCCAGCTCTGCCACTGAGGTCCACAGAGGGTCTCTGGGCCTCAGTTTTCTAATCTGTAAAATGGTGATCAAAATAAACCGACGTAGGATTAAACAAACCATTGCATGCCGGGCACTTGGCCTGTGCCTGGTACATGATCATCTAAATGTTGGAGTTTCCTGTGACAATGATAGCTTCTCCTATGCTGGTGTATGGATATAGCGACAGGGTCCCCCACCCATGTCCGCAGTACATGCCCTTTGAGTTCTTTCTCTCTCAGTGGCCAAGGATTTGCAATGAGCCATTTCATCAGTTAAGACGCTTGTGGTTGCAAGCGACCGAAACACTGATCCTCACTGGATTACATGAAAGGCGAATTTATTGGCTTGGTGGGTAGCTCCAAAGGCGGCCAAGGGTAGAGCCTAGCTTCAGGCACAGCTGGATCCAGGACGGAACCGATACCATCAGGATTGGGTTTCTGGGCTCCATTCTCTGCTGTGAGTGCCCTCCTCATAGGGGATCCAGGGGTTCTAGCATCTCCCCTTCTTGGGTTCAAAGCCAGTGGGAAAGAGCCAGCCCCAGCATTTCCAGCAAAAGCCTCTTTGCATCTCACTACCCATCTAGAAGCCATCACCATAGCCAGAGCAATGAAGGCAAGCGCGGACGGCCCGAGGTGGGTCCAGTCTGCTCAAACCCAGATCTGAGAGTAGTGAACAATGATCGCCCGGAGCAAAATCAGGTTTGGCCGCCAAAAGCAAAGGTGACTTCGGCAGCCACCCACTCTCCTCGGCCTCGTGCCCCACGGTGAACACTGATGAACTGGCTTCTGTCATCCCAGGGAAGAGACGGGCTTCAAGCAGGCTGCAAAACCAGGCCGGCGGGCTCCGACCACAACTCTCATCCAAAGTTCCCTCATTGCCATCTGCTGACCAGCTGGACCCACTGACCTCAGACTAGAGCCTTCCCCAAGCTTGATCTGCAGCCTGCCACCTGGGGAGCCCACTTCCTTGAATAGGGGCTGGCAATCTGGGTTCTTTTTCAGGCCAGTGTCTCTGCCATGAGACACTATATCCTTGTTCCAACTCAATTATTACTGATTCATTATTTGTCTTTCCTCTAAAAAAGGAACCAGCCATAACAAAAAGCCCCTCTCATGGTCTGTAGAAAATAAATACAACCGAAAGCAACACTACGATTAAATGATAGCTAGTTGCTCTCGCTCGCTGTAAGCCTGAAGACTGGTGCTGCCATGGTTGCTAAAAGGCAAGATTAGGCCAGGCATGGTGGCTCATACCTGTAATCCCAGTACTTTGGGAGGCTGAGATGGGCAGATCACCTGAGGTCAGGAGTTCAAGACCAGCCTGGCCAACAGGGTGAAACCCTGTCTCTACTAAAAATACCAAAATTAATTGGCCAAAGTTGGGGGTGCCTGTAAGCCCAGCTACTTGGGAGGCTGAGGCAGGAGAATCGCTTGAATCCAGGAGGTGGAGGTTGCAGTGAGCTGAGATGATGCCACTGCACTCCAGCCTGGGTGACAGAGCAAGACTCCGTCCAAAAAGAAAAGGCAAGGTTAGCAAGTGTCCGGGAGGTGTTAATGACCTAGGCTAGCACCAACTTGAGACTCGATGAAATTAAAACAACTGAAAACAAATTAGAAAGAGAATAACTTCTACTAGGTGATTCTGCTGCGTTGAATGCTGGAGGGGTATATTTCATGTTAATTGCCTGCATCATGTGAATGGTACCACGCCATTCACATGAGATTCACCCCTGTGATCCAAACAACTCCTACTAGGCACCACCTCCAACATTGGGGAATCACATTTTACCATGAGATTTGGAGGTGACAAACATCCAAACTGTATCACCACACTACCCCTAATTATCCAGGCCATCATTTTCATCACTGGACTGTAAGTCCCAATTCTCTCACATACTGGTGAGTCTGCCACTCTAAATGTGTAAATACTGTTTATACTGGTCAACCAGCAACCACAAAGACACTCTTGAAGCTTCCTCCCTCTCCCCTCCTCCCCAAGCCTGCAGGAGAGATGGAAAAGAAGCGGGTAAGAGAACGCGAAAGATTTCTTTAAATAATTATGGTAATTATGTATGCATTTCCAGGGGGAGATTCTGGGAATTATTCCTAAAAGGCTGGAAAGAATTTCCTCTTTTGATCTCGATTCTGAGCCAGAGAAAATCAAATTAAGAAAGAAAAGCAACAGAGAATTCTCGGTGGGGAGGAAGGAATGGGGTTGGGGCTGTTCGTGAGGTTCTGGGAGAAAGATGGAGAAAAGGAAAGTCCTCCGACACCTTTCTTTCTAGATGCTGGTAGACTTCAGAGGAGCAAGTGAAAGAGATAAAAGATGAGACAGGTGAGGTTGTGTCCTTACATCTTTCTCGCAAGGCTTCACTCCCTCCCCTTGAGAGGCCACAGAGATAGTCCCCCTTGAGCTATTGAGGACTTAGTTTTTTGTAGCTCTTCCCACATCACACGTGGCTGGCCAGGCATCCTCCACAATGGCCCTCCCTTACAGAGGAGCCCTGTGAATTCCAGCCAACACTCCGAGAGCCGCCACAACAAGATGAGCAAGTGTAGGCGTGTGACGAGTTTTTTGTTTTTTTCTTTTTAATCCTCCCTTTCAGGCACTGGGAGAAATGGTCCTGTCACTTCTCTAAATTTTCTTCCGCGGTTGCTAAGCAGCACGCCTCTGCCCCTTCCACTTCCCTCTGCTCCTGCTTTCTTGTCTCTCTCCACCCTCCACCCCCGCACGCTCACAGTGCTCTTCCCTGCCGTGGTTTGGAAATCAGAGAACAGCCCCCAGGCAGTTTGCGGCTCCCAGAGCCACAGCAGTGCAACGGTGGTTCCCCGACAGAGGCGTCTCCCAGCTTGCTCTGCAGAGCATGCACATAGGTCCTGGCAGGGAAGACCACTGCTTGAGCCCCTCTGCATTCACCAACTGGGGCCGGCCTGCCTTCCTTCCTTCCTTCCTTCCTCCCTCCCTCCCTCCCTGCCTTCCTTCCTTCCTCTACACTTCTTTCCTTCTTCCTTCCCTCCCTGCCATGCTACAATAGCCTTTGCCTGGAGACCAGAGGGGGGAAACTCAAAAGTATGCAGGCACCAGACATTGCATTTCATGAGGGAAGGAGGCTGGATGTGAGACAATAGGGAATAGTGAGGACTGTTCCCTAAGTACCTGCTTAAGGAGGACTTGCACTAGCTCCAGCCCACTGGCGTTTCAAGGGAAGCTGGGCAACTTCCAGATTTTTAAAAATCTCAATGCAGGACAAGCAAAAACCCATCTGTGGGCCTCCAGTCTGGAGGAGAGGCAAGCAGGGTCCATAATGCAGGTTCGTGACACAGTTCCATTTGAGGGTTCGTTGGGTGGTTTTGGCAGCAGAATGGAGGATGGGTGGGAAGCAGGCAGGGGCTGTGGACAGCAAGCCATGAGCCCCAGGAACTCCTTGGAGAAGCCAGAAGGCTTGGTGGCAGCCCCGGACCTCGATTTCTGTAGGACCTTCATCCAGTGGATGGGAGAAAGGCCTAGCTGGACTGCAGACAAATAACCGGGGTGGAGAGAATGGACTGTCACTTTTCCCTTGGTTCCCAAAGCCGCCCATCCTGTTCCATGATACCAGGCCCTAGGCCAGAAGGACCACAGGTTAATCAGGGTCAGGCACTGAACACGTGGGGCCTCAAGGGATCCCAAAGGTCCACGGGTGAAGCTAGAAAGATGTATCGCTTTTCAGCCAAGTTGCAACCCCAAGGAGTCACAGTGGGGTTACTGTGGGTCGGGTGGAAGCGGTGTAAAGAAAGCCTGTGCTCTGACCTCCTTTGGGGCCATTCAGGGGCACCATGATCAGGCTCTCCCCCACTGGTCAGGACACAGCCCACGGGGCCCCATGAGGCTCTGTCTCCCTGCTCCCTTTCCCATTGGCCACAGAGACTTTGGATGACATTGAGACCTGAGCCAGATGCAGGGACTGCAACCTTCCCAAAACAAACCAGCCAAGTCCCAGAGGGAATGAAGGAATGGCCAAGTGCTGAGCTCTGTGCTGCAACTGACATTTGGAGAAGGAAGCTTCAGGGCCCAAAGCTCAGAGAATGCACTTCCTGGGTTGGAATTACCTCCATGACAGCTTTCTCCAGAAGCTCCTCTGGGCAGCCAGCGTTTCCATCTACCCTGGTCAGCATAGACCCAGCTCCTGTCTGTCCACCTGGATCTCAGTCTCAGTTTCTGAGGCCCGGTCCTCCCCCAGGTGCTGGGCTGCAATCAGCAGGGACTAAATCTCACTGCCAAGGGCCTGGGCCAAGGCATTCAACTCTCTGTGCTCCAGGAAGGGCTGAAGGAGCCTGCATGACTGGAGGGGAGAAGGCTACATCCAGATCCTCACACACCATCATCCCATTCCTTGGCCCCTGGGGGCTGGCACTGCCCTGTGAGCCTCCAGGAACTGATGAACAGCAGCTGGGAATACAAAAACGATCCATGGAGAATGACAGAGCCAGCTTATTTCTACATTTCTTTGTTTTTTTAAGTAATGAAGGGAGCTCTCTTCAGAAGCCTTTGGTTCCCTTGGCTTTTCAAAGTAGTAAGGAAGAGAGGAAGTTGAGGCTCTTAAAGTCAGTTCTACTCAGGGAGTACTGATTGATGGCTGATCACACACCGTGCAAAGGAATGTAGGGTCCAGTACAACCTCCATCACCCAGAAAGATTCAGCAGAGAGTGAGAGCCTCGTCCTCAGCAGGCAGGGGAAGCCAGGCACCTTGCAAGGGCTTCTGCATTCCATCATCACGAGTTTCAAGGAGTAGGTGGTATGATTCCCATTTAGCAGATGGGAAAGTAAAGCCCAGAGGTATTTAGTAATTGGTGAGAGGCCATGCTGGTAATGAGGGCAGAGTGGGGACTCAAATCAGAGCTGTCTGGATGGTTGCAAAGGCCGGACTATTTTCTGCAGAACACCAACTATGAGAAAGAATGCTCTGGAGATGTCTCAGAGATTGCTGGATTCAATACAGGAAATGTTTATTGAGTGTGGGGAACCTGAAAGGGACCAGCTCTTCCAGTCCAGGGCCCCCCAGGTCAGTCCCCCAATTCATCCATCAAATACACATGTCCAGTTTTTGCAGCATTGGAAAATGCCTGGGAAATTATTTCACAAAGAATTTCAAGCAAACAGAAAAGGTATGTGGGATGATATCATGTTCCACTGCCAAGCTTAAGAATGAAATGTGACGGCTGAGTGCGGTGGCTCACGCCTGTAATCCCAGCACTTTGAGAGGCTGAGGCGGGTGGGTCACTTGAGATCAGGAATTGGAGACCAGCCTGGCCAACATGGTGAAACCTCATCTCTACTAAAAATACAAAATTTAGCCTGGTGTGGTGACTCATGCCTGTAATCCCAGCACTTTAGGAGGCTGAAGCAGGTGGATCACCTGAGATCAAGAGTTCGAGACCAGCCCGACCAACATGATGAAACCTTGTCTCTACTAAAAACAAAAAATTAGCTGGGCGTGGTGGCACATGCCTGTAATCCCAGCTACTTGGGAGGCTGAGGCAGGAGAACCACTTGAAGCCGGGAGGCGGAGGTTGCAGCGAGCCGAGATTGTGTCATTGCACTCCAGCCTGGGCAACAAGAGCAAAACTTGTCTCAAAAGAGAAAAAAAAAAAAAAATTAGCTGGTTGTGGTAGCACGCGCCTGTAATCATGGCTACTCAGGAGGCTGAGGCACAAGAATCGCTTGATCAGGAGGTAGAGATTGCGGTGAGCCGAGATCACGCCACTGCACTCCAGCCTGGACAGCAGAGTGAGACTCTGTCTCAAAAAAAAAAAAAAAAAAAAAAGAAAAAAGAAAAGGAAAAGTTACAATTATAGTTGAAGCAGCCTGTGTCTCTCTCATGCACTAACTAACCATCCCCTCCTGGGCTTGTATCTACCACCCTAAATTTGTGCCTTTATAATCCACATGCATGTCTCTATGCCTTCGCTGCACTTGTATGTGTTCTAAACAATAGTATTGTTTGCATATTTCAATATTTTCATATAAATGATATGTTGTATGTATCTATATGCAACTTGTTTTTTTTTTAAAAGAGCTTTATTAGCTGGATGTGGTGGCTCGTGCCTGTAATTCCAGCAATTTGGGAGGCCAAGGCAAGAGGATTACTTGAGCCAAGGAGTTCAAGACCAGCCTGGGCAACATAGCAAGACCTCGTCTCTACAAAATATAAACAAAATTAGCTGGGCTTGGTGGCACATGCCTATAGTCTCAGCTACTTGGGAGGCCGAGGTGGGAGGATTGTTTGAGCCCAAAAGTTCAAGGCTGCAGTGAGCTATGATCACACCACTGTACTCCGGCCTGAGCAACAGAGTGAGACCCTGTCTATTAAAATAAACAAAGAAAGAAAGAAAAGAAAACCAGCTTTATTGGGACGTAATTCATACACCATACAAGTCACCAATTTAAAATGTACAAGTCAATGGCTTTCTGTAAATTCAGAGTTGTACCGCCATCACTACAATCAATTTCAGAACATTTTCATTACCCCAAAAAGAAACACGGCCACCTTCTTAGCCATCACCCACCAGTCTCCCCATCCTCTCTTGGCAACTCCTAATTTCCTTTCTGTCTCTATAGAAAGGAAGTGTTCCTATTCTAGACATTCCATATATGGAATTCCACAGATGGAATGCCATTTATAATGGAATCATGGACCTTTGAATCTGACATCCTTCACTTAGCATAATGCTTTTAGGTTCCCTCATGTTGCAGCAGGGATCAGTTCTTCATTATTGACAAAGAATGTTTCATCATATATATACAGCACATTTTATTTATTCATTCATCAGTTTACCATTTGGGTGATTTCCACTCTTGGCTATTATGAATAATACGGCTATGAACATTCATGTACAAGTTTTTGTGTGGACATATGTTTTCATTTCTCTTCTATATACCTATGAGGGAAGTTGCTGAGTCATATAGTAACTCTAAGTTTTTGAGAAACTGCCAAACAGTTTTTCAAAGCTCTGTGCTACTTTACATTCCCACCAGCAATGTGTGATGATGGTTCGAATTTCACTACATCCTTGCCAACAGTTATTACGATCTGTCTTTTTTATTATAGCCACCCTAGTGGGTGTGAAGTGGTATCTCATCATCTCATCATGGTTTTGATTTGCTTTTCCCTGATGGCAAATGATGTTGAGCATCTTTTCAAGTGTTTATCGGCCGTTTATTTATCTTATTTGGAGAAACGTCTATTCAGATCCTTTGCCTATTTTTAATTGGGTTGTCTTTTTATTATTGAGTAGTAATCATTCTTTATAGATGCTAGGCACAAGTCTCTTGTCAGATATACAATTTTTGAAGATTTTCTCTCATTCTGTAGGTTGTCTTCACTTTTTTGACGTCTTTGAAGCACAGAAGTTTTCCATTTTAAAGTCCAATTTAGCTGGGCATGGCGGTACACATTTGTAGTCCTAGCTACTTAGGAGGCTGAGGTAGGAGGATCACCTGAGCCTAGGATTTCAAGTCCAGCCTGGGCAACATAACAAGATCCCATCTCTTAAAAAAATAAAGTCCAATTTTTCTATTTTTTCTTCTGTTGCTTATGCTTTAGGTATCATATCTGAGAATCCATTGACTGATCCAAGGTCATGAAGATTTCCTCCTATGTTTTCTTCTAAGAGTTTTGTAGTTTTAATGCTTGCATTTAGGTCTTTGATCCATTTTGAATTAGTTTTTGTTTATGGTGTGAGTTAAGGGTCTCACTTCATTCTTTTGAATGTAGCTACTCCGTTGTCCTACCACCATTTTTAAAACAGAATTGTGTTGGCTGCCTTGTAGAAAATCAATTGATCAGATATGTGAAGGTTTATTTCTGGACTGTCAAGCCTAGTCAAGTGATCTATATGTCTGTCCTTATGTCAGTTCCATACTATCTGATTACTATAGCTTTGTACTAAGTTTTAGTACTCAGGAAGTATGAGCCCTTCAACTTTGTTCTTTTTAAAGATTTACTGTTCTGATTCTCTTGAATTTCCACATGAATTTTAGGATTGGTTTGTTAATTTCTGCAAAAAAGTTAGCTGGTATTTTGAAAGGATGGCATTGAATCTGTAGATCAATTTGAGAAGTTTTGCTATCTTAATATTAAACTTTTCCATCTATAAACATGGGATGTCTTTTCATTTATTTAGGTCTCCTTTAGTTTCTTTCAACAATGTTATATAGTTTTGCAATGTAAAAAGCCTCATGCTTCTTTGGTTAATGTATTCCTAAGTATTTCATTCTTTTTTAAAATTTTCTTTTATTTACTTATTTATTTATTTATTTATTTATTTTCATTTAGAGACAGGGTCTCTCTGACACCCAGGCTGGAGTACAGTGACCAGATCATAGCTCACTGCAGCCTCAAACTCCTGAGTTCAAGTGATCCTTCGACCTCAACCTCCTGAGTAACTAGGACTGCAGGCATGGCCACTACACCTGGCTAATTTTTTTAAATTTTTGGTAGAGATAGAGTGTTGCCGTGTTGCTCAGGTGGTCTCAAACTCCTGGGCTCAAGTGATCCTCCTTCCTCAGCCTCCCATAGTGCTGGGATTACTGGCATGAGCCACCATGCCTGGCCTTATTTTTTATTCCTTTTTTTATGCTCTTGTGAATGAATTTTTCTTAATTTCATTCTATATTTTCTTGTTTTCAACATATAGAAGAACTACAGCTGGTTTTTGCATATTGATCTTGTATCCTGCAACCATACTAAACTTGTTTAGTCATTCAAATAGTTTTTGGTAGCTTCTTCATAATCTTTTATGTACAAGATTATGACAACTGTCAAATAGAGACAGTTCTATTTCTTCCTTTCCAATCTGGATACCTCTTATTTTCTCTTGCCTATTTGTTCTGCCTAGAATTTTCCAGAACAATGTTGAATAGCAGTGGCAGTAGTAGACATCCTTTTCTTGTTTCTAATTTTAGAGGGAAAGCATTCAGTCTTTCACGATTAAGTGTGATGTTAGCTCTGGGTTTTTCATAGATGCCCTTTATCTGGTTGAGGAAGTTCCCTCCTATTCCTAGGATATTGAGTGTTTTCATTGTGAAGCATATGATTTGCTCTTCTCCCCCAACATCGTGAGTTTTATCCACGTGTCACTGTGGTTTGTAATGTCAACTTTCACTATAGATGTTGTAGGGCAGATAAAGGAGAAGGTTAAATCACATATCACCCCCTTCTCTAATTACATCTTCTTTATCTCTCTCAAGCTACCTAGCATTTGCCCCTGCCACGACTCCCCCTTCCACCCCCGCCCCAGGCAAACTCTCTCCTCTTTCATCCACTTGCTCACCAGAGGGCTTTTAGCAAAACAGAAACCCTCTTCCTTTTTCGTCCATCTGGAGATAAATAAAGGAGAGTGGGAGTTCCAAAGAAGAATCCCTTCACTCTGCTTGGTGGGGAGAAGGTAGAACAGCAGATCTTCCTGAAGGAGGGTGTGTTTGAGCTTAGATTAGAAGCTGGGTAGGATGCTGCCACGGAAGGAAGAAATAGCTTGAGCAAAGACATCTCAGGTTGTGCCCTGATGAAAGAGAATTTAGCCCCCAACAAGGTCCAGGCAGTTTAGCCTCAACAGTTCTTACAAGGATCTTCTATTCATGTGATAATTACACTGAGTGGATCTCAGTAGACTCACCATGATATGATTTATTTTCTTTTTTGAGACAGGGTCTTGCTCTGTCACCCAGGCTGGGGTGCAGTGGCAGGATCATGGCTCACTGCAGCCTCAACTTCACGCAATCACCCTGCCTCAGCTTCCCGAGTAGCTGGGACCACAGGCTCAGGCTATCATAATTTTTTAATTTTTTGTAGAGGTGGGGACTTGCCTTGTTGCCCAGGCTGGCCTTGAACTCCTGGGTTCAAGTGATCCTCCCACCTCGGCCTCCCACAGTGCTGGGATTATAGGTGGGTGCCACCATGCCCAGCTATTTTTATACAGATGAGGTCTCCCTATGTTGCCTAGGCTGGTCTCGAACTCCTGGGCTCAGGTAATCCTCCTGCCTCAGCCTCCCAAAATGCTGGGATTATAGGCATGAGCCACCGTGCCTGGCCTTCATTTCTGACCTCTAGAGTTGCCTTGTCTAATATGGTAGGCATTAGCCATATGTGGCCATTCAAGTGTAAATTAAGTAAAATTAAATAGCATTAAACATTTACTTCCTATTTGCACTAGCTACATCTCAATAGCCACATGTAGTTAGTGGTTACCATACTGGATAGCACAGCTATAGAACACTTCTGTTACCATAGAAAGATGTATTGGACAGTGTATTCTAGTATTGGAGGGAAGACAGCTGTACTGAAGATGACTGAGGGGTCTGAGCCAGACAGGCGGGCCCCAGGCATAGGGTGAAGATGGCCTGGCCTGGGTGTTAGTAGGCTGGGTGCCAGTTCTGGCTCTGCCACCCCTGTTTCTGTCACTTTTGGACAAATCACTTCCCTTTTCTGGTTTTCCCATTGTTGAGAAAATGAAATTGTTGGGCAATGTCATCCCAGGAGCCCAGGCCATGATTGATAGATTCTATGGTTGTTTAGCCAGAAAGGGATGTATTCAGTTGTTTCTTCCAGATGTAGAGAAAAGAGCCTTGGACTAGGAAGAAAGCAGCTGGTTCTGGTGCTACCCAGCTGAGCCATCATGGGCAAGTCACTTCACCTCTCTGAACACCATTTCCACATCTGTGAAAGTGGGTGAGAGGGTTTTGGGAGGATGAATTGAGAGGAGTTAAAGGAAAGCACTCTGAGAAAAAAAAGAAGGATAACAGGATGTGGCCAGGTCAGATCAAGTGGGAAAGTTAGCATAAACAAAGCTAAATGGGTTTCTTTGCTACAGGATTTCTCAGAACCCTTAACATGCTAATGTGCACTGTGAATCCCTAAGTGTTTCCTAAATTAATAAGACCACAGAATTCCTTTTAAAATAAAATTATTATTGCCAGGTGTGGTGGCTCATGCCTGTAATCCCAGCACTTTGGGAGGCTGAGGTGGGCAGATCACTTGAGGTCAGCCTGGCCAACATGGTGAAACCCCGTCTCTACTAAAAATACAAAAATCAGCTGGGCGTGGTGGTGTGCGCCTGTAATCCCAACTACTGGGGAGGCTGAAGCAGAAGAATCGCTTGAACCCAGAAGGTGGAGGTTGCAGTGAGCCAAGATCATGCCACTGGACTCCAGCCTAAGCAACAGAGTGAGACTCCATCTCAAAAATAATAACAATAATTCTTGCAAGGAATGCTCACAGGCATTCGTTATTGTTACAGGGAACCCACTTGGGAATTGCCCTCGGACAGCGGTAGAGCACTTTCCTTGGCCACAGCTTGGACTAATGGCTGTCACCCAGCATTGCCCCTGAAAAACGTCTCGTCTTAGGAAGAATTGGAAAGATCTGGGTTAGATGACATCATAGAGATGGCTTAGAGTGCAGGCAGCCTCCAGAGGAAAGTGGGAGGGAAAAGTGAAAATCTGGAGAAGGTGAGGGTGGCAGTGAGAACTTACTGTTTACTGAACGCAGGTGCAAACTATAGGGCAGGCAACGACCTTGACATTTTCTTTTTCTTTTTTTTTTTTTTTTTTTTTTGAGACAGAGTCTCGCTCTGTCACCCAGGCTGGAGTGCAGTGGTGCAATCTCAGCTCGCTACAACCTCTGCCTCCCAGGTTCAATCAATTCTCCTGCCTCAGCCTCCCGAGTAGCTGGGACTACAGGCGCATGCCACCATGCCTGGCTAATTTTTTTGTATTTTTAGTAGAGATGGGGTTTCACCGTGTTAGCCAGGATGGTCTCGATCTCCTGACCTCATGACCTGCCCGCCTCGGCCTCCCAAAGTGCTGGGATAACAGGCGTGAGCCACCGCGCCAGGCTGACCTTGACATTTTCATAGGCATCGTCTCCCATCCTCAGGACAACTCTGAGAAGCAGATGGTGTCATACCCATTTCCCAGATGAGAAAACTGAAGCTCAAGGGGTTAAGCAATGTATGAATGTTTAACATGCAGTAAATGGTAGAGCTGGGATTTGGACTCAGGGCTGCCTGAGTCCAAAGCCCATACTCTAACCCCTCTGCCTCAGGGAGCCTAAAATGTCATGACCCTGGAGCTTTCAGCCTGTAGGGGATAAGAAGGCAAACCGCCTGTGGTTTGTAAATCTCATATTATCATCTGACTTTTTCCTGATATCTTAGTGAGGTCTTTTCAATGGAATGAGCTTAATACATTATCCTCCCCCGGTCTTCCCAGTTTCCCATCAAACAAAGATGATTCAAGAGGCCCCAAATGCAGAGCTAAAATCAGCCTTTCGTCCTTGTCACCTCCCACCTCTCACTCCTCTGGGAATCGCTAGGATTTAGGAGGCCAGTATTGAACCTGAGATTTCAAGAACTGTTTTTGAGTGGCTTACACCCATGTCCTGAGCGTTCTGAGTGAAGGCAGACGTGCTGGTTAGCAAGGTGGGAGGAAGAGATACCGAGCTCCCAGGCAGAGATGAGGGGCACAGCATGGAACAGTGACTTCTGAGAGTGTTGTGTGTCTTCGTGGATTGTGCAGTCTCTATCCAGAAATTGATCAATTGCAATCAAAAGCAGTGGCACCAATTTATAACTTTTTAGAATCTAACTTCTTAAGGGTATTGAATCTTTACCTCTAAGACAATCAGGTCCAGACGGCAAAGGGAAACCCTCTTGTCACCAGCCCTTGGGCATTTAAAAACAGCATGGCAGGTCGCGGCCTTGCAAGGAAAGAAGAGGGGAAAACGTTGTAAATCCTGCGTACCCTGACGGTTTTGGCCGCACTTGAAAACAGGCGTCTTCATTTTCAGTTAATTAGATTAACTCAGCTGCGATTACGGATGGAATTCCTTGCTGCAGCAACAGCGAACGTTTGTTGAACATGTGTTGTAATCTTGCCTTTAAACACAACCACATGTATGACATATTTTGTTTTCTCTTGGCCATTGGACTGGAAAACTATTAATACAACATCTGCTTTGCTTTCTGATTGAATCAGGGGCAAAGAGCAGCTCTCTGTAGTGTCCTTCAGATTATGCCTGGGATATCAAGTTACAGCTGCTAACCACTTTCCCACTGCTTAAGAATCCAACCCCGAACATGACTTTTCTATTGGAAACGCCGGTCTCACTCACTGGAGGACCAAATTACCTCCTGATCTTGCCTCTAGCATGTGAAGTCCACCCTCGCACCTCCCACACCTCAACAACTCACTATTGTAACCCCTTGTTAGTTTTTTAAATAGTACTCAACCCCATTTGAAATTATTTTATTTTTCGCTTAGTTGTTTGTCTGTCTCCACCATGAAAATATTCCCTCCAGAAGGGCAGGACCCATGTCTATTCCCCATGCCCTCCCCTCCTCTCCCCTAGGGCCAAGAACACTTATCAGGCAACTGAATAAATATTTGTTAAATAAATCACGGTGTTTCCCAATTGCGTGGAGAATGAAGTAAGAGTGAAGCCTTTGGTGAGAAAGCGACAGTCTTCTTGCAATCATTTCAGTCCTGATAATATCAAGAGTCTCAGTGCCAGGCAAGGTGGCTCACGCCCGTAATCCCAGCACTTTGGGGAGGCTGGGATGGGAGGATCACTTGAGGCCAGGAGTTTGAAACCAACCCAGGCAACATAGTGAGACCTTGTCTCTACAAATTAAAAATAATAATAATTAGCCGGGCATGGTGGCACACGCCTACAGTCCCAGCTATTTGGCAGGCTGAGGCAGGAGAATTGCTTGAACCCGGGAGGCAGAGGCTACAGTGAGCCGTGATCGCACCACTGCACTCCAACATGGGCAACATGGTGAGACTCTTGTCTCAAAAAGAAAAAAGAAAATAGCCAGGCGCAGTGGCTCACGCCTGTAATCTCAGCACTTTGGGAGGCCAAGGCAGGTGGATCACCTGAGGTCAGGAGTTCGAGATCAGCCTGGCCAACATGGTGAAACCCCATCTCTACTAAAAATGCAAAAAAAAAAAAAAAAAGGAAAAGGGAAAAAAAATTAGCTGGGCATGGTGGTGGGCGCCTGTAATCCCAGCTACTCGGGAGGCTGAGGCAGGGAGAATTGCTTGAACCCAGAAGGCGGAGGTTGCAGTGAGCTGAGATCGTGCCACTGCACTCCAGCCTGGGCGACAGGGCAAGACTCCATCTCAAAAAAATAAAAAATAAAAAATAAAAAAGTCTCAGTTTGGTGTCTAACATCTCTTTTCCCTGCTATTCTCATCCCCCAACACCTCCACACTCCCCACACCCTGCCTCTTTTTTTGTTTAAATAGAAAGTACATCTTGGGGCTCAGAGTGAAGGACAGTTATCGAGGCTAGCTAGGATTTCATACTATTGTTTAGTTTTCTGAGTGTTTAATCCCTTTCAAATAACATTTGTGGCTCTACATGTCTGGTAGTAATATAAAGTTTCCCTTGGAAAGAAATTTAAGTGTAAGTGTATTGCTTTAAAGGAAAACAGTCACAATGCAAGCGAAATGAAACAAAAGGCTTGGAAGTGTCTCTGCATGGCTGAAGTTTGGAAACAAATGCACACAGGCATGCACATTCGTCCATGGGACTGTCCGCTTAGAGGTCTGTTTGACCAGTGCCTTGTGAAGGGCAATTCAGCAAAGAGAACTTTATTTTCCTCTCTTCCCCAAATAATTCAGGCCTGTGCTGTTAAGTCCTACCTCCTCATCTCTTCCTCTTCCTCCTCTCCCTGCATCCACATTTAGGAGTTATCATTACTCAGAAAGAGACCAAGAAATATAGGGGACCTGGGACTACATGAGACCGGATGTGGAAAGCCCCTCAGCACACCGGTAGGAAATACCTGCAGCCGCATTCCTAGCCGAATCCTGAAATTGCAGACAAATTTTGCACTTTTCTGGAAGGAAGTCTTGCTATCATTCATCAAGCTCTGAAAGGGCCCCGAGAAGAGTTCGAAACTACTGGGCTGGAGGTGGCACCAGGAATGGATCGTGGCCCTGGAGTTCTGACCCTTGGTTTTCTGCCTCACACAGCTGATCGGTTAATAATGCAGCAAGTTAATAATTAAAATGAGATTGTGTGATCCTTAAAGATGCAGGCTCACTCCCTCCCGTCTTCACTGGAAGGCTGTTGCCACCAAAATCAGTGGGCTCTCCCAGAAGGTCCTGTACTTACCTGTGCTTACAGGTAAACACAGAGAACAGTCTGCTTTTCTCTCCGGGTCTCCTCCACACTTGGAGCTCACGCATCCAGAGACTAGGCTGGCTGGTTCATCTTTTGCCTTCACAATCCTTCATGTTAAATTGCGTCTACTTCTGCCTCTGCCCTATCTAACTTCTCCAAAATATTTCTTGTCAGTACCCCAGGATCAAGATGGGTGGACCTGCTGCTCTGTTTGTAAGCTGGGAGGCAGCAAGTTTGGCTTGGCTGTGTGACTGTAAGCAAGTTACTTCACTTCTCTGACTCATAGGAATGCTGTTAAATTTAGATCAAATGAAGGAACAGATGTGGGAGCTCTGCAGAAAGTTAGAAGAGTCATCTCGGATGTGAACGCTCTATTTAGAGAGCAGCAATCAAGTCACCATCTGACCGATAACTCCTAGAAGACCCTGGAATAAGGCCCCTCCCAGTCAGAAAAAAAAAAAAATGACATGGAACTTGCAACTTTTGCAGTGGTTTTAAACATAATTTTTTTTAGGTGGGTCCCACTCAATTCTCCAAG
Source organism: Symphalangus syndactylus (assembly GCF_028878055.3). NCBI lineage: Eukaryota > Metazoa > Chordata > Mammalia > Primates > Hylobatidae > Symphalangus > Symphalangus syndactylus. Next base: position 76,084,299 of record NC_072440.2, on the reverse strand, counting down.
GCATAGTAGATAACCATATTTGTGGTCCTTTCATACCTCCCTTAAAGGACCCTGACCTAGGCTGGGCACGGTGGGTCACGCCTGTAATCCCAGCACTTTGGGAGGCCGAAGCAGGTGGATCACCTGAGGTCTGGAGTTCGAGACCAGCCTGACCAACATAGAGAAACCCCGTCTCTACTAAAAATACAAAAATTAGCCTGGTGTGGCAGCGCATGCCTGTAATCCCAGGTACTCGGGAGGCTGAGGCAGGAGAATCGCTTGAACCCAGGAGGTGGAGGTTGCAGTGAGCCAAGATCGCGCCACTGCACTCCAGCCAAGGCAACAAGGGCGAAACTCTGCCTCAAAAAAAAGAAAAAAAAAAAAGACCGTGACCTATTCCCAGGCCATGTGGTGGTGGGGATGGTATTGATTGGCTCTAGATGTGAACATGTGATTCAGAATTGGCCAATTAGATCGTTACATTCCCTTGATCATAAGCAATTGGTTTAACTCTGAGTATGTCATTTAGTTTAGGCCAATGAGATGCAAGAAGACTTTTACAAGCATTTCTGAGATGTAATCACATTCCTTTCAAAAAGAACCTAGCTTGATATTGGGCCAAAGCTACTGCATTCTTCTTTTTTTTTTTTTTTTTTTTTTTTTGTGAGATGGAGTCTTGTTGAGTCACCCAGGCTGGAGTGCAGTGGTGCGATCTCGGCTCACTACTGCAAGCTCCGCCTCCCAGGTTCACGCCATTCTCCTGCCTCAGCGTCCCAAGTAGCTGGGACTACAGGCGCGTGCGATCACACCCGGCTAATTTTTTGTATTTTTACTAGAGATGGGGTTTCACCATTTTAGCCAGGATGGTCTCGATCTCCTGACCTCGTGATCTGCCTACCTCGGCCTCCCAAACTGCTGGGATTACAGGTGTGAGCCACCGCACCCGGCCTAATTTTTATATTTTTTAGTAGAGACAGGGTTTCACCATTTTGGCCAGGCTGGTCTTGAACTCCTGACCTCGTGATCCTCCCACCTCAGCCTCCCAAAGTGCTGGGATTACAGGCGTGGGCCACCGTGCCCAGCCTCCTTTTCTTATAAGGATACCTACCAGTCATTGGATTGAGGACCCACCCTAACTTAGTATAATCACATCTTAATAATTACGTCTGCAAAGACAGTATTTCCAAATAAGGTCATGTTCTGAGGTTCTGGGTGGACATGCACTTTGTGGGGACGCTATTCAACATAGTACACTATCCCTAAATAATGTGACTATTGCTCATGTTCTTCTCTTTCTCTCTCTCTGTCCCCGACCCCAACCCTCAGTATTTGGTTATTGGAGTTGGCTTCATTTTGTAAAATTAATTGAGACACTTAAAATTTTTTGAAACTCTGGAACCAATTAAATCCTATAGAGACGGGATTTCACGGTGTTAGCCAGGATGGTCTTGATCTCCTGACCTTGTGATCCGCCCGCCTCGGCCTCCCAAAATGCTGAGATTACAGGCGTGAGCCACTGCGACCATCGCGCCCGGCCTGCTGCAGTCTTCTTAACAGCAGAAAGAGAGAATTGGAGAATGGCCTGCAGCAAAAACTGGAAAAAGAGATGAATGGAAACAGAGTTGTGATTTTATTACTTGAGCTCTGGAATCCAGTTGTGCCTGAATTATTGAGCTGTTTGATTATATGAAATGTAAATTGTGTTTGTTCGTATGAAACCTCTATGGTATGAGTTTTGTGTCCCTTGCAACCATAAGAGAACTGACTACAGTACGTATATATATGTGTGTATATATGTATATATATATATATATTTGTGTGTGTGTGTGTGTATATATATATTTTGTGTGTGTGTGTGTATGTGTGTGTGACAGGGTCTCTCTCTTTCTCCCAGGCTAGAGTTCACTGTGTGATCACAGCTCACTGCAACCTCCTCAAACTCCTGGGTTCAAGCGATCCTCCTGCCTCAGCCTCTAAGTAGCTGGGACAATAGGCATGTGCTACCACGTCTGGCTAATTTTTTAAAAACTTTTTTGTAGAAATGGGTTCTTGCTATGTTGCTCAGATTGGTCTTGAACTCCAGGCCCCAAGCAATCCTCCTGCCTCGACCTCCCAAAGTGCTGGGATTACAGGCATGAGTCAATGCACTTGGCCTCCCTTCGAGAACTTTATGAAAGCTTCCTTTCCAAGAAAAACACACTCTTGTATCCACATAAAAACATATATGGAATTTCAGGATTCCATGTGCCTCCTGAAACCCACCCTCAGTCCCTAGGATAATAACCCCTCTTCCTGAGTGTGGAATCCAGAGGGCTTTTCTGGAAGAATCCAAGCTCTAGAACTGCACTGCTTGTTGTAAATCCTGGCTCCACCGCTTATAGCTACATGAACTTGGGCCTCTCTGAGCCTCAGTTTCCCCGATTAGAAAAAGGGAATAATAATATCTAACTTTATAGGGTTGCAGTGAAGCCTACATGAGTTCATTTAGGCAAGGCATTTAGAACAGTACTTCGCATATATTAAATACACAAGTGTTCATCACCAACCTCTTTATGATTTTAGTTTTATTGTTTATTTTCACTGAGCTCATTAATTCTAGATCCAACCTGGTTCTGTATCTGGCTCACAGACATATCTTCTGGGCTATGTATTATTCTTAAAGTAAATAAACAAATGCATGTGTAGAAATTAGGAGTTCACATGAAAATCGGGCTGTATGGCTTCTCTTGGGACATCAGGTCTGATAAAACCAGGCACATTTGCACCTGGCATCATAAGCTGGAGCTGGATAATTCTCCGGTTCACCACAGTCCCCACCAGTCCCCAGCACTAACACGGATAATCCATAGTCCAGGATCATTGTGCTTTCAAAGTCATCATATCCCTCAAGGCCAAGAAATCGTTCTTGTACCCATGATAATGAAAGCTAGACCAAAGAAGCCATGTATTTTTTTTTAATAAAGCATACATTTATTTAAGTAAAAACTCTGCTCATCAGTTTAACATTGCAATCACCTTCATTTACTTGCTTTATTACCTGGCCCCTGTGGGCACTTGAGTTTTTGATCCTGGCTCTGCACAATTACTAATCATTGGCTATTCCTTCCTTCTCCTCTCTTAGCCTGTTGACTCAAAGGCATGCAAAGCCCCAAGTGGTGGGGTGGCAGTCTTAACTTCCAGCTCAGTGAAATCATTGTTTTGTCTTCTGGTGGAAGCATTCTTCCCTCTGGAACTAAGACTTCTAGGCCAGCAAAGCATAAAGTCTCAAGAACAGGAAGCAAACATTTTGCTAGTGGGTCGCTAGGGGTGATGGTGAGTAGTGCCACTCCCATTTCCACCCCGTTGATTCCTGGATCTGTGAATCCTGGCTAGGGGAGAAATAGCACCATATGTTGGATACTAATTCAGAGCATATTCAGCCTTCTGGAGAAACTTGCCCCAGCCCTCCAAGGTATTACTACTTAGCTGGTGCTGTAATTGAGTCTTCAAGGGGCCGTTACAATATTCTATGAAGCCAGCTGCTTGAGCATCATGAGGAACATGGTAAGACCAATGAATTCCATGAGCATGGGCCCATTCCTGCACTTCTTTTGCTGTGAAGCCCAGTCAAGTTGACACATAAAATTAACCATCACAATCTCTATCAAGTTTTTTTCATATAAGAAATTTTTGCAATAATTTTCTACAGATTAACTTCTGGCTCTATACATCTCAAAGCTTGTTTCTCCTCCATGACCCACATACTTGGGAATATTCAAGCTGCAGTGCAGGCTTCACGTCCTAATTCAGGTGAGTTGGCCCAGTGAGTAGTAAGCATATTTCTGGAAACCATTTCTACATTAAGCCAGCTAGCAATTACTTAACTCTATGAGGAAGTGACTGTGAATGGCATTAATAGATCCCGCTGAACCCAAACCAAATGTTTGTGTTCAAATTCCCTCAGCTATTATAGATCCAGAAAAGGCTTACAGAGATTCCAATGCTGCCCAACAGAGAGGGAGTAAGATGGGAGAAACCGAAGGGAAGTCAGCTGGAAGGAAACATCAGTCTTAATTGATTGCGGTTGAACTATCCTATTCTTGCAAATGTTACAGAAACATTGATCACTTGAGACCCTTATTAGGGTGCTACCAGGACCTTGACAGTACCTAAGCATTTGATAAACCCTTAGCTTAAGCTTTATCAGCTTTAAAGTATATTCACCCTGTCTATGCAATCCTCATTCTGGCTAAACTGGATTGACACCCACTGACTGGATACCCCCTCCACTGTCCCATGACCTTGCCTTTGCTTGTGTTAGCTTCCCCTCCCCTGGAACAAATCCCATCTGGGTCAAACACTCTGCCTCCCATGCAAGCATCCTTGACCTTTTCAAATGAATCCTCTTTGATCCTGCTCTACACCCTAATAGAATTTGATCCTTTATTTTTTTTTTTATTGCATTTGTCAAACATTACCTTGTCGTGTAGTCTTTCATTTGCTTAGCAAACATTTGCTAACTGTCCATGGTGTTTCACCCATTGTTGTGGCTCTGGAGATGCTTCAGTAAACAAGCCAGGTCCCAGTATTCTTGAAGCTTATAGCCAAATTTGGGACAGGAATTATAAATACCTGAAAATTCGAAGACCATCGCAGAGAGTAACAGGGTCATGGAGAAGGACATCACTTTAGCCAGGTGGCCATGGAAGGCCTTTCTGATGAGCTGACCCTGCATGATGAGAAGGAGCCACCCCCAAGAAGAGCTGAGAGAAAGGCATTCTTGGCACAAGGAACATCAGATGTAAAGGCAGTAAGGCAAGAGGCTGCAAGACCATGGCAGCTCCAGATGAGATTATAATGGAGACCACTCTCCTTCCTGTTGCCAATGAGCCCTTAACCCTTGTATGCTACTCAAGGACTTGCCTCTTCTGTCTCCTACCTGGAGCTTCTCTTTCAGGGCAGGATCCTTCTCTGTTTGGACCTTCTGGACTCTGCACCAAAACATGGCTCTTCTGTATTTCAGGGTGGGAAACTCCTCTGGTTGCATGGTAATTACTGATAGGCTGCTAATGCATTACCTCATCTCAGACAGTGTCTGAACTTAACAACAAGACTTTTTGTAGGAAGACACCTTAATTTCAAGGTGTGTCTCTGACAGCAGGAATATCAACGCCTGTGGTATGTCAGTGGAGGAGATATTTTTAGACTAAGCCCTGCTATTCACTTGTAGTGTGGTGGCACTAACACCAGCTTAAGATGACACCCGTTTGTTATGTCACAGTTCTGGAGGTCAGAAGACCATGGATAGCATGTGGCTCAGCTGTGTCCTCTGTTAGAGTCTCACAAGGATAAAATCAATCTGTTGGCAGGACCAGCTCTAGGGGTGAATTAAGTTGTTGGCTGAATTCAGTTCCTCGTGGTTGTAGGACTGAGGTGCCTCTTTCCTGCTGGGGGCTGGTCTTTGTTTGTAGAGGTAGCCTGCATTCTTTCTCATGCTTCCCCTGTGGCTTGCTCCTACAGCAGCAGGACAAATCCCCCTCATGCTTTGAATCTCTATGACTTCTTATTTTAAAAAATATATTTCCGTAAGTTTTTGGGGAATAGGTGGTGTTTGGTTACATGAGGAAGTTCTTTAGTGGTGATTTGTGAGATTTTGGTGCACCCATCAACCAAGCAGTATACACTGCACCCAATTTGTAGTGTTTTATCCCTCATCCCCTTCCCACCCTTTCCCTCTGAGTCCCCAAAGTCCATTGTATCATTCTCATGCTTTTACATCCTCATAGCTTAGCTCCCACTTATGAGTGAGAACATACAATGTTTGGTTTTCCATTCCTGAGTTACTTTACTTAGAATAATAGTCTCCAATCCCATCCAGGTTGCTGCAAATGCCAGTAATTCATTGCTTTTTATGGCTGAGTAGTATTCCATCGTATATACCACAGTTTCTTTATCCATTCATTGATTGATGGGTATTTGGGCTGGTTCCGTATTTTTGCAGTTGCGAATTGTGCTGCTATAAACATGTGTGTGCAAGTATCTTTTTCGTATAATGACTTATTTCCCTCAGGGTAGATACCCAGTAGTGGGATTGCTGGATCAAATGGTAGATTCCTTAAAGAACTAAAAGTAGAACTCTCTGACTTCTTCTGCCACATCTCTCTGACTCCAGCCAGAGAAAGTTCCCTGCTTTTAAGGGCTCCTAGAATTATGTTGGACCCACCAAAAAAAAGCCAGGATAATCTACCTATTTTAAAGCCTAAAATTTTAATGACACCTGCAAAATCTCTTTTGCCATGTAACATCAATTACAGGTTCCAGAGGCTAGTAGAGTCTACATGTGTTTGGAGAGCCAGTCTGCCTACCACACTAGAGAAGGGGGTGGAATAACAGGATTTTTTACCCTTGCTCTGACACTTACTGTAACTGTGAGCAAATCCCTGAGTTCCAATTCCTATCTCTGTAGAGGAGATGGGAGCCAGGCAGGACTTAACAACTCTATCATAATCCCATTTTAGAGTTTCTGCTTAAATAAAATTGTATATGCAAAAAGCATTTTTTTTTTTTGAGACAGAGTCTCGCTCTGTCACCAGGCTAGAGTACGGTGGTGCAATCTCTGCTCACTGCAACTTCCGCCTCCTGGGTTCAAGTGATTCTCCTGCCTCAGCCTCCTGAGTAGCTGGGACTACAGGCGCATGCCACCACACCCAGCTAATTTTTGTATTTTTAGTAAAGACGGGGTTTCACCATGTTGGCCAGGATGATCAGGATGGTCTCAATCTCTTGACCTTGTGATCCACCCAAAGTGCTGGGATTACAGGCATGAGCCACCATGCCTGGCCATAAAAAACATTTCATCCGTTCAGCACATACATAGAAGTCATTGCTAATACTGTTCTTTTTTTTTTATTTTTGAGACGGGGCCTCACTCTGTTGCCCAGACTGGAGTGTAGTGGCCTCAGCCTCCTGAATAGCTGGGATTACAGGTGCCTGCAACCACGCCTGGCTACTCTTTGTATTTTTAGTAGAAGTGAGGTTTCGCCATGTTGACCAGGCTGGTCTCAAATTCCAGACCTCAAGTGACCACCGGCCTCAGCCTCCCCAAGTGCTGAGATTATAGGCGTGAGCCACTGTGCCCAGCCTAATGCTGTTCTTATACCACATGGTGCTATCTCTATTTTTTAATTTTATGTTTTTATTTGCTCTTATGTTGTGTGGTTTCCCCTCTGCCACCCTCAGTAATTCTCTAGTGAAAGGGAGCAGCTATTAACCTGCAGAGCTGGTTTACAAACATGGGCTCCAGGGCTGGGGACAGTGACTCACACCTATAGCCCCAGCACTTTAGGAGGCCAAGGCAGGAGGTTGCTTGAGCCCAGGAGTTCAAGACCAATCTTGGCAATAAGGCAAGACCCTGTCTCTACAAAACATAAAAATAAAAATAATTAGCCAGGAGTAGTAGTGTGTGCCTGTAGTCCCAGCTATTCAGGAGGCTGAGGTGGGAGAATCATTTGAGCCCAGGAGGTTGAGGCTGCAGTGAGCCGTGATTGTGCCACTGCACTCCAGGCTGGGTGACAAAATAGGATCCTGGCTCTGCAGCCTGATTGCCTGTGCTCATATCCTAGTTTCTCTATTTATTATGTGACCCTGGGCAAGTTTTTAAGCTCTGTGCTTCAGTTTCATTATCTGTAAAATGAAAAGAGTAACAATATCAGCCCCCAAGGGCCGATATATATACATACACACACACATATATATACACGTATATATTTACATATGTGTGTGTATATATATACACATATTTTATATGTGTGTTGCACAGAGTGAATAAGTTTACATATGCAAAGCACTTAGAACTGTGCCTGGCACAAGGGCCGGGCATGGTGGCTCATGCCTGTAATCTCAACACTTTGGGAGGCTGAGGCTGGCAGATCACCTGAGGTCAGGAGTTTAAGACCAGCCTGGCCAACATGATGAAATCCCGTCTCTACTAAAAATACAAAACTTAGCCAGGCATGATGATGCACACCTGCAATCCCAGCTACTTGGGAGGCTGAGGCAGGAGAATCACTTGAACCTGGGAGGAGGAGGTTGCAGTGAGCCAAGATCACGCCACTGCACTCCAGCCTGGGCATCAGAGTGAGACTCCATCTCAAAAAAAAAAAAAAGAACTGTGCCTGGTGCATTGTGGCAGCTGCTGTTATCACCATCATCTACCTTATTATCAGCAATCACATTGCTGCCTCCTATTGGTGTTGTTCACAGCCCTTCTTACCATTTGCAATCATAAATTTTGTCTGTGCATTTGGTCAGCATCTATTTTCCCGTTAGATCTGAGCTTCGTCGGAGCTATTTTGCTGATGGGAGTTGCTTATGATTAACTTTTCATTACATAAGTCATCAAGCATACATTTTATAAGCACATTGAAATGTTGAGGATAAAGCTAATGTCTCCTTTGAACACCATATTTCCTACTGGTCCATTCTCCCCTTCCCCAGATAGAGGTAGCCAAAGTCTGATAATATCAAGTGTTGCTGTGGCTGTAGAGAAATAGAAATGCCCAGACAATGTAAATTGATACGGCCACTGCAGAGGGCAGCCTGGCAGTAGCTATTAAAATTAAAAACAGGCATTTCTCATGACTCAGCAGTTTCACTTCTCAGAAAACGCCTTAGAGTTGCATTGGCAATTAGACCCAACACATCACAAACAAGGATGGCCATTGCTGCATTCTTCATAATACCAAAAATGGGACAAGCTAAACATTCATCAAAAGAAGAATATTAAATGAAATACAGCACCTCCTGAGAGGTGGTGCAAGAAATAAGTGTAAAACTTCTATCTCTATTTTTTAATTTTACATTTTTATTTGTACTTTACAGGTTTTAATAAGAATAGCAAACTTCCTATGAGTCAGGGTCTGTTTCTGCATGCAATTTTCACAACACTGTCGTGAGGTGGCAAAGATGAGGAAACAAAGACACTGAGAAGTTATGTAACTTTCCCCAAGGTCCCCAGTGGAGCTCAGATTTGAACTCGGGCAGTTTGATTTCCAAGTAAGTAGGATTAATCTTTATGCCATATAGCTTTTCCTTTTTTTGTAACATACATAATATGGTAATATAACAGTTCATGTCTTAATGTGTAAACAAACAATATGCACCAACTGAGGGTTGTTTAAAGTTCAAAACTTCAAAGGGTACTTGATCACAAAAGCTTCAAGATAGACATGGGGCAGTAAACAGCCAGCCATAAGAAGGATGAAGTAAATGTTTTTAATTTTTTGAGACAGGGTTTCACTTTGCCTCCCAGGCTGAAGTGCCATGGTGCAATCATGGCTTACTGCAGCCTCGACCTGTCAACCTCAAGTGATCCTCCCATCTTAGCCTCCTAAGTAGCTGGGACAATAGGCATGCACCACCAAGTGCAGCTATCAATTTTTTATTTTTTGTAGAGCTGGGGTCTTCCTACGTTGCTCAGCCTAAGGATGAAGTTGATCTTTATAGGCCAGTTGTATCTTAGTTTGCTTCGTTTACCCAGTGCCTATTAAGGTGCCCACACCTAGTAAGATCTTGTTAGGTATTAGAGAATAAATGAATAACCTTCATGCAGTGTCTGCCCTAGTCTGACTTAAGGTAGGAAAAAGGAGCCCAGTCCTAGGTCATCGTGCTCCTGGCTACTGCTCCTGGGGCCCTGTGGGCCTAGGCTCCTGGCTGGGCAGGTGCAAGAGGCTCAGGTTTCCTAGAATAGGGACATGGAAGTCTGTGAGGCTGGGTAAAATAACTGGAGATTCCTAGAAGAGCAATAAGGAATCTAAAAAACAAAAAATAACTCCTGGAACTAATAAATGACTATAGCAAGGTCACAGTATGCAAGGGCACCATGCAAAAAATGTATCATTTTCCCATATACTGGCAATGAACAATTTTGGATGCAAAATGAAAAAACAGAATGTCATTTACAATCATTCAGGGAAAAAAACACTTAGGATATAAACCCAACAAAACATATATAGAAAGTATACACTGAAAATTACAAAATGTTGATGAAATAAATCAAGAAGAACTAAATAAATGGGGAGATGCACCATGTTCATGGACTGGAAGATTCAACATAATATAGATGTCAGTTCTCCCCATATAGATTTATAGGTTTAACACAATTTCTATCAGAAGCCCAGTAGTATTTTTTTTTATTGATGTAAACAATTTGATTACAAAATTTACACAGAAAGGTAAAGAAACTAAAATAGCTAAAATAATATTGAAAAAGAAAGTGGGAGATTATAGGTTTACTCTGATGTTAAGACTTACTATATAGTTAAAATCATTGTGACTGTGAAGTATAGACACACAGATCAACGGAACAGAATTGAGAATTCAAAAACAGACCCACACAAGTACCTGCAACTGATTTTTTACAAAGATACAAAAGCAATAAGACAATCATAGCCAAAAATATAAACTTCAAACCAAGCCTCACACCTTATGCAAAAATTAACTCATAATAGAACATAGATATAAAACATAAAATTATAAAACTTTTGCAAGAAGATATTTGGGGAAATCTTCATCACATAGGGTTAGATGAGGAGTTCTTACACATTACATCAAAAGCACAACCCACAAAGAAAAAATTCATAATTTGGACTTTATCAAAACTTAGAACTTTAGTTTTAATGAAAGAACCAGTCAAAAAGATGGAAAGATAGGCACAGATTGTGAGGTAATATTTGCAAAACACATATCCAGCAAAAGACTTGAGTCTGGAATAAACATAAAGAACTTTAAAAACTCAGTCGTTGAAAAGAAGAAATCCAATTAGAAAATGGGCAAAAGACATGAACAGACATTTCACTGAAGAGGATATATGGTCGGCATACAAGCACATGAAAAGATGTTCAACATCTTTGGCCATTAGGGAATTGCAAAATAAAGCTACAGTGAGCTATAACAACACGTGTATTAGTATGGCTCAAATAAAAAAAAATTGACATACCAGGTGCTGGAGAGGATGTGGAACAAGTGGATCTCTCAGGCATTGCTGATGGGAATGTAAAGTAGTAGAGAAACTCTGGGGAAAAAAGTGTAGCAGTTTCTTACACAGTAAAACATGCACTCACCATAGGACCCAGCAATTGTACTCCTGCATATTTATACCAAAGAAATTAAAATGTATGTCCATTCAAAAATCAGTGCGTGAATATTCACAGCACCTTTATTTATAATAGTCCCAAACCAGAAACAACCCAAATTTCCATCAATAGACAAATAGATAAGCCAACTGCTACTCAGCCACAAAAAAAGAATGAAATAATGATACATTCAACAATTTAAGTGAATCTCAAGGATATAATGCTGCGTGAAAAAAAAGACACTGTCAAAGGGCTATGTTCTATATGATTCCATTTATATAATGTCTTCAAATGACAAAATAATAAGAATGGAGAACAGATTGATGGTCGTCGGGGTTAGGATTGGAGACAGTGCAACTGTAACGGGATCTGAAGAGGGTATTTCTCTGTGGTGATAGAAAAAAAACTATGCTGAGCATGATGGTAGATACTGAAATCTCTACATATGATGACATTTCAGAGTACTGTATACTAAAGAAATTAAACCGAACGCATGTAAACACTGGTGCAATCTGAAGAAAGTGTGTAGTTGAGTGAATGTTACTGTATTAGTGTCTGTTTCCTGGTTTTGAAAAGGGACTGTGATTGTATAAGATGTTATCATGGGGGAAGCTGGGTGAAGATGGTACATGGGAGCTCTACTATTTTTGCAAGTTCTTGTGAGTCTTAAACTACTTCAAATTTTAATCTTTTTAACTTTAAAGGGGATTCCTTATGAAAGTTTGGGGACAGTGATAGAGCAGTCACAGCCATGAGAAGGGGTGAAGTATCTCTGTGGACCAGCCCTATCTTATTTGCTGTTGTTTCTCCAACAACTTTCCCTGGTGTGTAGCAAATAGAAGTTAACAAGTAGCTGTGGGCTGGGGGCAGTGGCTCACACCTGTAATCCCAGCACCTTGGGAGGCTAAGGCAGGCAAATGGCTTGAGCTTAGAAATTCAAGACCAGCCTGGCCAACGTGGTGAAATCCTGTCTTTACTAAAAATACAAAAATTAGTCGGGCGTGGTGGTGCACACATGTAGTACCAGCTACTTGGGAGGCTGAGGCATGAGAATAGCTTGAACCCAAGAGGTGGAGGCTGCAGCAAGCTGAGATTGTGCACTACACTCCAGCCTGGGGCACAGAATGAGACTCCGTCTCAAAAAACAAAAACAAACAAAAAAACACAACAAAACAAAAAAAAACCAAGTAACTGTGAAATAAAGGAATACTCTAGTGCAATGTTTGCCCTAGTCTGACTCTGAAGGTAGCAAAAAAGAGGCCAGACCCAGGTCTTCCAGCTCAAGTTACCCCTCCCCCAGGTCCCATGGCCTCAGGCTCCTGGATGGGCAGGTGCAGGAAGGCTCGGGTTTCCTGCAGCAGGAAGATGAGTGACAGAGCTGGTGATTCCTGGAACAGCACCAGGCAGGTGGACAGTGAGCAGCAGTGCTGCCCTAGGACTGGGAAGGGACAGGATCTCCCCACGGTTCTATTCTGGCCATTCGGTTGGGCACACTGTACTGGGGACATGGGGCCCCTTCTCCCGCACAGCTCTCCTCTCCCACAAGCCTGGGCTAAGAGCTGCTTTGAGCTGCCTGCCTGTGACTCGGAATTTTACTGCCCCCTTTGGGAGCCTCTTAGGCCTGGGTTGGAGTCCCAACTGCAACTTCCTAGTTGTGCGATCTTGGAACAAGTCACTTCACCTCATGGAGCCTCAGTGTTTCCACCTGTAAATTGGGACTAACATCTCCTTAGCTTACTAGACTCGTGTGCAGAAACTGAGATCATTCAGGTCAAGGGCTCAGGGCCAGGCAGATTGTTTGTGCTCAGGGAATATGATCCTTTCCCCTTACTCCTCACCATGTGCATCAGGTACTAGTGGAGAAGGTAGGCCCCAGCATTGTGGATGGGTTTGTTCTTCCCACTGATGTCTCCTTTGTATCTAGCTGAAGTGAGTTAAAACAAGCATCCTGGGGAAATCTCAAAGGGGTGTGGATCTTAAAGGGTAACCAGAGAACAGGTGCAGTGGCTCATACCTGTAGTCCCAGCACTTGAGGAGGTCAAGGCAGGAGGATCAGCCTGGGCAACATAACAAGACCCTCGTTTCCACAAAAGATAAAATAAAAAAATTAGCCAGGTGTGGTGGCACGCACCTGTGGTCCCAGCTACTCAGGAGGCTCAGGATCCCTCCTGGGATTGCTTGAGCCCGGGAGGTCGAAGCTGCAGTGAACTACGATCACACCACTGCACTCCAGCCTGGGTGACAGAGAGAGACTTTATCCATTAAAAATATATAAATATTGAACCTGGGAGGCGGAGGTTGTAGTGAGCCAAGATCGAGACATTGCCCCCCAGCCTGAGTGACAGAGCAAGACTCTGTCTTAAAAATATATATATATATATATTTAATTTTTTACGTGTGTGTGCGTGTATGTGGAAAGCCATTAGAATCACACCAGGTACCCCATAGGTGCTCACTAATGGCAGGGATATTGTGACCATCATCATTGTCTTCATCGTCACTGTGTATGCACATGCAGGAAACGACATAGAATATGCAGGTATTTTTAGCTGTGGAGCTGCCTCCTCCTCTGCCCCCTGTGTCTGTCTCTGAGAGTCACTGTCCAGCTCTCAAGGCAGAGCTGAAACAGCTGCCCTGTGTGTTGCTTCCTGGGCATGGAAGTTCCCACAGGCAGCATCCTCTGGGGATGGCACAGAGACTGGCTATCTGGGTTACCTGCAGCCTCTGCAGGCTCATTCCCTGGAAACCGGGCCCCGGTGTTCCAGGCTGAGTGGTTTCGTCAGGGCTGAGATAACATCTTCTGCGTCCTCAGACACCCTGAGAGTCGGGTGGATGCTGGGCATGGGGATGGGGGAGGGGAGGAGTGAGAGCCGCCTGTGATCAGCCAACAGGCAGACCTCCGTGGGCAAGGTGAGGACGGGAGCTGGGTGTTCCCAGAGGGTGGGCTTCTGCTGCCTTTGCAGGGCCTGTGGCTGACTTCCCCTCTGGCTCAGTTTTCTGGGTCTCACAGAAGACACAGGTCTTAGGAGTCAGCAGGAGCCTCGGAAAGCATTCCGTCCAAAGCCTTTATTTTCCAATGAGAACATTGAGGCCCACAGCGGGTTAGCAATGGCCCTTAGCACAAACGCTGGCAAAGCAGCCCTGTTCTGCTCACTCCCAGCTCAGCGCTCTCCCCTCTGCCCTCTAACCACACTGCCACGGAGTCAGATATAGCTGGTTCAGGCCCTGGTTCTGCTATTTTCTTGCTGTGGGTGCTAAGGCTGTAGTCATCATTTCTCTATGGTTCCATTCCATCATCTGTGAAATGGAATCATAATATGAACCTCATGGGACCATTCTGGGGATGAAATAAGACATGCAAGGTACATGGCTGAACGCAGTAGACAATGCAAATGCGCGGGGGTGTTTTAAGTTGACCCTAATTGCTGACTGTGTGCCAAAAACCATTTCCATGCTCTCATTCATCCTCCCAACCGTCTCTCAAAGCAGGTGCTAGTTCAACCTCACTTTACAGATGAGGAAACTAAGGCAGAAACTCATTGAGTAAGTCACCCAAGGTGGTGGCAGAGCCGATCCAATCAGGCAGCCTGGATCCTGAGTCTGTGCTTTCACCAGTCCCTAGTGGACCCTGGAGCCACTGGGAATTCAAGCTGATTATCCAAGGTTATGTCATGGTATGCAAGAGGCATTGATCTATCTGTAAAATGTTAAGACTTAGAGAGCAGGAATCCTGCAGGTTAGGAACGGGAGACTCCCTAGAAGTGATTCTCAACTGGGGGCTCTGAAAATGGAGTTGGGGGCGTAGGTTGTCGTGATGACCGAGGCCCACTACTGGTATATAATAAAAGTTGGGGAATGTCTTGCAATGCACAGGACAAAGAATTATACAAATAGTTGTCCTGCCCCATGGCCAGTAGCCCCAAATGAGAGACTTTCCCATTAACAAACATCCAGGGACCAGGTGCGATAGCTCATGCCTGTAATCCCAGCACTTTGGGTGGGCCAAGGCGGGAGAATCACTTGAGGCCAGGAATTCAAGGCCAGCCTGGTCAACATGGCAAGAGCCCATCTCCACAAAAAATTAAAAATTAGCTGAGCATGGTGGCATATGTCTGTAGTACCAGCTACTCGGGAGGCTATGGTGGGAGGATGGCTTGAGTCTATGAGATTGAGGCTGTGGTGGCCGTGAACATACCACTGCACTGCAATCTGGCAAAAGAGCAAGATCCTGTCTCTAAAAAACAAACAAAAAAAGACGCATCTAAGGCACGAGGGACTGTCTTGTGAGGACAGAGCCAAGCAGTGCAAGCCTCTGATCTGACAAGACATTTGGGGAGAGGGAGCCAGGCACCTGCAAACTTCAGGTAAGGCTCATGCATCCCTGGGTGCCTCCTCAGTCATCCTGGAAAAGAAATAAGAAGAAAGGATAGGGTTAGATTAGGTCAATGTTTAGGCTGGGCGCAGTGGCTCACACCTGTAATCCCAGCACTTTGGGAGGCCAAGGCGGGCAGATCACTTGAGGTCAGGTGTTCGAGACGAGCCTGGCCAACATGGTGAAACCCCCATCTCTGCTAAAAATCCAAAAATTAGCTGTGTGTGGTGGCACGTGCCTATAGACCCAGCTACTCAGGAGGCTAAGGCAGGAAACCCTCTGGAACCTGGGAGGCGGGGGAGGTTGCAGTAAGCCGAGATTGTGCCACTGCACTCCAGCCTGGGCGACAGAGTGAGGCTGTCTCAAAAAAAAAAAAAAAATAGATTAGGTCAATGTTTCACAAACTTTGAAAAAACATTTACCATTTTAACAGTTATGTATCTTACTATGTACTAAAAAAATAACTAGCATATCAGATCCGTGATTAAATGAATATTCGTATTGGCCTTCTAGTACATAGAAAATGTTACCTATTAGGACCAAGGGTAAGTGGATGGGATATTGTGACATGATAAGAAATATATATATTTTGGTCTTTCTCCCGGGTCCTGGTCAGAGCTACTAAAACCCTTGTACTTTCCTAAGTGATAGGAGCGAAAGGAGCATCATGTGTGACAATGTTTGTGTTTTTGTCCCCAGGGCCTGAAATAGCTCCAGGGTAATAAAGGTGTCATTCATAACAAGCTGCTTTCATCCATACCTGAGTCTGTGTTAGTGAGCTGACTTTTTTTAAATTTTTTTGAGACAGAGTGTCGCTCTGTCACCCAGGCTGGAGTTCAGTGGCATGATCTCGGCTCTCTGCAACCTCCGTCTCCCCGGTTCATGCAATTCTCTTGCCTCAGCCTCTCAAATAGCTGGGATTACAGGCCTTCTCCACCATGCCCGGCTAATTTTTATATTGTTAGTAGAGACATAGTTTCGCCATATTGACCAGCCTGGTCTCGAACTCCTGACCTCAAGTGATCCGCCCACCTCAGCCTCCTAAAGTGCTAGGATTACAGGTGTGAGCCACTGACATGGCCTAATGAAGTGACTTTTGAAAAGGCTAGTGACTAGGAGACAGCATCAGGATGGGGGCTGGTTGCCATGGGAACCAATCATGTGATTGGATATTTGGAGCTTTCAGCCTCATCCCTGACCTCAGGGGAGGAGAGGATCCGGAGGTTGGGTTAATCACTAATGGCCAATGCCTTCATCCATCATGCCTACATAATTAAGGCTTCATTAAAACCCCAAAGGACAGGGTTTTGGAGAGCGTCTGGGTTGGTTAACACATTCAAGGTGCCAGGAGAGTGATGTGTCCAGAGAGGGCATGTAGCTCCACTCCATTCCCCATATCTTGCCCCATGCATCTCTTCCATTGAACCATCGGAATTGAACTTGAATCGTTTATCATAAACCAGTAATGTACATAAATGTCTTTCTGCTTTTTTTTCTTTTTGCTGCAAGTGTCAAGTAAATATTTCTTTGAGTTTTGAGAGCTGTCTTAGCAAATTATTGAACCTGAGAAAGGGGATTATGGGAACCTCCAATTTGTCAGACACAAGTTGTGGGTAACCTGGGGACCCACTGCTTGTGATTGGAGGCTGAAGTGGGGGCAGTCTTATGGATCTGAGCCCTTAACCTGTGGGGTCTATACGAACCCCAGGTAGCTACTGCCAGGATTTAACTAAATTATAGGACACCCAGTTGGTGTCTGCAGAGATTTGGATAATTGCTTGGTGTGGAAAACCCACACTTTTGGTGTCAAAAGTGAGACACGATCTTGCTCTGTCACCCAGGCTGGAATACAGTGGTGCAAACACGGCTCACAACAGCCTCGACCTCCTGGGCTCAATCAATCTTCCCACCTCAGCCTCCCAAGTAGTTGGAACCACAGACATGCTCTTCTCTGTGGGCAGAGAAGAGAAAAACGTTTGTTTCCCTTTGTAGAATCTTGGCTCCCATCAGGCCCTTGCATTCTTAGAACAGACATTAAAAACCATGTTGTATCCCAGCACTTCGGGAGCCAAGGTGGGAGCATCACTTGAACTCAGGAGTTTGAAACGAGCCTGGGCAATGTAGCAAGGCCCCATCTCTACAAAAATTTAAAATTAAAAAAAAAATAGGTCGGGTGCAGAGGCTCATGCCTGTAATCCCAGCATTTTGGGAGGCCGAGGCAGGAGGATCCCTAGAAGCCAGGAGTTCCAGACCAGCCTGGGCAATATAGCAAGACCTCATCTCTACAAAAAATGTATCAATTAGCCAGGTGTGGTGGCACATGCCTGTGGTCTCAGCTACTTGGGAGGCTGAAGCGGGAGGATTGCTTGAGCCTAGGATATTGCAGTGAGCCGTGTTCGTGCCACTGCTTTCCAGCCTGGGTGACAGAGCAAGATCCTGTATCAAAATAATAATACACCAGGTACAGTGGCTCACGCCTGTAATCCCAGCACTTTGGGAGGCTGAGGCATGTGGATCACCTTAAGATCAGGAGTTTGAAACCAGCCTGGCCAACATGGTGAAACCCCATCTCTACTAAAAATACAAAATTAGCCAGGCATGGTGGCATGCACCTGTAATCCCAGTTACTTGGGGGTCTGAGGCAGGAAATTGCTTGAACCCAGGAGGCAGAGGCTGCAGTGTGCTGAGATCGAGCCATTGCACTCCAGCCTGGGCGACAGAGTGAGACTCAGTCTCAAAAAAAAAAAAAAAAAAAGAAGAAGAAGAAAAGAAGAAATTTTAAACATAAAAATAAAAACTGCGTGGTGAGTGTGGTTCAAAATAAGGAAATCCACCATTTAAGAGGGCTAGGCAATGGAGGAGCAAAGCGGAAGGCGCTCCTTATTTCTCCCCGCTGTGTGTGGCTGTGAGTGCGTGTCTGTCTTTGCATCATCAGGTAGTCTGCTCCCACCCTTCTCCCAGAGCTCCTAGGGCTCTGCTGGGACAGAGAGAGCTCAGGCCCCAGGCCTTGCTGCTGTTTCTTGGCATTCAGGCTTTATATAGTTTGTTAGGGCTGCTGTAACAAGGTACCACCAACTGAGTGCCTTCAACAACAGAAATGTATTGGCTCAGTGTTCTGGAGGCCAGATGTCTGAAAGCAAGGTTTTGGTTCCTTCTGGAAGCTGTGAGGGAGAAGCTGTCCCCACCACTCATCCAGCTTCTGGTAGCCCCAGGTGTCCCTTGGATTATAAATGGCCATCTTTGGCCAGGCATGGTGGCTCATGCTTGTATTCCCAGCACTTCGGGAGGCCAAGGTGGGCGGATCACTTGAGGCCAGGAGTTCGAGACCAGTCTGGCCAACATGGTGAAACCCCGTCTCTACTAAAAATACAAAAATTAGCCAGGCATGGTGGTGGGCACCTGTAATCCCAGCTAGTTGGGAGGCTGAGGCAGGAGAATCACTGGAACCCAGGAGGCGGAGGTTGCAGTGAGTGGAGATCGCGCCATTGCACTCCAGCCAGAGCAACAAGAGCGAAACTCCATCTCACACACACACACACACAAAAGGCTATCTTCTCCCTGTGTCTTTACATTGTCTTTCCTTTCTGTTTGTCTTCCTCTGTGTCCAAATTTCCTCCAAAACACCAGTGTTATTGGATTAGGGCCCATTCTTGACCCTATCTTGATTTGATCGTCTGCAAAGACCCTGTTTCCAAATACCATCCATTCACAGGTACTGGGAGTAAGGACTTCACCATCTCTTGTGAGGACACAATTCGACCCCTAACAGGCCTGTTCAGCAACTAGGAAGGAAGGCCCCACCGCCCCAGGCCTGTAGCCAGGACTTCTCCTTGAATCTCCGGGCCCTTATCTCCTCTACGCTTTCTCTGCTGAGCCAACCCTGCCTTTGGTCCCGGGAAGGGTATGTCTATGTCTTCCTCCACCCCATGGAGACAGAAACATGGTCGGAAAGTAGCTGGCCTTGAGCTTTTGGAGATTTCACCTCTGAAGTGGCTTTACTCCATGTTGTGTGCCTGCAAAACCACGAGTAGTGGAAGTCACCAAAGTTGCTCAGTGACATCCTAAACAAATGTAACCCCTGCAGCAATGCAAGGAGACTGCATTAGAGTGCGATCCTCCCTGAGCCCCTGTGATGATCCCTTTCCTATTAACCAGGGGACGGGTGTGCAGAGGAGTTGTGTAACAACAGAGAGGCATAGCCAGGAGGTGGCAGGTCACCAGGTCCACAGCTCCTGACCCCAAATCTGCTTTTATTCCAACTGACCTGCAGGCAGCACAGCCCGCTTCCTGCCTTCTTCTATCTCAGAAATTTAGCTATTTATTGAATAGGCAATTTATCCGGCCTTGGTGCAAAATGCAGAGCTGCTATCTTGGCTTTTGAGAGCAGTAGAGCAGCAGTCATAAAACTCAGACCAATAAAAATATGAAAACTAATAAGCTTAGATCATGCTTACTAAAATGTGTGCCAGACACTATTTTAAGCATTTATCATATGTTAATCTTCAATGACTCTACGAGGTATGTAATGACAATTCCCCACTTTCCTGATGAGAAAACTGAGGCTCTGTCATGATTTGCGCAAGGCCACACAAACTAGTTTTCTTTTTTTTAAAAAAAAATATTTCCATATAATTATTTCCATATAATTCCATTCTGGGGGAACAGGCAGTGTTTGGTTACATGAGTAACCAAAGTTCTTTAGTGGTGATTTGTGAAATTTTGGTGCACTCATCACCTGAGCAGTACACACTGAACCCAATTTGTAGTCTTTTATCCCTCACCACCTTCCCACCCTTTCCCTCTGAGTCCCCAAAGCCCACTGTGTCATTCTTATGCCTTTGCATCCTCATAACTTAGCTCCCACTTATGAGTGAGAACACACAATGTTTGGTTTTCCATTCCTAAATCATTTCACTTGGAATAATAGTCTCCAATTCCATGCAGTTTGCTTCAAATGCCATTAATTCATTCGTTTCTATGGCTGAGTAGTATTCCATCATATATATATTATATATATAAAATATATATATATATATATGAGATGTCCACCGGCCTCTGGGCAGCTCCATCTGGGTGTCCCCTCAACACTTAAAACCTGTCAAGCTCAAAATAATTCTTTATCCTTAAGAATCAGCCCCAGGCCGGGCGCAGTGGCTCAAGCTTGTAATCCCAGCACTTTGGGAGGCCGAGGCGGGCGGATCACGAGGTCAGGAGATCGAGACCACGGTGAAACCCCGTCTCCACTAAAAATACAAAAAAAAATTAGCCAGGCGTGGTGGCAGGCGCCTGTAGTCCCAGCTACTCGGAGAGGCTGAGACAGGAGAATGGCGTAAACCTGGGAGGCGGAGCTTGCAGTGAGCCGAGATTGCGCCACTGCACTCCAGTCTGGGCGACAGAGCAAGACTCCGTCTAAAAAAAAAAAAAAAAAGAATTAGCCCCAGTTAGACTTATATATATATATATATATATATATATATATTCCATCATATAGATGTTGAAATATATATTCCATCATATAGATGTTGAAATATATATATTCCATCATATATATGTTAAAAAATATATATTCCATCATAGATATATTGAAATATATATATTCCATCATATATATAGAAATATATATATATAACTACCTATGTCTATCATAGTCCAGGATTTCATAAGCCTAGTGTTTTGGAATCTGGCCTGGGGTAGGATCTCAGCTCCATCATACAGTCTTAAAGCTCATGGTGAGTGTGGAGGAAACAAGAGGCATTACTACCACGGCCTGGCACCCAGGGCCAGCCCCCACTGTACCCCAAACACGCTCCAGAGCTGAGTAGCAGCTTTCTGCTTTTCATTGTTTCTACTGAGCTCCAAGAAGTTAATTAGCTTGTCGAGTTCACACTGCCAGGTCATCTCATTTTTTTTTCTAGAGATTCCAGAAATCTGGTTTTTATGTGAAATGTCTTGACTTTTTAATTACTATTTTTTTTAAGCAACAAGAAAAACCATTGCTGAGGCCAAAGAAAACCCATCTGTAGACCAGATGTGGCCGATGGGCCACCGGTTTGCTTTGGAGTTGGGCAGGCTTGCATTTGTGTCCCAGCTCTGCCACTTATGAGATGCATGACCATGTCACGGTTGGTAATGTCCTCATCTGTAGAAGGGCAATGACAGTCACTTTGTATGATTGCATTTAATTGATTGATGGTTCCTGTGAAGGACCTGGCATATTGCTGGCGCTCAATAGATGGTAGATCACAGTTATTGTTATGGCAATGACATTAAATGAAATCAGGACTATGGTAGGCGGAGGTGTTGGAGGGAGGATGATTATTTTGAGCTTGACAGGTTTTAAGTGTTGAGGGGACACCCAGATGGAGCTGTCCAGAGGCAGCTGGACATGTGGGTGGGGGCTGGAGATTTTCAAATGGGGGAAGGGTGTCTTCCATTGAGAGTTCTTTTTACATGGATATGAGACTTGTTTTACTCTGTATAACTTTCTGTTTTGAAAGTTCATGGTCTTCTGATCACTGCCTCCGTATTGGGTGCTCTCATGGCTGTGGTCATTGTTTCCTGGAAAAGAGCACAGTTCCCTGGACTGGCTGCTTTTCCATCGGGAGGTAAATTGGCAAAGAAAAGGTCTAACTGGGGCTGATTCTTAAGGAGAAACCTTAAGTGCATGAGGCAGAGAAGGCTGAGGGCAGAGGCTCCTCACTTATCATCACGAACAAGGAACAAGGAGTTCAGCGGATGTCAGCCAGCATTGACCGAGATTCCTTCTCCACCTGTGGGGCTTGCTCTCACTTTTTGGAACTCCAGTTAGGAGAAAGGAGCTCTCATTTCTGTTCTGCTTTGTATTAAATATTTTCTCTGTGACACTGGCCGAGTCACCTCTACCTTTGGACCTAGGGTCGTTATTTGTAAAGCAAGTATGTTGGGTATGTTACGGTATCTCCATACCTGGGCTGTTATTACTTTGCTGGAGATACCATAACAAAAGACTGGGTGACTTAAACAACAGAAACTTATTTTCTCACAGTTCTGGAGGCTAGAAGTTCAAGACCAAGGTATCAGCAGGGTTGGTTTCTTCCGAGGCCTCTGTCCTTGGCTTCTAGATGGCCATCTTCTCCTTGTGTCCTCACATGGTCTTCCCTCTGTGTGTCTGTGTTCTAACTACCTCTTATTATAAAAACACCAGTCATTTTGGGTTAGGGGCCACCCTAATAATCTCATCTTACCTTAATGACCTCTTTAAATACCCTGTCTCCAAATATACTCACATTCTCAAGTGCTATGGTTTAGGATTTCATCATATACATTTAGAGGCAGAGGGGACAAGATTCATCCCATAACAGATCAGATCAGCATTTCCCAAGGTATGTGCTCCTGCGGTGGTGGGACTGACTTCATATCAAACACAGAAACAGGCCTTGAGGAACAATCAATCTTTCTGATTACATGAAGAAGGAAGTGTTTGATTTAGTACTAATGTGTCTTTAATTCCTTTCTGATACCTACCAGAGCACATGGTGAGTGGGCCTCAGACACAGAGTTTTAGCAGGCAACCGTATCTGTACAAGTTACCTATTGCTGCATAACAGTTACCCTCAAACTTAGT
The DNA here is from genome assembly GCF_028878055.3 of Symphalangus syndactylus. Taxonomy (NCBI): domain Eukaryota; kingdom Metazoa; phylum Chordata; class Mammalia; order Primates; family Hylobatidae; genus Symphalangus; species Symphalangus syndactylus. The sequence goes on along the minus strand of NC_072440.2, from coordinate 76,061,234 downwards.
GGCTTCAACCAATACACAGTTATTATACCCCAGTTTATATGGGTCAGGAAGTCAGAAGAAACTTGGCTGGCTGGTTCTGGTTCATGGTTGTATTAGTTAGTTCTAACACTGCTGATAAAGACATACCTGAGACTGGGTAATTTATAAAGAAAAAGAAGTTTAATGGACTCACAGTTCCACGTGGCTGGGGAGGCCTCACAATCATGGCAGAAGGCAAAAGGCACATCTTACATGGCAGCAGGCAAGACAGAATGAGAACCAAGTGAAAGGGGAAACCCTTATAAAACCATCAGATCTTGTGAGACTTATTCGCTACCACGAGAACAGTATGGGGGAAATTGCCCCCATGATTCAATTATCTCCCACTGGGTCCCTCCCACCACATGTGGGAATTATGGGAGCTACAATCAAAGATAAGATTTGGGTGGAAACACAGCCAAACCATATCAATGGTCTCTTACGAGATTGCAGTGATCTAAAGGCTTGTCTGGGACTAGCGGATCCACCTTTCAGGTGGCTCTAGTAAGTGTTGGCTGTTGGGGGAGCCCTCAGCTCCTTATCATATGGGCCTCTGTACAGACTGCTTGAGTATCCTCACAACATGGCTGGCTTCCTCCAGAACGGGCATTGGAGAAAGCAGGAGAGCAAGGAAAGGGTGTGATGTCTTTTATGTCCTAGTGTTGGAAATCATATGCCATCAATTTCATAGTATCCTACAGGGAGACTGTGGAATGAATAGAGCACAGGTCAGCCCTATTCAGTGTGGGAGGGAACAACACAAGGATATGAATACCAGAAGGCAAGGATCACTGAGGGCCATCTCAGGCTGGTATACTAGAAATTAAGAGTTTTATTTTCCGATTAACTATTTTTCTCATTACCTTATCTATATATGTGTGCACAAATATATTTGTACATATATATACATATATGTATATGCATAATTTGGATATACAAATTATATTTGTACTACAAATATAATTTCATATAGCATATTAGCATTTCATGCACTTTTAATTTACACTTGTGATATGCTATATCTATTATCCATTATTGTATAACTTGATTTTTTTCACTCAATAATATGTTCTCTTTTTAATCTTTTTTTTTTTTTTTTTTTTTTTGAGATGGAGTTTCACTCTTGTTGCCCAGGCTGGAGTGCAATGGCACAATCTTGGCTCACTGCAACCTCCGCCTCCTGGGTTCAAGCGATTCTCCTGCCTCAGCCTCCCAAGTAGCTGGGATTACAGGCATGCATCACCACGCCTGGCTAATTTTGTATTTTTAGTAGAGATGGGGTTTCTCTATGTTGGTCAGGCTGGTCTTGAACTCCCGACCTCAGGTGATCCACCCACCTTGGCCTCCCAAAGTGCTGGGATTATAGGCACGAGCCACTGTGCCCGGCCAATAATATGTTCTTGAGATCTATCTACATTGATATAAACAGATCTGTCTATTGCCTTAAATTATATAAGGATTAGTAAGTATTAGGTTAGTGCAAAAGTTATTGCAATTTTTAACATTACTTTCAATGGCAAAAGCCACTATTAGGTTTGCACCAACCTAATATATACCATTTGTATTTATCCATTCCCCTGCTAATGGCCATTTAGATTATTTCCAATTTTTAGCTTTTATAACGATAATAACTGACCATCCTCTTACATGTCCTAGGATAAGTAATAAGAGAAATCGCTGGGTTATAGAATATGTGTATTTTATGTTTTGATAGATGGGGCCAGTTGCCCTTTAGAATAGTTATACTGATTTATACCGCCATCCACAAAGTAGGAATGTTTCCATTGCTCTATAATATTACTAACTCTTTTTTTTTTTTTTTTTTTTTGAGATGGAGTCTGGCTCTGTTGCCCAGGCCGAAGTGCAGTGGCACAATCTCAGTTCACTGCAACCTCCGCCTCCCTGCTTCCAGAGATTCTCCTGCCTCAGCCTCCCGAGTAGCTGGGATTACAGGCACCTGCCACCACAACCGGCTAATTTTTGTATTTTTAGTGCAGATGGGGTTTCACCATGTTGGCAGGGCTGGTACTGAACACCTGACCTCAAGTGATCTACCCACCTTGGCCTCCCAAAGTGCTGGGATTACAGGTGCGAGCCACCGCACCCGGCCTATTACTAACTCCATATTGCCAGATATTTTTATTTTTACCAATCTGACAGGTAGACAAATGGTATCTCTGGCTGGGCACAGTGACTTATGCCTATAATACCAGCGCTTTGGGAGACCAAGGAAGGAGAATCACTTGAACCCAGGAGTTCGAGACCAGCCTGGGCAAGATAGCAAGACCCCGTCTCTACAAAAACTTTAAAAACAAATAAAATAAAATAAAATAAGCTGAGCATGGTGGTACACACCTGTAGTCCCAACTACTCAGGAGGCTGAGGCATGAAGATCTTGTGAGCCCAGGAGTTTGAGGTTGCAGTGAGCCATGATCAACCTGCTGCACTCCAGCCTGGGCAACAGAGCAAAACACTGCCAAGGAAGGAAGGAAGGAGGGAGGGACGGGGCGAGGAGGGGAGGGGAGGATTTTAAATTCTGGTAAAAACACATAATATAAAATTTACCATCTTGGCCTTTTTTAAGTGTTCAGTTTCATAGGGTTAACTATCCTCACATTGTTATCCAGCAGATCTCTAGAACTTTTTCATCTTGCAAAACTGAAAGTCTATACAAATTGAACAACAACTCTCCATTTCCTCCTAACCCTAGCCCCCGGCAACCGCAATTATTTCTGTTCTCTGAGTTTGACTTCTTTAGATACCTCATATAAGTGGAATCATACAGTATTTGTCTTTTTATGTCTGGCTCATTTCACTTAGCATAATGTTCATCCGTGTTGTAGCATCTCATTTTCTGAGGCTGAATAACATCCATCATGTGTATCTACCACATTTTCTTTATTCATGTATCCATCAATAGACGTTTGGGTTATTTCCATCTTTTGGCTATTGTGAATAATGCTGCTATGAACATGAGTATATAAATTTTAGTTTTTGCCAGGCGTGGTGGCTCACACCTGTAATCTCAGCACTTTGGGAGGCCGAGGCGGGCAGATCACCTCAGGTCAGGAGTTTGAGACCAGCCTGGCCAACATGGAGAAATCCCGTCTCTACTAAAAATACAAAATTAGCCAGGCGTGGTGGCACATGCCTGTAATCCCATCTACTTGGGAGGCTGAGGCAGGAGAATCACTTGAATCCGGGAGGCGGAGGTTGCAGTGAGTCAAGATTGCGCCATTGCACTCAAGCCTGGGCAACAAGAGCTAAACTCTGTCTCAAAAAAAAAAAAAAAATTTAGTTCTTTGGGGTATATATCCAGAAGTAGGTCTGCTGGATCACATGGTAATTCTATTTTTAATTTTTTGAGGAAACTCCATACTGTTTTCCATGATGCTGACCCATCTTGTATTCCCACCAACAGTACACAAGGGTCCTGATTTCTGCACATCCTCACCAACACGTGTTATTTTCTGGGTTGTTTGTTTGTTTTTGAGATGGAGTTGTGCTCTTCTTGCCCAGGCTGGAGTGCAGTGGCATGATCTCAGCTCACTGCAACCTCAGCCTCCTGGGTTCAAGCAATTCTCCTGCCTCAGCTTCACGTGTAGCCAGGATTACAGGCACCCGCCACCACACCCGGCTAAGTTTGTATTTTTAGTAGAGATGGATTTTCACCATGTTGGCCAGACTAGTCTGAACTCCTGACCTCAGGTGACCCGCCCACCTGGGCCTCCCAAAGTGCTGGAACTACAGGTGTGAGCCACCACACCTGGCCACTGGGTTTTTTTGTTTTTGACAGTGGCCATTCAACATTTTAATTGTATAACTGCATGAGAACAAGTAGGATTGGACATCTGTAGACAATCTCACTTGAACTATGGGGAAGTTACGGTTCTGGGAAGTTCAATCAGTTGTCCCAAATCACAGGGCTCATCAGTGAATGAGCTAAATCAGAGGGTTGTGTGGTTGTGTGGTTCTTAAAGCATGTCCTTCCCAATAAGTTCCCTGGCCTTTAAATTTGCAGTGCTTCTTTAAGAAAAGAAAGGAAGGGGAGAAGAACACCTCCTTGCTTCTGAATTCCTGCCTGTTACATTTCAAACAAGGGGGGAGTCTACAGAGGATTGTTGTTCTTGGACCCGCAGGCCAAGCGGCGTTTACCTCCACCTAGAAGGAAGCGGTATCCTTGCTAATACCCTAGACGGGAAATGTGTGCCCAGAAGATTAGCTGCATTGTGTGGGCCTGGATGCTTTCCACTGGCTTTGTTTATGGGACAGATTGTTTTTGCTAAGTTGTTTGCTCCGGTGAGTCTCCAAGCTCTTGAGGCCTCCTGGCCCTGGAGAGGGTCAGATTTACGGGTAGCCCGGAGCTTGGGCAGGAAAGGCCCTCAAAGGAACGGGTCCTCTGGGAGACTTCTGGAGACTGTCTGGGGCTCCTTGGAAAAGCCAACTTGTGGCCTCATTTTATTTTATTTTTAAAATGGGATATGCAATGGGTGTTGCACTGTTCTTCCTTCTTGACTGTGGCGCTGATATTTTTGTGTTGCTGTCTACATCTTATGTCGGCTCACCTCTGCGTACTTCCATATGTGTTGCTGGGATTTGGAGGGGACTTTGGCTTTTGTTTTCCCCATTCTTTCTGCCAGAAGCATCATGCATACACGTAACAGCACAAGCTCTCAAGCACCCATTTGTTCCAAATCAGTTAGCAGATGGGTCCTATAGAATGTGTGGTTAACACTCCCCATTCAGAGGCTACGAGGCATTTCTCCTCGGGTGGTCTCGGCGCTGTGGTCCTGTGTCTGGCATCCACCGTGGATGCCAGCTGCTAGCATGTACTCTTTCTTCATTGTTCCATCTTCCTACCCACCCACCCAGCCAACCAGACCGCCTCAGCACCCTGAGGTTTATGCTGTTCCCAAACCTCAAGAATCTAGGCCAGGCAGTCTGGCAAAGAAAGATGTAGAAACAAGGAAGAAATATCAGGCTGCTTAGAGTCTCTGAGCCTCAGCTTTTCTACCTGTACAATGGCATGATGAGGTGGCCCTAGCTCCTGAGGTTATTGAAGGAATCAAGGATATTATAGCTAAAGCAGTTAGCCCAGCACCAGGTACCTGAAAGCACTCAATAAATGGCTCCTGTGATCTCCTGCATGCCCACCTTGGGCCGAACCTTGTGCCAGGCACACGGGGAGATGAAATGAGACATAATCTTGCCCCTAAGAACTCACCATCAAGTGAGAAAACCTCAATGGACAGACTAATCCATATAGTGCAGTGATAGGAGCACTCAGTAGTGACTAAACCAGACTGGGAGTATCAGGGAAGTCTTCCTGGAGGAGGTGACATCTGAACTGTCACCTTATGAGACTTATGAGACTGAAAAATGACTTCCGCCATTTAGGTGATCCCACCAAAACACGCTGGAGCCTCACATGACAACACTTGGTGTCTAAGACTCCCGTAGTCCCTAGTAAAGGCCTTGTCATTCATTCATTCAGTCAGTCAGTCAGTCAGTCAGTCAGTCTACTAAGTGTCAATAAACACCAACTGGTGACAAGATGATCCTCACCTAGGTTCTCCGCAAGCATTAAAATGAGGCCTGTCTCTTTCCTGTCACCAAGCTGCCATTCAGGTCCCAGTTGGCTCTAGGTATCTCTCATGACAGCATCCATGGGAAGACAGTGGGGTGGAAGGCAGGGAGGGTCTTGCGGTCCCATGTCTAGCATGTGACCTTTGTCATGCTATTCATGGCGCCAATCTTCACTTTACCCTCATAATCCTGGGAGGTGGCCCTTATTATTCCCATTTGAAAAGCAAGGAAATTAAGGCTCAGAGAAGGTAGGTGGTTTTCACAGTGACTTCCAGTTTGCTTGTCTGCTATAATCTGGAGAAAGTAGGAATTCTGTGTACCAGGACTAAACAGTAGCATGCACTCCCTTCACAGCTCAGCTGTGCAAAGCAAAGGTTGCTTCTGGATGTTCCATAACTGCACCAATCTTCCTCCCAAGTTTTGCCTATAAGGTCATCATTGATCTAGAGGAACTAGAACCTGCCAATGAATGGTATTGCCATATCATCTTGGTTTGAGAGACTTTGTCATTTCAGAGTTCCTTCCCCTCCTCTGTCTCATCAAGGTGGCATTCAGGATATATAGAAGAGAACCCAATGTTTCGGAATACTGCTCAGGAGGCCCTTGCTGACCTCTGTGACAATAGGGTCCCTTGCCCCAACTCTGTCCCAGCAGGCCACAGTTGCTGGGTCTACAACTGGTAGGCTCCTGGACAGCTGGTGGTCAACTTAGTCCACTCAAGGCATCTTCCCACTGACCAGCCCTACCTTGGCTCTTTCTGGTACCAAATTTCATCTGGGGTCTGGTTGCCATGCACTTTTTGCCCCTGTCTCATTTCTGGTCACCATGTAGCTCTCAGTTTGAGGGCTACTGCACCCCTCCTACAGCGAGTTCAATCAGTCTCACTTATTATCACCATCAGCACCCTTCTATAGATCCCTCCATAGGGTACCTGGAACATTCTGGAACCTTCTGGATGCAAAATTTGAGCCCTCCCTCTGCCTAACTCTGTTGTAAACTGATTTTAATGTTGTCTGTTTCCAGAACGTCACATGGAAAATGATGCAAAAGCTGTTCTGCTTTTGACTTTCTCCAAGCCCTAACACTCTCCTCCTAGGAGTTCTGCCTAGATCCCGACACAGCTGACCGCTTCTTGCCTTTCTCTCCCTCTTTTTCTACACTCTCCACTCCACTGGGCTGCAAGACGTTAGCCTTAAAAGTGAGGAGGGAGGTGACTCAGAGAGTGAAGCCAGCAGACAGATTAGAGAACATATATCAGCAGATATTCGAAAACCTTACCTGTTACACCACCTGCCAAGTTCTTGGGAGGGTTAAATTCAAGAATGTTTATATGTGCTGTCTGTACAAATGGGGAAAGACCAAAAGAACAGAAAGAACATAGGTTCCAGAATCAAATTGCTTGGATTCACATTCTACCTTCATCAGATAGAAGCAATTCATGTACTCTCCAAATCTCAGTTTGCTCCACTGTAAAATGGAAATGACATTAACCTCTGTCTCACTGACTTCTGAGAATGAATGAAATAGTACCTCTGTGTCCATTAGGGCATATGTTTGGATGCTAATAGTCAAATTGCGGTGCCTGTGTCCTCTGGTGCCACCTGAATAAAAGTGAGGTTTTTTTGTGAAAAAGAGGGAAATAGATGTTAAGTTCCTAATGAGTGGTATTGGCTGTAGTTGGTAAAGTGGTCTCAGCAGAGTGTCTAGTAAAGAATAGATACCGGAAAATATTAGCTAGTAGCAGTAATATTGGTCATGAACTAAGTCATGTGGGATATGAAATTTGGAGCTGGCATCTACTTTGTTGCAAGGCAATTAGGAAAGAAAAACTGTGGGGTCCCTTGGAATCACCCAGTGTGACCATTTCAGTTAAGGCAGTACTTACTGTTTCCCTGTCAGATCCCTCTCTACGTGACACATAGTAGGTTGTTGAATGAGGCCAGGTATGGTGGTGCATGCTTATAGTCCCAGCTACTCCGGAGGCTGAGATGGGAGGAACGCTTGAGTCCAGGAGGTTGAGGTTGTAGTGATCTGTGATTGTGACACTGCACTCCAGCCTGGGTGACAGAGTGAGACCGTGTCTCAAAAATATACATATATATTTTGTTGAATGAATGAATGAAGCTCTTTGATCCCAGTGGGCTGTTGTCCATCCCCCTACAACACATGTTGAATCTCCATCCCTATAAACTCCAATTGACCTCTGAGTGGCTTTCATTGGACACCAGTTGCAATGCACAGTTCTGTTCTTCTTCCCACGGTGCACAACAGCAAAACCTCATATTGGGTTTCATTTCCAGCATTTCTTGGCCTGCCCTTTGGAATATGCCAGGCTTTATGCACCCTACCCTTTTGTGTGCCAGCATCTCTCCCCCGCTCCACCCCCTAAAGGTGCTAATCCTCCAGCTCACTGTAAATGGTGATTTTCTTCCAACTGCCACGATCATGTTTCTTAATCAATAGCCTGACTTGTCAGCACCAAGTAAATACAGCTTTGATTTGAAGAGAAAGAGGAAGCCAGAGGACACGGCTGCAGAAGCACACAGAGAAGGAATCCTTTCTTCCATAAATTAATTACTTCATTAAGTCAACAAATAACAGCAATTCTTTATGCAGTGATTATGTACCAGGCACTGCTCTAAATGCTATATATAATACATATTAACTCATTTAATCCTTTCATTCTGTCAAGGTGTTGTGATGATCCCTATTTACATGTAAGGGAACTACAGAACAGACAGGTTCATAGTTATTGAACTCTATCATAAGTCAGGCCTTTTGCCTAGCAGCTGGAGATGTGGTTGTGAATAAGACAGACATGAATTCCTGTCTCATAGTGTATAGAGAATACTAACGGGATATGGGTGAAAAACAAACAAGAAATTTACATAGGAATCTCACATAGTATGTCAATTAGGGATGCTTTTGGCTGCAAGTGCCAGGAAACCTCACTATAGTGGCTTAAACCCTAGGGCTTTATCTTTCTCTCCAGAGCAGAAAATGAGAGGATGCTGGTGCTGGTTCTATGGCTAAAGGATCTTCATGTGTGTGGTCTTTCCCTTATGGTCATAGGATAGCTGGACAGCTCCAGTCATCACCCTTGTAATTCAGCAGAAAGATGAAGAAAGGGAAGGGGCAGTCCCTGTATCAGGCAGTGATAGCCAATTTCTGCAACTCTCCTGGGCCAGATGTGAGTCAGATGGCCACCTCTGCCTGGGTGGTCACAAAGGAGAAGGGCACTATATTAGTCCGTTTTTACGCTGCTGTTAAAGACATACTTGAGACTGGGTACTTTATAAAGAAATAGAGGTTTAATGGACTCACAGTTCCATGTGGCTGGGGAGGCCTCACAATCATGGCAGAAGGCAAAAGGCACGTCTTACATGGCAGCAGGCAAGAGTGACTGAAAGCCAAGCAAAAGGGGAAACCCTTATAAAACCATATAGAACTCATGAGACTTATTCACTACCATGAGAACAGTACGAAGGAACCACCCCCATGATTCAGTCATCTCCCACTGGGTCCCTCCCACAACACGTGGGAATTATGGGAGCTATAATTCAAGATGAGATTTGGGTGGGGACACAGCCAAAACTTATCACTCTGCTCCCAGCCCCTCCCAAATCTCATGTCCTCGTATTTTAAAACTAATCATGCCTTCCCAACAGTCCCCCAAAGTCTTAACTCATTTCAGCATTAACTCAAAAGTTCACAGTCCAAAGTCTCATCTGAGACGAGGCAAGTCCCTTCTGCCTATGAGCCTGTAAAATCAAAAGCAAGTTAATTACTGCCTAGATACAATCGGGGTACAGGCATTGGATAAATACACCCATTCTAAATGGGAGAAAATTGGCCAAAATGAAGGGGCTAAATGTTCCATGCAAGTTCAAAATCCAACAGGGCAGTCAAATCTTAAAGCTCCAGAATGATCTCCTTTGACTCCATGTCTCACATCCAGGCCTCACTGATGCAAGAGGTGGGTTCCCATGGTCTTGGGCAGGCACTGATGGTGAAGGTCAGTCAGCCAACCTACAGTGTCAGCCACAGGAAATGCAATGGAAGAAATCAAACAGGATAATGGGATAGAGGGCTCCTGGATATAAAGTGGTTGGGGGAGGTGACGTTTGAACAGAGACTTCGTGACCCAGAGCCAACTCTGAAAAGACTTGGGACAGTATTCCATACAGAGGACATCACAGTGCTAAGACCCTCACTTGGAAACAAGTGTGGTGAGGTCTTGGGAGAGAGAGAGGTCCAGGGTGGCTGGAGCCTGGGAATAATGGGCAGTGAGGCAAATCCAGACCACAGAGGAAGACACAGGGGCCAGAGTGTGCAGGGCCTTTGAGGTCCTATAAGAAGTTTGGGTCTGATTCTAAGTGTGGTGGGAAGTTACTGGAAGCTTTTAATCAGGGGAATCACATGATCTGATTCATGTCTTCAAAGGAATTCTTGGGGCAGAAGAGCTGTTGTGACAGTCACAAGGTTGAGACTTAATTCTGGGTAATGATACAGCTTTTCCCAGCTTCCACCTTTTCTGCCTCTTGGACATCCACCACCCCCTTTTGATTTCAATGGAGATCGTGGAGGGCTGGACTGCATCCTGCTCATTTGTCTCCCTGGGACCTATGCAGAGCCAGGCATGTGGCAGCACTTGGTAAACATTGGTTGAGTTGAACTGGACAGAGGCTCTACTCCAAGGTTCCCAGGCTCCTGTCGATTACACTCCACTCTCATGGTTTTTGGCTATATGAGTGGCTCTTAGCTGGGTGAGTTTGCCTCCCAGGGGACATTTGGCAATGTCTGGAGCCATGTTTGGTTGTCACAACCAGAGAGAGAGAGAGAGAGCAGAGGATACTACTGGCATCTAGTGGGTAGAGGCCAGGGATGCTGCTAAACACCCTACAGCTCATAGGACACCCCCCACGACACAAAATTATTCTGGCCCCAAGTACCAATAGTGCTGAGGTTGAGAAAACCTGGACTAAATCTACATGCCAGTTCTATGACTTCCTTAATGTTTTCCTTTAATTTAACTTACTTTTTAAACGAAAAACATTAAAGAAATCATATATCACTCCCCTAAATAAGAAGCCAGTGTCACTTGTCATAAATAGATGATAACTGAAACATAAATACTCAGAAAACAAAAATTGATTTTATTCTAGCTGGATATTGTTACTAGTTTGAGGCTTTGAGCCTGAAGCTTGGATTCTCTTTGCTAAAAAGAGAGTTGGGTCAAGGTCATGAAAGACTGAGGAACTGTTCCAGATTAAATGTGAGTGAAGAAAAATGACATATAAATGCAATATGATTGCGGATTGGATCCTGGATCAGAAAAAACTAAAATGACTGAAATGACTTCATTGAGACAATTGGCAGACTTTGAATATGGATTGTATATTGGGTAATGGCATGGTACCAATATTAAATTTGCTGAATTTGGTAACTACAGTGCGGTTATGGAAGAGAATGTCCTTTTCTTAGGAGGTACATGGAGTATTTAGGACTTTTTCTTGAGACGGAGTTTCACTCTTGTTGCCAGGCCGGAGTGCAATGGCACCATCTCGGCTCACTGCAAGCTCTACCTCCCCACTTCAAGCGATTCTCCTGCCTCAGCCTTCCGAGTAGGTGGTACTACAGGCATGTATCACCAGGCCTGGCTAATTTTTGTGTTTTTAGTAGAGACGGGGTTTCACCATGTTGGCCAGGCTGGTCTCAAACTCCTGACCTCAGGTGATCCACCTGCCTCGGCCTTCCAAAGTGCTGGGATTACAGGCGTGAGCCACCACGCCTGGCCAGGAATTAAAACTAAAGATCATGATATTGGTAACTGATTCTCAAGTGCTTTTTTTTTTTTTTTTTTTTTTTGAGACAGAGTCTCGCTCTGTCGCCCAGGCTGGAGTGCAGTGGCGCAATCTCGGCTCACTGCAAGCTCCGCCTCCCGGGTTCACGCCATTCTCCTGCCTCAGCCTCTCCGAGTAGCTGGGACTACAGGCGCCCGCCACCATGCCCGGCTAATTTTTTGTATTTTTAGTAGAGACGGGGTTTCACCTTGGTCTCGATCTCCTGACCTCGTGATCCTCCCGCCTCGGCCTCCCAAAGTGCTGGGATTACAAGCGTGAGCCACCGCGCCCAGCCTCAAGTGCTTTTTAAAAAAGTGTGTGTATACGTTGTATGCATATGTATGTATACATAGACTTATAGATAAGCATATACCCAGAAACACAGACAGACAGACACACACACACACACACACACACACACACACAGAGAGAGAGAGAGAGAGAGAGAGAAATGTGGCAAAAATGTAAACAGAGGTAGAATCTAGATAAAGTGTATATGAGATTATTTTACAGTTCTTGCAACTTTTTCTGTAGTCTTGAATTTTTGTAAAATAGAAATTAAAAGCAAGCAAGCAAACAAATAAAAACGCTCCTAAATTTACTTCTAACATGACCAAAGTCTCAATTGTTTTCTTCTTTTTTGATACAAGGTCTCGCTCTGTCACCTGGGCTGGAGTGCAGTGGTACAATCATAGCTCACCACAGCCTTGACCTCCCAGGCTTCAGCAATTCTCCTATCTCCCTTGACGCACGCCTGTTATCCTACTACTCCACAGGCTGAGGCAGGAGGATCTCTTGAGCCCAGGAGTTTGAGTCCAGCTTAAGCAGCATAGCAAGACCTCCATCTCTAAAAATTAAATTTAAAAGGATTGAAAGCAAACAGAAAGCAGAATGACTTTCTCACTGTGATTCAGTGTTTTCAGGCAAGGGTCAGTCCAGCCAGAGGCTGCTGCTAGCTCAGCAGTCGGGTCCTCCTCTTCAGTCCAGTAAAATAACTAGTTTTCAGACTCGGTTTTCTCAGCTACAAAATGGAGATAACACAGCGTACTCCAGGTGCAGAATGGGGGCAGGTCTCCCTGCTCTTGGAGGTCTCGATAATACTGTCTTGACTCGCCACCTCCACCCGCATTCCAGACCTGGGGAAATTCCAGTGCCCTTGCAAAGATGTCATCGAATTCCTGGCACCTTACATTCTCACTGTCACCTAGGGCTCTACTTCCTCCTGTCTCGGCTGACTTATTGTTCTCCCTCTGATTCTTATGGCGATTTATTTGTCTTTACCATCACAGGAATTCAGTCCCATGCTGTGATTTCCAACACACAAAGACAAAGACATACACAAACACACCTGGACACACACAAGCTCACAAACAGAGGCACAGGGAGACAAAGACACACTGAAGCAGACAGACACAACAGTACACACAGACTCAGAGACAGAAACATTCACAGACACAGATGCAGACACACAAAGACACACACAGACACAGTCATACAGACACGTACCCATAGACATACAGACACACCCGGACACACTCATATAGACACACACCATAGACGTACAGACACGTACACACATAGACATTCACAGACACACAGACACATGCATACATACCTATAGGCATACAAACACACAGACACACTCATACAAATACACACAGACAGACATACAGATGCACTCATACACACCATGGACATACAAACACAGAAGCACTCACACAAACACACATACAGGCACAAACAAAGACATAGATACACTCATACAAATACACACCCATGGACATAGAGGCACACACAGACAGTACACTCATACAAATACACACACACACACACATATGCACTCATACACACACACAGACACACAGATACACAAACACACTCGTATAGACATACATTCACAGACACACACACAAATACACTCATAGAGAACACACATGCACAGACACACCAGATCTGCCTATGTGGCAGACTTTACAAGGTTCAGGGGCTCTGGAAGGAGTTTTCAATGCACACTTATGAGTATTGGGTATCTTTCTTCAGAATCCCACAAACACCCTTCCTTTCCAATCTTCTTTTATCTTGCCTCCCAAATATTCTTCTCCACCTTTTTTCTGATCAGAACAATTCATTTCTTTTCAACTCTCTAATTTTGAACTCTGCCCTGGACTTCCCCTTACACGCCTTCCCTCTTGTGAATGTGCTCTGCTAAGACCCAGGCCTTCCAATCTGGTCTCTTCCTCTCACATCAAGTTTTGCAAGGGGAAAAGACCAGCAGAGAGATTGATTTCCCCATCGATGTGAAGCGCACCACCTACCCTTACACAACCTTAAAATGCAACGTGGTCATACTTTGTTTTGTTATGACCATTGAGAGAGGGTTTTGCATGGGGGGGTGCTGATGTTCCCTTTGTTCTTTACCTGGTAGTATTGTTGGGCGGATTACATAAAATGAGGGAGGAGGAGTCATGGTGGCAGTGCTGGTATAGACAAGGACTAAGGATTCTACTCTTTTTTAAAACAATTTTTATTGATACATAATAATTGTACATATTTATGGGGTACATGTGACATTTTGTTGTATAGAATGTGTAATGATCACATCAGGGTATTTAAAATATCCATTACCTTGAACATTTATCATTTATCTGTGCTGGGAACATTTCAAATCTTCTCTTCTAGCTATTTTGAAATATACAGGCCGGGCACAGTGGCTCAAGCCTGTAATACCAGCACTTCGGGAGGCCGAGGCAAGCGGATCACTTGAGGTCAGGAGTTTGCGACCAACCTGACCAACATGGTGAAACCTATCTCTACTAAAAATACAAAAAATTAGCCGGGAACGGTGGCTCATGCCTGTAATCCCAGCTATTCGGGAGTTTGAGGCAGGAGAATCTCTTGAACCCGGGAGGCAGAGGTTGCAGTGAGCCAAGATTGTGCCATTGCATTATAGCCTGGGCAACAAGAGCAAAACTCCGTCCCAAAAAAATAGAAGGAAGAAAGAAGAAAGAAAGAAAGAAAGAAAGAAAGAAAGAAAGAAAGAAAGGAAGGAAGAAAGAAAGAAAGATACAATAAATTGTTGTTAACCACAGTTATCCTGCTGTACTATCAAACATTTGAATTCATTCTTTCTATCCAACTTTATGTTTGTACCCGTTAGCCAACCTGTCCTCATCCCCACTACAACACTTCTGGAAACCACCATTCTACCGTCTGCCTCCATGACAGCACTTTTTTAGCTTCCACATTTAAGAACATATGATATTTGTTTTTCTGTTCCTCGCTTATTTCATTTAACATAATGACCTCCAGTTCCATCCATGTTGCTGCCAATGCCAGCATTTCATTCTTGTTTATGGCTGACTGACATACAATGGTGTTCCATTGTATATATACATTTTTTTTTAGAGATGGGGTCTCACTGCATTGCCCAGGCTGGTCTCAAACTCCTGGCCTCAAGTGATCCTCCCACCTCGACCTCCCAAAGCATTGGAATAATAGGCACAAACCACTGTGCCCAGCCCTCTGTGTGTGTGTGTGTGTGTGTGTGTGTATAAGTGGATATATGTAATATCCATTTATATCATATATATATATACACATTTACATTTTTTTAATCCATTTATTTGTTGACAATTAGGTGGAATCCATATCTTGGCTATTGTGAATAGCACTGCAATAAACATTGATGTAGCATAGGCACATAGTGAGACCGTGACTCTACAAAAAAAAATATTTTTTTAAAAAATTAGGCTGGGCACAGTGGCTCACACCTGTAATCCCAGCACTTTGGGAGGCCAAGGCGGGCATATCATGAGGTCAGGAGTTGGAGACCAGCCTGGCCAACATGGTGAAACCCTGTCTCTACTAAAAATACAAAAATTAGCCGGGCGTGGTGGCGGGCACCTGTAATCCCAGCTACTCAGGAGGCTGAGGCAGCAGAATCACTTGAACCCGGGAGGCGGAGGTTGCAGTGAGCCGAGACTGCACCACTGCACTCCAGCCTGAGTGACAGAGCAGGACTCCATCTCAAAAAAAAAAATAGTTAGTTGTGGTTGAGGGCATCTGTGGTCCTAGCTACTCAAGAGGCTGAGGCAGGAGGAGCCCAGGAGTTCAAGGTTGCAGTGAGCTATGATTGTGCCACTGCATCCAGCCTGGGAGCCAGAGTGAGGCCGCCTCTAAAATAAATCAATACACACACAAGCAACATGGGGGTGCAGATATTTCTTTGATATATGGATTTCCTTTCCTTTGGATAAATACCCAGCAGTGAGATTGCGAGGTCTTGTGCTAGTTCTGTTTTCAGTCGTTTGAGAAACCTCCTTACTGTTTGACGAGTCTATTCTAAATCGACTTAGGGCCTAGTGTTCATGGTGATCTGTGCCACTGCCCTCAAACACACCAAGCTCTTTCCTGACTCAGGGCTTTGCGCATGCTGTTCCCTTTGCTGGGGTTCTCCTTTTCCCATTGTTGACATGTTTAGATCCTTTTTGTTTTTTATTTTTTAATTCAATTTTATTATTATTTTTAAGACGGAGTCTCACTGTGTCACCCAGGCTAGAGTGCAGTGGTGCAATCTCAGCTCACTGCAACCTCTGCCTCCTGGGTTCAAGCAATTCTCCTGCCCCAGCCTCCCAAGTAGCTGGGATTACAGGCACCCGCCACCATGTCTGGCTAATTTTTGTAATTTTAGTAGAGATGGAGTTTTACCATACTGGCCAGTCTGGTCTCAAATTCCTGACCTCCAGTGATCCACCCTCCTCGGCCTCCCAAAGTGCTAGGATTACAGGCATGAGCCACCACGACTGGCCCTTTTCATTCTTTAGCTCTCAGCTTCTATGTCATCACTTTAGGAATTCCTTTCCTGACCTCCTTATTGATTTCCTTCACGGCATTTGTTACAGCTCACAATGATTTTATTTTATTTTTTGTACTTGGTTTTGGTCTGTTTTCTCCTGCTAGCTAGTAAGCTCTCTGAGGACAGGAACCACGTCTGTATGTTCACCTTTATATCCTCAGAGTCCATCATAGTACTTAACAAGCATTTATTATTGAACGAAGCTCCCCCTTAAAGTTCTCCCCCAAGGAATGGAAGCTGTGAAGGGCCTTACTTCTTATACCAGTTTTAGAACAGAGGGTTTCCAGATTCACATTGCTGCTAGAAAACCCTACCAGGAGTAAACAGGTAAACTGAGTACCTCATTAAAAAGAAAAAAATCTTTTGATCTCAAAATAATTTCAGACTTAAGGAAAAGTTGCAAAAGCAACAGCACATTCCCAAAGACCCTCCACCCAGCTTCTCCTAATATTAGCATGTTTTATAACTATAGAACAATGCAAAATGAACTGAGAAGTTAACATGGAGGCCAGGTGTGGTGGCTCATTCCTGTAATCCCAGCACTTTGGGAGGCTGAGGCAGGTGGATCACCTGAGGTCGGGAGTTTGACACTAGCCTGACCAACATGGAGAAACCCTGTCTCTACTAAAAATACAAAATTAGCTGGGCATGGTGGCACATGCCTGTAATCCCAGCTACTAGGGAGGCTGAGGCAGGAGAATCACTTGAACCCGGGAGGCGGAGGTTTCCGTGAGCCGAGATTGCTCCACTGCACTCCAGCCTGGGCAATAAGAGCGAAACTCCGTCGAAGGAGAAGGAGGAGGAGGAGGAGGAGGAGGAGGAGGAGGAGGAGGAGGAGGAGGAGGAGGAGGAGGAGGAGGAGGAGGAGGAGAAGAAGAAGAAAAAGAAAAAGAAGAAGTAGTTAACATGGGTACAATGTTATTAACTAATATATAGACTGTATTCAGATTTCACCAGGTTTTCCCTCTAATGACCTGTTTCTGTCCAGGATCCCACATTACATTTAGCCATCAGTTCTCTTTAGTCTCTTCCAGCCTCTAACAATTCTTCAGCCTTTTCCTTGTCTTTTATGACTTTGATACTTTTGAAAAATACTAGAGGGACATTTTGTAGGATGTTCCTCCGTTTGGGTTTGTCTGATGTTTTCTCATGATTAGACGGGGGTTATGGGTTTGGGAGAAGAATAATAGAGGTGAAATGCCCTTCTCTTTGAATCATATCTGTCATATCAACATATCAACGTGACTTATTACTAGGGATGTTAACTTCAACCACTTGATTAATGTGGTGTCCGCTGGGTTTCCTCACTATAAAGTTACCATTTTTCTTTTTGCCATTAATTAATCTCTCGGGGGAGATACTTCATGACTATCTTGTTTCTCCTCAAACGTTTGCTCACTTAAACTTTAGCATCCATCCATGGATCTTACCTGCAGCAATTTCTACTGTGGTGTTCTAATGGTGATTTCTTTTTATTTCCCTCATTGCTTCTACATTTATTAATTGTTTTGTTTGTTTTGTTTTTGAGACAAGAGTCTCACTCTGTCACCCAGGCTAGAGTGCAGTGGCACAATCTCGGCTCACTGCAACCTCCGCCTCCTGGGTTCAAGTGACTCTCATGCTTCAGCTTCCCAACAAGCTGGGATTACAGGTGTGCACCACCATGCCCTGGTAATTTTTGTATTTTCAGTAGAGACAGGGTTTTGCCATGTTCGCCAGGCTGGTCTCGAACTCCTGACCTCAAGGGATCCCCCCACCTCGGCTTTCCAAAGTTTTGGGATTACAGCTGTGAGCCACCACACCCGGCCTATTAATTGTAATTCTTCTTAAGGAAAGAGTTCCTTCCTTCTTTCCTCCTTTCCTTCCTTGCTTCCTTCCTCTTTTCCTTCCTTCCTCTTTTCCTTCCTTCCTTCCTCCTTTTCTTGCTTACTCCTTTTCTTCCTTTCTTATTATTATGAACTCATGGGTATTCATTCTATGACTTATAATCCAATATTAACATTAGTTTGTTGCTCAAATTTTTCCAGCTCTGGCCATGAGGAGCTCTGTATCCTTCCAATAAACCCCCATTATTTTTTGAGCAATTCCCTATTTTCTGGCATCACAAGGTATTCTAGGGGCATTTTGTATTTTCTCAGCTCCAGTTCTGGAAGTAACCACTTCTTCAAGGAGCCCTGGTCTCTCTTTTTTTGGAGAATGGTATTTAGAAACCAAGATCTGAGCAGTAGGTGTGCTCACTGCTACTGGAGAATCCTTGCTGCTGGAGTCTCTCAGTGTTCAGAGCTTGAGAATATATTATGTATACCAATCCATGCATGCATGGATATCTCTATCTATCTATCAACTATCTATCTATCTATCTATCTATCTATCTATCTATCTATCTATCTGATCTATCTATCTATCCATCTATCCACGTACACCTATCTCTACATATTAAGAAACCTTTAGTTCATACCAATGCTACTGATTTCAATTCATCATCACAGCACTCAGTCTAACATCCCTCTTTTCCCTATTTGTAACTTTGTTTTTTAATTGAAAGACTGATGCTTAAATCCTGGTAAGTTGTAAAAATATGCTGCCCTCTCACACTTCCTCTCATCTTTTCTCCTGTGGAAATGGTTGACATAAGAATGCAACGCTGAATGCTAGATATTGCAGACAGAGGCTACAGGAAAGAGAGCTGAGCTGACATCAGTGTCCTTCCTACTGCAAAAAGCACTAATTACACATTTTATACTTTATCAGCAGTGGGGGTGCAAGAGGGTCGGCCTGGGCTCTGGAATGTGAGCTCATTGTTCCAGCCAAAAAAATGAGTCAGTTGAGATGGGAATGCAAATTTATTTGAGCAGTTGTGTGTCAACATAGTTCCGGAAAAAAAAAAAATTGTGTGTGTGCCTGTTTTCTGCTCCAGCCTTCTGGAAAATACTGTCACCCGATGGCCCTCTTAATTTGGCGATAATTCTTGTTCCTGGGGGCACCTTACCTCTTGTCTTTTAACCATCTCATTGATTTCTGTCCCCTTCATCTTCCAACACACATGTTGTTCCCTTTCCTTTTCTTCTGACTTCCCATCTTTATTTTCCTTTTCACAGACCCTGTGAATTTTCACCTCCAAGCAGATCCTAGTGGAAATGTTTCATGGCTGGGTCATCAGAATCTTTTCAATCCAAAAAGCCAAGCTTACATTTCCCTTTATTTTGTTGTCTGGGACTTGGTTTTTTCCTTAAGTTCCCTGTTCTTGTAATACTTTGGGTGTGGAGGAATTTTCTGTTTTTCCGTCCTTTCATAACAGTTCGGAGTTGTTCAATATGAAACCCCAAGGAAAGCTTTGCTGAAAACCCAAATTTCGCCTACCACACTCTGGATATGTTAAAGATAACTAAGCAAAGGCAAGATTGGCTCACTCTGACGGCAAATGAACACTTGTTATTCAAAACTAAAAAGTCCAACTCTGAGCTCCTCCTGGGAGGAAAGAAAATAAGCGTGTTCCAGGTATTATTCCTTTTAGTGTTATCAACAATTCCAGAAGCCCATGGGCCTGTTTGGGATCCTGCCATTCCCAGAGCCAGGGGTGGGGGCCACCTTCACAGTGACCTGAGCTGACCAGGAATAAACCCAGAATACCCCGGAGCGGGGAGATGTCAAGTCAGTGGGAGGGAGAGCCTAGGGAGAGCCCGTATTTTCTTAGCTGTATCCAGGAAGCCTGGATGGAATGGGCTTGGCAGGCACCAACTTCCTGGAGAGCCAACTGGGCAGCTTCCCAGGGGTGCCAGGAGTGCAAAATCACCACTGGGGCACTGAACCATCATAAGACAATGAAGAACTCATTTCGCGAATTCCAAGAACACTATCCGTTCTCGGAAGGAATCTTTAGCAAAGTCACTTAGGGTTGGCGGGAAGAGAGGGAGGATGTGGTGAGTAATCATAAGAATAATGGTAGCTACAAGGGCATGCTACGTAGTTTTAATAATAAAAAGAAGGCAACAATAATAGAAATAATGAAGGCAGCTGGAATTTAGTCCATTTCTTCCTTACGAGCCAGGCAATGTGCCCAAGTTTGTTGTACACATCAATCTCATTGAATTCTCACAACAACTGTGTGAGGTAGGTACTGTCTCAGATGTTTCATTTCACATCTGGGCAACAGGTCCGGAAGAATGAAATACAGTGCTTGTAGCTGCAAAACTACAAAGTGGCAAAGACTGGATCAGAACTCTCAACTTGCTTTCTTAAATAGTCTTCTGTGTGGTCTTACTGGAAGGGCTTTTCTTTAAACTAAAACATATTTATTTATTTTTTATTCGTATTTGTATTTTTTTGAGAAAGAGTCTCACTCTGTCTCCCAGGCTGGAGTGCAGTGGTGAGATTTCAGCTCACTGCAACCTCTGCCTCCTGGATTCAAGAGATTCTCGTGCCTTAGCCTCCCAAGTAGCTGGGATTACAGGTGCATGCCACCACGCCCAGCTAATTTTTTCTATTTTTAGTAGAGACGGGGTTTTGCCATGTTGGCCAGGCTGGTCTCGAACTCCTGGCCTCAAGTGATCCTCCTGCCTCGGCCTCCCAAAGTGCTGGGATTACAGGCATGAGCCACTGCCCCTGGCCTAAACTAATACGTATTTAATCCTTTGTATAACTCATTATTGACATAATATTTTTTCCTTTTATTTTTATTTGCCACATAATAATTGTACATATTTAGGAGATACAGATATTTTGATACATACAGACAATGCTCAAATCAGTGTAATGATCAAATCAGGGTATTAACATATCTAGCACTTCAAACATTTATCATTTCTTTGTGTTATAAATATTCAAAATCCTCTCTTCTAGCTTTTTGAAAATATACAGTAAAGTATGTTAATTATAGTCACCATACAGTACTACAGAAGCCTAGAACTTACACTGCTCCCATCTAGCTGTAATTTTGCTAATCCGTTAATCAACCTCTCCCTGCCCCCTCTACCAAGACCCGCTACCTGGAAGGATCTGCCTTGTAAGCTATAGGCTTTGGTTTTGCTGAGCTAAGTATTCAGGTGGTCATGGCTGATATTTTAGTATAAGTGTCAGGATGCTAGTCAGATGACCCAAGGACAGGACGAAAGCTCTGCCCTCCACACAGATGTAATCTAATAACCAAGGCATCCAGTCGGCAGGGGCAAGGCCATTTGCAGGGCCACACTGTGGAAGATGGTGACAGCACATCAAACTGAGTGTTCAAGGATTATGCCTGCAAACCGTGAGTGTTCCAGTGTTTGGAGGCAAGGTTGTGAGAAAGGAGGAAAATCATGCTGGATAGAAAGACAGGCGTGAGCCAAAACACAGAGGAAATGGCACAGTGTGTGCCTAGAAAGAAAAGCTTGGAGTTGGCTAGAAGATAGGGTTCAAGGTGAAGGGGAAGACAAGAGCTAAAGCTGGAGAGATAAGCAGGGGATTCGTGCAAACCAGTGGGACCTCGGACTTTAAATATGGAAGGACCTGGGTCTGAATTCCAATTCAGCCATGTGCTCGCTGTATGATCATGGGCTACATTTCAGAACCCTTCTCAACTTCCATATTCATATCTGGAAAACAGAGAGACATGTAATTTTTTTTTTTTTTTTTTTTTTTTTTTTTGAGACGGAGTCTCGTTCTGTCGCCCAGGCTGAAGTGCAGTGGTGCAATCTCAGCTCACTGCAATCTCTGCCTCCTGAGT
This sequence comes from Symphalangus syndactylus, assembly GCF_028878055.3. Lineage (NCBI taxonomy): Eukaryota > Metazoa > Chordata > Mammalia > Primates > Hylobatidae > Symphalangus > Symphalangus syndactylus. The sequence goes on along the minus strand of NC_072440.2, from coordinate 76,039,231 downwards.
TCAAGCAGTTCTCATGCCTCGGCTTCCAGAGTAGCTGAGATTACAGGAGCCCGCCACCATGCCCAGCTAATTTTTGTACTTTTAGTAGAGACAGAGTTTCACCATGTTGGCCAGGCTGGTCTCGAACTTCTGACCTCAGGTGATCCTCCTGCCTCGGCCTCCCAAAGTGCTGGAATCACAGGTGTGAGCCACTATACCCGGCTGAGACACATAATTTTATGATATATACACTAGGCTGAGAGCCTATGCACCCAGTCTTGGGTCACACAGTTGACAAATGGATTCGCCAGGAAGCACATCTATTTTTATTACAGGTCAAGTTTTATAGTTCATAAAGCTCTCATATATTCTCACCTCATTTCACAGGTTTCGGGTCTCTTACCCTGTTTGAATTTTCATTTTTCTCTCTCGGCACCAGTCTTCTCCAATCTATGTGGCCCTCAAGGGTAGGGACCACAACCTATTGTTCCATCACGAGTGGTCCATGGTAATGCAGGGGTCTCAGGCTTGGCAGTGCAACAAAATCACTGGGAAGCTCCAGAAATCCGCAGAGACCTGGGCCTCATCCAAGGTGTGTTGAACCGGAATCTTTAGGACTGCTGGCTGAGCTTTTTCTCTTATCCAGGTGGGGTTTGGAACCACAGCAGAAATATGTTCAAGGGAATCAGTGAGCAAGTGACCATCCTACATATATCAGGCGGGATAGGCTAGTTCATGCTATGACAGCCATCAACCAGGAGCTGCTTAAAACAACCAAGGTTTGGCCAGGCGCAGTGGCTCACGCCTGTAATCCCAGCACTTTGGGAGGCCAAGGCAGGCAGATCACGAGGTCGGGAGATCGAGACCATCCTGGCTAACACCGTGAAACCCCGTCTCTACTAAAAATACAAAAAATTAGCCGGGCGTGGTGGTGGGCGCCTGTAGTCCCAGCTACTCGGGAGGCTGAGGCAGGAGAATGGCGTTAATCCGGGAGGCAGAGCTTGCAGTGAGCCGAGATCGCGCCACTGCACTCCAGCCTGGGCGACAGCGCAAGACTGTCTCAAAAAAAAAAAAAAAAAACCAGTTTGTGTTTTGTTTGTTATGTGCCCATGATGGGTTGGCTGAGGGCTCTTCTCAACAGAGCCACCGCCATCCTGGGCATTGCTATTCGCCCTGCCAGAGACAGAGCTCTGGCCCAGAAGAGATACATACTCCCTCCATTCACACTCCTTGGCCAGAGCTAGTCAGATCACCTCACCCAAGTGGAAAAGGAAGTGCAGCCGTGCATGTGCCCAGAAGCTGGGGAGCCTGAAGTCATTGGTGAACAGCATAGATAACTACCAGGTTCTATGAAGCTGGCATCACTAACTTCATTTCACAGTGAGACTTAAGAAGCTTGTTCAAGGCCAGATAGCAAATATGGAGCAGGATTTCAGGTCTTTTTTTTTTTTTTCGGTCTAGCTCAAGGTCACCTTTTTTTTTTTTTTTTTTGGTCACAAAGCTGGATAGTGCATGGCACTCATCTAGCGGTTAAAAGCCTGGAATCTGTACTGCCTCCAGACCCTCAGCTCTACCACTTACCAGATGTGTGAGCTAGGCAAGTAACGGAACCACTTTACACCCATCAAAGAGAGAGTCAAAGGAGGGGGAGGGCCAAGGAAGGATGTATTTTCTGGAATGAAGTGTTTGGAACCAGGTAGGACTTACGTGAGTAGGATTGGTAAGGTGGGGGGGGGAGGGAATAGATTTTAAAATTGCACAGAATTTAAGGTGGTTCCTGACATAGCCAGGAAAGAGGCATGCTTATTCCCCAGAAATTGTTCCCTTCCTCCCTGTACCAGTGTAAATATTTGGGCTTCAAAGAATAGAGAAGCCACCTGGAGTTGGTTTGACCACATGCATTAGCTCAGGGAAGAGAGTGACCAGGGCTTTGTGGGTCTGAGGTCAGTCCAGCAGCTTGGTGATGTCATCAAGGACCCAGATTTTGTTTTGTTTTGTTTTGTGAGAAAGGATCTTGCTCTGTCACCCAGGCTGGAGTGCAGTGGCACAATCACAGCTCACTGTAGCCTCAACCTTCCAGACTCAAGTGATCCTCCTGCCTCAGCCTCCTGAGTAGCTGAGACTACAGGCACATACCACCACTCCTGGCTAATTTTTATATTTTTATTTTTTGTAGAGATGAGGGTCTCGCTATGTTGCTTAGGCTGGCCTTGAACTCCAGGCTTCAAGCAATCCCTGTGCTTTAGCTTCCAAAGTACTGGGATTACAGGCATGACCCACCCACCCAGCCTCCAGGATCTTTTGGCATCTCTGCCATGCATGCCCTATGTTAAGGCTCATTCCCATCATAGCTGTGGGGAAAGCCATTGGTGGCAACAGAGGTTCCAGGTAAAGCAGGGGGAGTGGGCTGGCTTCCTGGGTTCTACCTTACAGCAGAGAAAATTTGCCTCCCCACTACCCCCAGTGAGCCCCTGTCCAAGTCTCACAGACTCTGATTGGTTTTGGCCTGCAAGGGGTCGACGTCCTTGGATGGAAACACGAGCTGGTTTGAGTAGAATCGGGAATGTCATAGAGGATGTTAGGTATCCCACAGAATCACTGGGAGGGCCAGAGAAAAGAACTTGAGGCCAAGCTTCTAGGAAAAATGCCCCAAACCACCCTGCAGGCCTGGCTGGATGAACTAACCTCCACCCTGCTCCTGAGCCATGAAGCATCAGTGCCAGGAACCTGCCCTCACTGTAGCCGCTGCTGCCGTCAGCACGGGGCCCACTATGCCACTGGGAGCTCGACCCTGCAACCACTATCCCCAAAGCCAGCCACTTCTGCCACTGACACTTCAACATTCTCATGGGGTGCCTCCGGGTGACACAGCCGACATCATACGGCTTATCTTAGTTGCAAGGGAGGCAGGAGATTTGCATCTTGATATCTTCTCCAGGGTGCCTGGACTTACAATGTGGGATTTCCTCAAAGACAGATAGGTTACAGATACGACGATGTTTGCTACATCCTGCCCATCCTTGATCCAGCACTGGGTGCGGCAGAGGTGGCAGGATTGAGCTCAGATTGACCAACAGGAACGATGAGTATCCAAGGACCAACGACATTGCTCACAACAGCCTTCTGCTTCTGGTTTGGTTTCTTTCTCTCCACTGCCTCCATGTGCTCGGGGTGCACATGTGTCTCAAGATGTCATTATTTTTTTAAAATCACATGCATTATTATATATTATGCCCAAATCACATAATCTATTGTTTTTAAATTACAGTTTCAGGGGCACATGTGCAGATTGGTTTTATAAATTGCATGTCGACAGGGTTTGCTGTATATATTATGTCGTCACCCAGGTAATCAGCATGGTATCCAATAGGTAGTTTTTTGACCCTCACTCTCCTCCCCGACTGAACCCTCAAATAAACCCAAGTGTCTATTGTTCCCTTCGTGTCCACGTCTGCTCAATGTTTGGCTCCCACTTATGAGTTAGAACATGTGATGTTTGGTTTTCTGTTCCTGCATGAGTTCACTTAGGACAATGGTGTCCAGCTCCATCCAACATTCCTGTTGGTCAATCTGAGCTCAGTCCTACCACCTCTGCCACACCCAGTGCTAGGTCAAGGATGGGCAGGATGTAGCAAACAGCTGTCATATCTGTAGCCTATCTGTGTTGAGATGTCCATCCTGCACAGGACGTGATCTTGTTCTTTTTCATGGCTGCATAGTATTCCATGGAGTATAGGTACCACATTTTCTGTATCCAGTATACTGTTGATGTGCATTTAGGTTGATTCTATGTCTTTGCTATTGTAAACAGTGCTGCAATGAACGTACACATGCATGTGTTTTTATGGCAGAATGCTTTATATTCCTTTGGATACATACCCAATAATGGGATTGCTGGGTCCAATGGTAGTTCTGTTTTAAGCTCATTGAGAAATTGTCAAACTGCTTTCCACAGTGGCTGAACTAATTTATATTATCACCAGCAGTGAGTAAGCATTCCCTTTTCTCCACAGCCTCATCAGCATCTGTTATTTTTTGACTTTTTAATAATAGCCATTCCGACTGGTGTGAGATGGTATCTCACTGTGGTTTTGATTTGCATTTTTCTGATGATTAGTGATGTTGAGCATTTTTTCATACACTTGTTGGCTGTGCATATGTCTTCTTTTGAAAAGTGACTGTTCATGTCTATTGCCCACTTTTTAATGGAGTTGTTTTTTGCTTGTTAAGTTCCTTATAGATTTTGGAATTGGATCTTTGTAAGATGCTTAGTTTGCAAATATTTTCTCCCATTGTGTGGTTTGTCTGTTTACTCTGTTGATAGTTTCTTATGCTGTGCAGAAGTTCTTTAGTTTAATTAGCTCCCATTTGTTGATTTTTATTGCAATTGTTTTTGGCATCTTCCTCATAAAATCTTTGCCAGGGCCTATGTCTGGAATGGTATTTCCTAGGTTTTCTTCAGAAGTTTTTATAGTGAGGTTTTACATTTAAGTCTTTAATCCATCTTGAGTTGATTTTTGTACATGGTGTAAGGAAGGGGTCCAGTTTCAATCTTCTGCATATTGCTAGCCAGTTATCATGGCACCATTTATTGAAAAGGGAATTCTTTCCCCATTGCTTGTTTTGGTCAACTTTGTCAGATATCAGATTGTTGTAGATGTGCAACTTTACTTCTGGGAGCTCTATTCTATTCCATTGGTATATGTATCTATTTTTGTACCAGAACCATGTTGTTTTGGTTACTGTGGCCTTGTAGTATGGTTTGAAGTCATGGTGTGATGCCTCTGGCTTTGTTCTTTTTGGTTAGGATTGCTTTGGCTATTTGGGTTCTTTTTTGGTTCCGTGTGAATTTTAGAATAGTTTTTTCTAAGTATGTGCAGAATGTCATTGATAGTTTGATAGGAATGGCATTGATTCTGTAGGTTGCTTTGAGTAGTATGGCCATTTTAACAATGTTGATTCTTCCTGTCCATGAGCGTGGAATGTTTTTCCATTTGTTTGTGTCGTCTCTGATTTCTTTCAGCAGTGTTTTGTAATTCTCATTGCAGAGTTTTTTCCCCTCCCCGGGTAGCTGTATTCCTAGGTATTTTACTCTTTGTGCGGCTATTGCAAATGTGATTGCATTTTTGATTTGGCACTCAGCTTGGATGCTATTGGTGCATGGAAACGCTACTGACTTTCCACATTGATTTTGTATCCAGAAACTGTGCTGGAGTTTTTCATCAGATCTAAGAGATTTGGTGCTGAGACTATGTTTTTCTAGCTACAAAATCATCATATTATCTGCAAACAGGGATAGTCTGACTTCCTCTTTTCCTATTTGGATGCTTTTCTTTCTCTTGCTCGGCTAGGACTTCCAGTACTATGTTGAATAGGAGTGGTGAGAGTGGGCATCCTTGTCTTGTTCTGGTTCTCAAGGAGAATGCTTCCTGCTTTTGCCTACTCAGTATGATGTTGAAGATGCCTATTAAAGCCTGGTGTGATGGTGCACCTGCAGTCCGAGCTACTCAGGAGGCTGAGGAAGGAAGACCACTTGAGCCCAGGAGTTCAAGGCTGTAGCATGCTATAATCACACCACTGCACTCCAGCATGGGCAACATAGCAAGACCCTATCCCTAAAAAAAAAAATTTTTTTTTAATGTATTTTAAGGCTCTGGTCCACCCTGGCCTCCCAGTCACCAACACTTAGCACTGACCTACTCTTTGCTGATCTCTAGAATGCTCTCCCCTCTCCTTCCTGCCTAGTTCTCTCTGATGCATCCTTCAGAACACAGTCCAAGCAAGTTCTTTCCTACCCTTCCATCCAGCCATTTTCTTGTCATTTTTTCCTCTTTTTCATTCTACTTACTACATTGTATTTCAACTTTCATTGGTTTAATTATTTAATTAACACCTCTCTCTTCCTCTAGACCATAAATGCCACGAAAGCATGGACTATACCTGTCTTTCTCATAGTTACTAACATACTAGCTGGCGTTTAAGTGCTTAATACATTTTTTATTGAATGAATGTGCATAAAACAAACCCCATTATAGGACTTTATAAAGTTCTTCTGGATCAAAAGACATTTTAATAGTGCTTTTTTTTTGAAACCATATCTTATTTTTAATTTTTAATTAATTAATTTATTTTTTTTTGAGATGGAGTCTCACTCTGTTGCCGAGGCTGGAGTGCAGTCACGCGATCTCGGCTCACTGCAACCTCCGCCTCCTGGGTTCAAGCAGTTCTCCTGCCTCAGCCTCCTGAGTAGCTGGGATTACAGGTGCCCACCACCACACCCGGCTAATTTTTATATTTTTAGTAGAGATGGGGGTTTCACCACATTGGTCAAGCTGGTCTTCAACTCCTGACCTTGTGATCTGCCCACCTCGGCCTCCCAAAGTGCTGGGATTATAAGCATGAGCCACCGTGCCTGGCCTATTTTTTTATTTTTTAAAATCTCTTACTTTTAAGCTCTGTTGGAGTTGATGGAAACCATACCTTAAACCTTTAGGGGTGTGCATATGAGACTCACCTCTGTTTGTGTTTTTGTTTTTTATAGAGATGTGGTCTCTCTCTCATGCCCAGGCTGGAGTGCAGTGGCACGATCACAGCATCCCGCAACCTCCAATTCCCTCTCCCTCCCAGCTTGGCCTCACCAGTTGCTAATACTACAGGCACAAACCACCATGCTTAGCTAATTTTTTAATGTTTAATTTTTTGTAGAGACAGGGTATCATTATGTTGCCCAGGCTGGTCTCAAACTCCTGGCCTCATTCCATCCTCTCTCCTTAGTCTCCCAAAGTGCTGGGATTACAGGAGTGAGCCACCACGCCTGGCCAGAATTACTCATTTCGTTTGTTTGTTGTTTTCAAAGAATAATGCCCCATGGTCTTGTTATGCCCACCCCTTCCCCAAGAGGATCACTTCCACAGGGAGCCATTCTCATTGATGGGAAAGTATGGCACATCTTGTTTCAGGACGGAAACCTGAATTTGGCACAGCAAGGCCTGAGGTTAGTGGCAACTTCAGTTCCTATAAAACGTTCCCTCAAATCACGATGTCACTTTGGTGTTAACCCTTTTTTTCTTTTTTTTGAGATGGGGTCTTACTCTGTTGCCCAGGATGGAGTGCAGTGGTGTGATCTCTGCTCACTATCAACCTCTGCCTCCCGGGTTCAAGTGATTCTCATGCCTCAGCCTCCAGAGAAGCTGGGATTACAGGCGTGCGCCACCACACCTAATTTTTGTAATTTTAGTAGAGACAGGGTTTCACCATGTTGGCCAGGCTGGTCTCGAACTCCTGACCTCAAGTGATCTGCACGCTTTGGCCTCCCAAAATGCTGGGATTATAGGCATGAGTCATGGTGCCCAGCCTGGTGTTAACCCTTAACCACATCAAAATTCTCTTAAGTTTCAGCTCAATTTTTTCTTTGTTTTTGTTTTTGCCTATGAAGTGACTTCCAAGTCATATCTTTAAAAATATTTGGGTGGCTTTTCCTATAAAAGCAGAGTCCTTTATAAAGCAGACTGCCCTTCCCCCAGGAAATTGGGAAGAGATTGCTTCAGGAGAGCTGGTATTCTTTCATGACTAGGGGGAAGTACTGGAGTAATTCTGTCCATTTTGAAAATATTTATTGTTCTCAGAATTATTTATTTCATTCAGAAATATAATTAAAAACTAATTTTATTTGTATTATTTTTGAGACAGAGTCTTGCTCTGTCACCCAGGCTGGAGTGCAGTGGTATAATCTCAGCTCACTGCAACCTCCACCTCCTGGGTTCAAGAGATTCTTGTGCCTCAGCATCCCAAGTAGCTGAGACTACAGGTGCCCGCCACCATGCCTGGGTAATTTTTGTATTTTTAGTAGAGATGGGGATTCAACATGTTGGCCAGGCTGGTGTCGAACTTCTGTCCCCAGGTGATCCTCTCACCTCGGCCTCCCAAACTGCTGGGATTACAGGCATGAGCCACCACACCTGGCCTAAAAACTAATTTTATTTCTGTATATGAGCCCATCCTCCTACTTGAATTGCTATTTCTACTGGGCAATGAGGAAAGGATAAAATATCACAAAGAATCCACCCATGGTAATAATAGCTGTGATTTACCGAGTGCTTAATCTTGTAAGGCGCTTTTCCATATGCTTCACATATATTAAGTTGGTTAATTTTCCCTACTCATGTTCTTATGTTAGATGAGAACACTGAGGCACTGGCCACCCAGAGGAGAACATAACAGCATCTTACATTGCAGTCCTGACCTCAGGAGATTTGGGGATTTTCTGTTTCATAAAGATACAGGCTTTTGAGTTAGGGAATAGCCTTGTTGGTCACGAAAGCCAAAGTTTGTGCGTTTGCAAACAGGCTGATCTGGGGTGGAACCAACCACTTGCCAACTGTGTGTGTTGCATGTCGTTGCGTGTTGTGTATGTCATTGTGTGTTGTTGTGTGTGTTGTTGGGCATGTCCTCTCACCTCTTATGTTCCTGGTTTCCTCATCTGTAAAATGCGGACAACCATAACTTCCACAGGGGATTTGTGATGGTTGATTTTAGGCATCCGTTTGGCTGGATTAAAGGATACCCAGATGGCTGGTAGAGCATTATTTCTGGGTGTGTCTGTGTGGGTGTTTCCAGAAGAGATTGGTGTTTGGATCAGTGACTGAGTAAGGAAGATCTGCCCTCATCGCCATCAGTTGAGGGCCTGGATAGAACAGTAGAAGAAAGACAAATTCTCTCTTTCTCTTCCGGAGCCAGGACACTATCTTCTCCTGTCCCTCAACACCAGAACTCCAGATTCTCCAGCTTTTTTTTTTTTTTTTTGAGACTGAGTCTCACTCGATGCCCAGGCTGGAGTTCAATGATGCAATCTCAGCTCACTGCAACCTCCTCTTCCCAGGTTCAAGCGATTCTCCTGCCTCAGCCTCCCGAGTAGCTGGGATTACAGGCACCCATCACCACACCTGGCTAATTTTTGTATTTGTAGTGGAGAACAGGGTTTCACCATGTTGGCCAGGCTGGTCTTGAACTCCTGACCTCAGGTGATCCACCTGCGTCAGCCTCCCAAAGTGCTGGGATTACAGGCGTGAGCCACTGCGCCCAGCCCAGTTTCTCCAGCTTTGGACTCTAGGACTTGCTCCAGTGGCTCCCAAGTTCTCAGGCCTGTAGCCTCGAACTGAGAGTTACACCATCAGATTCCCTGGTTCTCAGGCCAAGACTGCGACTGAGCTATGTCACCAGTTTCCCTGGCTTTCCAGTTTGGAGATGGCACATCGTAGGACTTCTCAGCTTCCATCATACATCCCCTCTTATAAATCTATATAGTTTTTTTCTTTTTTAGAGACAGGTTCTCACTCTGTTGTCCGGACTGGAGGGCAGTGGCACAGTCAGAGCTCACTGCAGCCTCGAACTCCTGGGCTCAAGAGATCCTCTCACATCAGCATCCAGAGTAACTGGAACTCCAGGCATGTGCCACCATGCCCATTTCTTTTTATTTTTTGTAGAGACGGGGTCTCACTATGTTACCCAGGCTGGTCTCAAACTCCTAGGCTCAAGCGATCCTCCTGAGTGGACCTCCTAAGGTGCCGGGATTACAGGAATGAGCAACCGTGCCCAGCCTACATCTATATCTATAACCTAGAAGTTGTATTTCTCTGGAGAACCCTAATACGCGGTTGTTGGGAGGGCTAAATAAATTAATAAATAGACAGCATCTGGAGCAGGGCTCAGCACTTTGCAGCTGCCCAGCACGTGTGATTTTCCTTCTTCACCCACTTCCTCCATCTGGTGAGTTGAGTGAGGTTGAAACATGCAAGCGCACCCACATGCTCTGGCCTGTACACAGCAATTGTTTCCGGGGAGAGTGGACAGGTTTGGAGCATGGGCAGGCCAGCACTTGCTGACATTGATGTGATTATCAGGTGGGTTGGGTAAGCCCATGCAGACCCTGTTGCAGGTGGAAGGCTACCTAGAACCTCCAGAGCTCCTGATCTTACAGCAGCCGGCCCAGATGAGCTAGCTCATGCTCGCTTGCTTGCAGAACAGGGCCTTCCTACAAGGTAGTGCTGGGCTCCGGACTCAGACACAGGTTCAAATCCTGTCTCACAATGGAAACAGGCTACTTTCTCCACCTCCAGGATCGCAAGAAGATTGGTATGACCTTGATATGCCCGCAATAAATGTTAGCCCCTCCTATTTAAAAACAATTATTACTACATTTAAGACTCCTGGGAAGAAGTCACACTCTTCCGTGTGCTAACATCATGTACATTCCGATTCTCTGTCCTGTGTGCCACTCCATCATGCTCTGTACCAGCTAAACGCCACCAGTCTAAGGAGGAGACAGAACCGAATAAAAATAGTCACACAGTCTTCAGAGCTTGCACAGGGGCTGGCACAGGGGCTTCACAGGCCTTGGGAAGTTTGTGCAGTGAGGGAGAAGCACTTTACTGTCGCCAGCTCCATTGAAAACAGAGAGATTGTAGCAAATGACTTCCCAGGAGCTCCTCCTCTCACCTTGGTCAATGTTGGGAGAGAATGAAGACTGGGGCTGAGAGGCAGCGCCTTGAGCCTTGAGCGGAAAGAGGGACAGGGCCTGGGGGCTGTCACTGAGGTGCAGAAATGGGTTTAGGGCTGGGCATCAGACAACCCCAGATCCCAACACCGGCTCAGCCAATTCCTGGCTGTGTGACATGGAGCCGTTACTGTACTTTGCTTGCCAGGCCTCCATTTTTCCACTCTCTAGAATGGGGAGGCTGGTAATACCCACTTTGGGGGGTAGTGTGAGGACCGAAGGGGGCTGTTAAGTGCTCGGTGCGCAGCGAGCACTCAGGACGGGTGGCAGCGGTCACCTTTGTCGCCGCCGTCCAAGCCTTTGCAGAGGCTCAGGGCCGAGCCCCGGACACGCGCATGCGCATGCGCACCCGGCCGGCCAGGTGAGAAGGAGGCGGCCGCCTCGCACCTGGGCTTTAACCCTTCCCCGTCACGGGAGTGGGCGGACTGCACGCAGGGACGGAGTCGGGGGCGAACAGCAAGAGCGGTCAGGCTTGACCCTTGAGGCGGGGTGGGCAGCGTCCGGGGAGCGCGCCGAGCCGCTTCCAGCCTGGGGTCCGCGCGCGCCGCAGGGAGGGAGGGGGAGTGCCGAGGGGAGCGAAGTCTCGCGAGATCGCGCGGCGGCGGCGGGAGCGGCAGCGGCGGCGGCCGGGGAGGTGAGCGGCGGGCAGTGGCGGCCGTTGGGGGCTGAGGCCGGGTGAGAGCGGCCGAGACCGAGGGCTGGGTGGGGCTGCGGGCCCGGTGAACGTCCCGCGTCCCAGGTGGCCGTCCCTGTTCGTCCCCGCAGCAGCTGCGGCGCCGCTTGGTCCGCGCCGTCACCGGGACTCGCGCGGGGCGGGGCGGCCGGGGCCGCGGGCCGGTGCCTCCTTCAACCGGTTCTCGCGCCCAGGCGCGACCCCGGGGCCGCCTCAGTGTCCCTCTCGACTTCGGGGTTGGCCCCGCTGACAGTGGCAGCGGCGTCTATTGAGCCTCTGCTGTGTACCGGGCACTTAAGTTGCGCGCTTGCACGCTGGGGCTGCACAGAGAGGTGGAGCGCCCGGGCCAAAGCCACACTGCGAGGAGGCGGTGGGAGGGGACCGGGACCCCGGCGCCGCCTTCCTCTTCCCACCTCCCACTCCCCTCAGCCCTTTTCTCCTGGGGTCCCGACGGGGCTGCAGAGGGGGTGTCTGGGAGCGCCCTGAAATTGGATGCAGCTTCCTGTATGGGTTTCTTGGGAGAGAGTTTTTCCAGGGCTTTTGTCTCGTTCCTAAAAGGGTCCCCGATCCCCAAGTGGTCAAGAACCATTGTTTGGCCCTGCTTGGAAGCAGAGGTGGGCTGAGAGCAGCGGGCGTGTGTTGGTGGTGGGGTGTCAGGCCCAGTGAAGTGGAATATTGGAGCCCAGGGCTTGCCTTAGGCAAAGGAAACACTTCTCTAAAAGTTCGATTTTTGTTTCAGCACGCGATTCCACTCTTGGGAACAGTGGTTCTCAACCTCGTCAGAATCAAGGTCCCTTCTTCCCCTTTGCAGCAAACATGTATGAAGCCCGCTTTACTACCCTGAAGTGAAATTCATAAACAATGTAACCTCTCTACACACGTCATTGAAAAGCAGTATGATGGTTTGGTTGAAGCGTAAGGGCGAAATAGAGAACAGTATATGACAGATGTTGCTGTACCATTCACATCTAGGACATACCCTTGTGCTGGAAGACAGTATATACTGGGGTGCTTGTGCCAGCTTCTAATGAGTACGTTTGTATTGGTTAAAAAAATTAGAAGGAGCTATTTCAAACAAGAGCAAGCCTGGGCAATATAGCGAGATCCCATCTGTACAACAAAAAAAGAAAAAATTAGCGTGGTGTGGTGACGCACATCTGTAGTCTCAGCTGGTTGGGAGGCTGAGGTGAGGGGATCTCTTGAGCCCAGGAGTTAAAGGCTGCAGTGAGCTGTGATTGCACCACTGCACTCCAGCCTGGGCTACAGTAGAGTGAGGCCACTACTTCAACGAAAGAGCAGAGATACAGACGGAGGTTGGGGGGAAAAACACCTAGATTGGGATAACCTGTTTCTTGCAAATTAAAGAGAGAAACGACGTAGATTGAACCAGGGATAACATGGCAAGACAAATAACAGACTGTCTCAATCAACACGTAAATATTAGCATAAGCCCTCCACAGATCCGTATTTTTAAACTATATTGTAGAATTTTTTTTGTGTCACACACTCGAAGGGACAATACTGGCTTCCTAACAATTACCATTGGTAATAATTAATAAAATATTAACAAAGTTGAAAATTTTGGGTTCAATGTCAGTATCTCACTTGCTTGTATATGCTCAGTATTCTGATATTACAATTGTATGTTAACGGTGTGTGGTGTGAGGAAACGATCGCTAATGTTTAGACAGTTTTCCCTTACTCTATTTAAGCTTCCCTTGCTACTTTCTCCTACGTTACTGGAGTTTCCCTGCAATTTCTTGTAAAAACTTTTAAATATTGTAAAGTAATGCCAGTTTATAGTGGGCTTAATCTGCCCGTTCATTTGAAAGACTCTCGTACCAGGTGAATCTTGATTATACAGATCTGTCCCACCTATGTGTTGTGTGAAGTCTTTTAGATCCAGGCCCCCCAAACCCTAAATGCCAGCGGTGTCCCCCAGTCTCTTTGATAACTAAAAATGTTCCTTGGGGGCAGTTCCAGCTCTTTGGAGAACCACTCCAAACATCAGTGTTATCTAGTCAATTATAATAGGAATTATAAAAGGAAATTTGACAGTTTTTGCTGAGAGTTTTGTTTTGTTTTGTTTTTTCTTTCAGAAGTGTCTGACGTACAAAAAAAGGCATGCTTTTGGTTAGTGCCACTTTCATTGATTATTCTAGAATCTCAGATGGGAGGTCAGGTTAGTACCTATGTCCCTCTGTCTGAAAGATTGGCTGTGTTTAATGGAAATGTTGACAACTAAACACTTGAATCAAGTAGCAGATTGAGGTTAGAATGGAGTTGGGAAGCAATAGCAATAATGTGTAGAAATAAGTATTAGTTAAGTATAATCTAAACTAGTGTAATCACCTTTTAAATAGCTTCTTCTGCTTACTAATATCTGTATTAGAGAATTTGGAAAATGCAGATGTATTCAAAGGTAAAACTTAAAATTACCTGTAATCACATATGCCAGTAGTCCTCATGGTGTGATTTGTTAGAAATTGTCTTTTCATTTCAAACTCTGCTAGTCTTGCTGCATAGGGGAAAACGCAAATCGAGTTAAGGAAGTTCAGCTCAGACCATTTATATGTTACCTACATATAAAATTTATATATGTTACAATGTTACCTACATTGTAACATTATACATTTAACTCTTGTTTTAAAAATTGTTTATTTGGCTTTTTTTTTGTTGAATAGATGAGTTGCTTCTTGATGTAAGGTGTTTATTATTAGTTGCGTGTTACGTTTGTAAAGTGCTATGGAAACAGACATGTAGGTAATGACTTGTCAAAACAGAAGGCTATACTTTAAATTATCTAGAGTTAGAGACATTGAACACTTTGGAGATAGAAATTTATCCAAATTGAGAGTAATGAATTTATATTAATTTGAACAAGCAGTATCTTGTTCCAGGGTAAAAGAGGTCATTACTGGTTTTTAAAATCAGGACTTTAAAAAATATTCACCCATATGTAAAAGATGTTGATTGAAAATGTTCCATTGTTCTAGGCATAGGGGATAGATTGTTGAATGGACAAAAGTTCATGCTTTTATGAAGTTTTACATTTGAGAGACACAAATGTTAACTAGAAAATGAATACTGTGCACATATCTCTGATTTGTAATTAAGGTGTTTTATTGATTTTTAAGATGCATATGTGAGATAGAATGACATCTTAAAATTAGCATGTGGTTGGCAACTTCTTTCTTAGTAGGACATTAAATAGAAATATGTCTTGAAATTGATGGCATCTTAGAGTCAATGAAATAGGGAATATGTAAAAATTATTACATAATTTTACTACATGAATAGGGAATATGAAACAATGCTTAATGTTTAACACCAAAAACTTGATTCAAAGGGTGACTTGCAAAATGAAGACACACAACATTTCTAGACGCTTCCATTTAAACTAGAATTCTTTACTAAGAAGATTCCTGTAGAGATTTTCCCTTCATGTAAAACAAATGGAGAATCAATGTTCGTAAATATAAGAATCATTTTTTGGAAAATGTTTAAAAGGAAACAAACTGCCTGGTGAATTTTCACGAAGAGCAGATGGTGTGGTTAGTGTGTTTGAGGTAAAGTTAATCAGATAATATAACCAGACAGTTGTATGAATATGGTTTTTTGTGTTTTGTGTTTGTTTCCATTCTGGAAGATCCACTTATAAATGAAAGTTTTCTCAAATGGGGCATCCTTAAATTGGATCTCAGTGAATCATAGTTGTTATTGTTATTTAAGAAATATATTTGAAAACATACTTACTCTGTGTGAAGTACACAGTTTATATGGGAAGCTAGTTCCATGGTATACCTTAGCTAGGAAACCTGTGTAAGGACTTTTTCTGTCTAATATTGAGTGCAGCTTTCACAGCAAACTCAATCACGTGGAGACCCTTTGTGTACCTTCTTCCTCAGGTGGACTTGGGCTTTGTGTCTTAAAGTGTGGTCCCCACACCATCAGCACATCAGCAGCATCCTGGAGCTTGTTTGAAATGTAGACTCTGAGCTCCACTCCAGACCAACTGGACCAGAATTTGCATTTTAAAAGATCCCTTCCTGGGCAATGCATATGAACATATAAAAATCACAAGACCATATCTGTGGCTGTCAAACTTGAGTGTATATTAAAAGGATTCCTAGCCTCCTCCTCCAGGGTCTCTCTCTGATTCAGTAGGTCTGGGCTGGGCCCATAGAATTTACATTGTTAACAAATTATCAGGTGATGCTGATGCTGCTGGTCCAAGGCCCATAGTTTGAGAACCATTAGAGTAGAGCTCCTTCTCTTTTCACCTTTTTCTGTTCTCTCTCCTAATTCCGCACCCCAGCTTTTTAAAATAGATTATTATAATCATATACTTTGGCTCGTTTGGAGGAAACAAAAGCACCTTGTCTTATAATTTATGGTGATGGCCACACTAAAACTGCTTGTCACCAATTTCAGAGAAAACTTAGACTCTGGTTTATAGGTGGTTCTCTTTTGCTTCTTTTTGCGGGTGCTTTTAACATTTAAAAATTCTTTTTGTGTAGATAAAATGTTCATGTGGTTCAAAAATTAAAATGACACAAGGCATATTTTGAGAAATCTAAATTCCAATTGTCTTGATTCTGTCCATAAATAACCTTTCATTTGTTTCCTATAGACGTCTTTTTTTTTGTATAGATACAGATACAAGCAAATACTAATATGCTATATATACTTTTTATATAAAATATACATACTATGTGAATATTCTGCTCCTTTTTTTTTTTTAAAGTTAATATTATCTTGACATATCTTCATATTAGTATATAAGAAACATTTTTCTACACTATTTTTTCTTTTTTTTGAGACAGAATCTTGCTCTGTTGCCCAGGCTGGAGTGCAGTGGCACCATCTCAGCTCACTGTAACCTCCATCTCTCAGGTTCAAGCGATTCTCCTGCCTCAGCCTCCCAAGTAGCTTGGGACTACAGGTGCACGTGCCACCAGGCCCGGATAATTTTTGTATTTTTAGTAGAGATGGCGTTTCTCCACGTTGGCCAGGCTGGTCTCAAACTCCTGACCTCAGGTTATCCACCTGCATCGGCCTCCCAAAGTGCTGGGATTTACAGGCATGAGCCACTGCACCTGGCCCAGAAAACATTTTTCTAAACAACTGTAAAATATACATTGTTTAGCTGTTTAGCCTCCAGTGATCAATATTTGAGTTGTTTCCAGTCTGAGACTCACAGATGACGCTGTGCTGAATAATCTTATGCACATATTATTTTGTATATTTGCAGGCATTATCTGTGGGATACATTCCTAGAAGTGGGATTGCTGGTCAGTGGGCAGTGCATTTATAATTGGTATAAATACTTTCTTCCTCCAGAGCGGCACTATTTTGAACTTGCATAAGTAATGTATGAGACTCCTTATTTCTCCATAACCTCTCCAACAGTTAACCTTTGGATTTGGGTCAGTCTCGTAGATGAAAAATGATAACTCCATGTAGTTTTAATATGCATTGCTTTCATTATGAATCGGGCTGAGCATCTTTTCATGTGCCTAAAGGCTATTTGTATTCCTTTTTCTGTGAGCTATCTGTTCATGCCCTTTGCACATTTTTCTTTTGGATTGCTTTTTCTTAACTAATTTCTGTAAGTGTATAAATTAGAGAGATTAGCCCTTTGTGAGGTTGCAGTTTCCCTCAACTTGTCACTTGTTTTTAAAAATGACTTTCATGTGTTTTGGTGTAAAGAAGGCTTAAATATGGCTTTCTTTACATTTTATGTACTTAACATTAATCTCTTACGGTATCTGGATTTTACGTCAAAGGCCTCCACAATTTCTGGAATTTGCTCATGTTTTCTTTTAGTGCTTTTATGGTTTCATTTTAACACTTAAATCTCTGATCCATTTAGGATTTATTCTGGTGTTCAGAGTGATATATAATTCAACTTTTCCTTTTTCCATGTGGCCACCAGTTATCTTTACCCATTTGTTTCCGTTTTTGTCTCTGAATCCAGTTGATGGTGGTGTGAGTTTCTGGATGTATTGGGGATACATCTCTGCACTTTCTATTCTATGACATTAGTCTTTCTATTCATATACCAGTACTACATTGGTTTTATAAAATGTTTTAATATCTTTTAAAACTGGTTTCCCCTTGTTGCTCTTTTTTTTTTTTTTTGGCAATTCGTGCTTGTTTATTTTTCCATGTGAACTTTAGAATCGTTTTGTCTAGTTCCAGAAAACACTTTTAAAGAATCAAGATCATGTTAAGTTTATGAACTTAAAATCTATTTGACTTCTCTGAGCCTCAGTTTCCTAATCTGTAAAAGGAGCAATAATGTCTGTAAGAATGCTGGAGGGATTGGCCGGGCGCGGTGGCTCACGCTTGTAATCCCAGCACTTTGGGAGGCCGAGACGGGCGGATCACGAGGTCAGGAGATCGAGACCACGGTGAAACCCCGTCTCTACTAAAAATACAAAAAAATTAGCCGGACATGGTGGCAGGCGCCTGTAGTCCCAGCTACTCTGAGAGGCTGAGGCAGGAGAATGGCATGAACCCAGGAAGCGGAGCTTGCAGTGAGCCGAGATTGCGCCACTGCCATCCAGCCTGGGCGACAGAGCGAGACTCCGTCTCAAAAAAAAAAAAAAAAAAAAAAAGAATGCTGGAGGGATTAAAAGAGAAAACGTGTGAAACTCATCGCTTAGTGCCCTTGGTCCACTCCCACCTTTGTTGCCAACATGGGCTGAGATTGCCATTCCCTCATTTTTTTCCCACTGTTACCCTTCTCACTTTCAAAAAAGAAAAAAAGAAAGGACCCATAAAGAAAAAGTTACAAGACATTAGAATCCAAGTTAAAACTAAGCTCTTGTTCAGTTTTAGCAGGACAATTAATGTACCTGAAAACCAGAGAACAAAGTCAGCCTGGCGTTCAAGGCCTCCTCCTGCTTCTAGCCTTGCTGCCTTAGTCTCTCTTGGATGTACCCTAACAATGGTGCTGCTTATGTTTCCTAGAGGCCCTGTGTTTCCTGGAACCCCATTCCTCCGACCCAGAATATAGTGCTACCTAGTTCTGCCAGTTCAGATCTGTTACTGTCCCCCACCCAGTCAAAAACAGTATCTGTCTCTGCATGTAGCTTGTCTGTCATGCAGCTTAAGCCTTGATGAACTGTAAACTCTGTAAGGAGAGAAACTGTGTTCATCCTGCATGCCAAGTAATGCCCTGCACCCAGCAAAATACTGGCAAAGACTGGACATTCAGATGTTTGTTAAATGAATGATAATTGACTTTGATCTTTCTTTTGCTTTATATTAGTGTCTAGGTAGCTCTTAATTTCACTCAGGACACTGTAAGCCCCTGGAATACAAAGCTTATGCCCACCCCTCTCCCTCTTTTTTAGGGACGGGGTCTCTCTCATGCAGGCTGGAGTACATGACACGGGCAGTGGCACAATTATGGCTTACTGCAGCCTTGAACTCCTAGGCTCAATCAATCATCTTACCTCAGCCTCCCGAGCAGCTGGGACTACAGGGGCACCACCACTCCTGGCAATTTTTTTTTTTTTTTTTTTTAAGAGAGATGGTATTACTATGTTGCCCCAGGCTGGTCTCAAACTTCAGGGCTCAAGCGAGTTGCCCATCTTGGCCTCACCAAGCCCGCGATTACTGGTGTATGCCACTGTGCCCAGCCAATTAATAATAATTATCATCATAAATAATGCTGGTGGTGGAGATGGTGAGAGGCAGATTTATTATTATATCATAACATTATAATAAAAATAGTATTTATTGGCCGGGCGCGGTGGCTCACACCTGTAATACCAGCGCTTTGGGAGGCCGAGGCGGGTGGATCACGAGGTCAGGAGATCGAGACCACAGTGAAACCCCGTCTCTACTAAAAATACAAAAAATTAGCTGGGCACGGTGGCGGGCGCCTGTAGTCCCAGCTACTCGGGAGGCTGAGGCAGGAGAATGGCGTGAACTCGGGAGGCGGAGCTTGCAGTGAGCCGAGATCGCGCCACTGCACTCCAGCCTGGGCGACAGCGAGACTCTGTCTCAAAAAAAAAAAAAAAAAATTGTATTTATTGAACACATATTTCAGGAACTGCTTTAGAGTCCCCGATGTGGATTATTTCATATAATCCTCAGCAGTCCTAAGAATTGGGTGCTGTTGTTACACATATGGGAAAACAGGCACACAGAGAAGTTACTTACCCCAGATCACACAGGTAGAAAGTGGTAGAACTGGGATTCTAATGCAGATGCTCTGAGCCTAGCACCCCAACTCTTAGCCTGCTGCAGTTCTCCAAGCTTGTTTGTTAAATACAGTTCTTTGAATACAGTCGTGTATAGGTTCTTGAACAATTTAGGAAAAGTTTTAGTTACATTTTCAAATTTTTACTTTCCTTCCTGACCATTCCATTTTAATAACTTCTATTTTGTTATTTCCAGTTTATCTTAGACTTCACATTCTCTAAGAGACACAACCTTATCTGGCATATAGTAGGTGCTCAACAAAAAGTAATTTTTGCCTTTTTTTTTTTTCAGATTCACAATAAAGGTGCTAAGAAAGAGAATGTAAGACAGGAAAATAATTAAATATTCTTACCGAGGTAAGTTTTTTTATAATTTTTTTTTTAACAAAGAAACTGTAATTTTTAAATTTTTTTTACTTCCTCTCACAGCCTGCTTTCTTGAGGTCTAACAGGGAGATTGTTTTAGGAGTGGTTAAGTTCATAAAACCTAAAGTTCTTAAGGTAGATGCCAGGAATGTGGGCTGTTCGAATAAGTTCATTTGACGTTCTCGACCTCTTCGAATCTAATCTTTATTTTCCTGTTTTCTGATGGTTTTAAAGCATGGTACTAAGAAGGAAATCTAGCAAGTAGAAACCCATAGCTATTTGGTGGTTATATATACTTGCAACATTCAGTGAATACTTTTTTCTTAAAATAGGGAGTTGAAAGAATTTTAAGCTACTTTTGGTGAGATACGAACACTTAAAATTTTGGTTTTTTTTACTATAATGATGAAAAAAATTTCTGTCAATATAAAACAACATAATGACAGAAGTTAGCATCCAACTTCTACCACCAAGAAATGACTGGTATTAATATTTTGGTGAACATACTTTTAGAAATCTATCTATGGATATAGAAGAATTTATATACAAAATTTTAAATAAATTGGTTTGCCTGTATATAGTGGTCTTTTTTAATGGAAAAATATGTTTTGTACATCTCTGTGCAGGAATTGGAAAAGATACGCATAATCCTACATGATCATTTTACTGGCTGCTTAATGTTCCATCTTTTAGAGGCACCATACTTTATGCCTTTGATGACCTTTTAGATTGTTTCTGGTTTTCCCTTGTTGATGTATTGATCAACCCTCTGCTTATATCATTATATACTTGTTCATTTCTTTTCTTAAATGTGTAACTGCTGGGTCAGAGATTATACACATTTAAAATGTTGAGACATGGCTAACCTGTCCTCTAAAGAGACTACCAGTTTATAAGCCCCCTCAGAATCCACAAGAGTCCTGCTTTCCATATCCTTGCCCATACAGAGTTTTGTTAATGTTTACGTGTATGTAACTTTTTTCCAAATTTATTTATTTATTTATTTTAAATAGACAAATAAAATTGTATGTATGTATTGTGTACCACATGTTTTGAAGTATGTATATAGATTGTGGAATGTTTCAATCTAGCTAATTATGCATTACCTCACATAGTTACCATTTTTGTGGTGAGAACATTGAACATTTACTCTCTTTGTATTTACTTTATTTTTGGAAGAATACAGTATATCATAATTAACAGTAGTCACCATGCTGTACAATAGATCTCTTTGAATTATTCCTTCTATCTAACTGGAATTTCGTATTCTTTGACTAACATGTCCACACCACCACCCCCACCTGCCCCCGACCTTCTAACGCCTCTAGTAACCATTATTCTGCTCTCTTCTTGTATGAGATCAACTTTTTCAGATTCCTTATATGACTAAGAACATATAGTATTTGTCTTTCTGTATCAGGCTTATTTCACTTAAGGTGATGTTCTCCAGGTTCATCCATATTGTCACAAATGACAGGATTTCCTTTTTGATAGTTGAATAGTACTCCATTGTGTATATATACCACATTTTCGTTATCCATTCATCTGTTGATGGACACTGAAGTTGCTTCTGTATCTTGGCTATTGTGAATAGTGCTGCAATAAACGTGAGAGTGCAGATTATCTCTTTGACATACTGATTTCATTTCCTTTGCATAAATACCCAGTAGTGGGATTGCTGGATCATATGGTCGTTTCATTTTTAATTTATTTCAGAAACCTCCACACTATTTTCCATAATGGCAACAATTTACATTTCTCCCAACCGTGTTCAAGGGTTTCTTTGTCTCTACATTTTTGCCAGCATTTGTTACCTTTTATCTTTTTGATAGCCATTCCAACAGGAGTGAGGTGATATCTCACTGTGGTTTTAACTTGCATTTATTAGTGCAGTTTAACACTTTTTCATGTATTTGCTGGCTATTTGTATGCTGCTTTTTATTTTATTTTATTTTATTTTATTTTTTGAGACGGAGTTTCACTCTTGTCATGAAGGCTGGAATGCAGTGCTGCGATCTTGTCTCACTGCAACCTCCGCCTCCCGGATTCAAGTGATTCTCCTGCCTTAGCCTCACAAGTAGCTGGGATTACAGGCATCCGCCATCATGCCCGGCTAATTTTTGTATTTTTAGTAGAGACGGGGTTTCACTGTGTTGGCCAGGCTCGTCTTGAACTCCTGACCTCCGATGATCCACCTGCCTTGGCCTCCCAAAGTGCTGGGATTCAGGCATAAGCCACCGCACCCGGCCATTTGTATGCTTCTTTTGAGAAATGTCTACCAGGCTAGAGTGCAGTGGTGCAATCATGGCTCACTGCAGCCTTGACCTTCTAGGCTCAAGTGATCCTCCCACCTCAGCCTCCCTAGTAGCTGGGACCACAGGCACATGCCACCACACTCTGCCAAATTTTTTGTATTTTTTGTGTACACAGTGTCTTGCCACGTTGCCCAGGCTGGTCTCAGACTCTGGGCTCAAGCAGTCCACCTGCCTCGGCTTCCCAAAGTGCTGGGATTATAGGTGTGAGCCACCACCTTTGTCCGTTTTTTAATTGGATTTTTTTCCTGCTATTGAGTTGAGTTTCTTACATATTTTGGATGTTAACCTCTTACCAAATGTATAGTTTGCAGATATTTTCTCCCATTCTTCAGGAAGTTTCTTCACTGTTGATTGCTTTCTTTGCTATGCAGAAGCTTATTAATTTGGTATAATCCCATTTGTCAGTTTGTGCTTTTATTGCCTGTGCTTTGGGGTTCATATCTAAAAATCATTGTCCAGACCAATGTCATGGAACTTTTCCTCTATGTTTTCTCCTAGGAGCTTTATGGTTTCACATCTTACATTTAAGTCTTTAATACATTTTGAGTTGATTTTTGTATATGGTGTGAAATAAGGGTCTGATATCATTCTCCTGCATGTGGGTATCCAGTTTTGCCAACACCATTTAGAAGAGACTGTCCTTTCCCCATTGTTTATTCTTGGCACCTTTGTCAAAAATCAGTTGACTGTAAGTGCATAGATTTATTTCTGGGTTCTTTATTCTGTTGCATTCATCTGTGTGTCTGTATTTTAAGCTAGTACCATGCTGTTTGGTTACTATAACTTCATAGTACAATTTGAAACCAAGTAGTGTGATATCTCCTACTTTTTTATTTTATTCAAGATTGTGGCTGGGTGCAGTGGCTCAAATCCCAGCACTTTGGGAGACCAAGGTGGGAGGATAGTTTGAAAACCAGAAGTTCAGGACCAGCTGGGCGACAAAGTGAGACCCTGTTTCTGCAAAAAAATAAAAATTAGCCAGGTGTGGTCATTTGTACCTGTAGTTCCAGTTACTCAGGAGGCTAAGGTGGAAGGATTGCTTGAGCCAGGAGTTCGAGGTTGCAGTGAGCTGTATGATCGTACCACTGCACTCCATCCTGGGCAACGGAACAAGACTGTCTTAATAAAATAATAATATATAAATAAAATAAAGTAAATAAAATGACAAGATTGCTTTGGCTGTTCATATCCTTTGGTAGTTCCATATAAACTTCAGGATTTTTTTTCTGTTTCTGTGAAGAATGTTATTGGTATTTTGATAAGGATTGCATTTAATCAGTAGTACACTTTGGATAGTATGGGTATTTTAAAAGTATTCTTTTGATCCATGAGCATGGGATTTCTTTCCATTTATTTGTGTCTTCAATTTCTTTCACTGACGTTTTATAGTTTTCAGTGTAGAAATCTTTTACCTCCTTGGTTCAATTTATTCCTAAGTATTTTATTTTTTGGTAACTGTTGTAAATAGGATTGTTTTCTTGATTTTTTTTTTCAGATAGTTTGTTAGTATATAGAAGTATTACTGATTTTTGTATGTTGATTTTGTATCCTGCAACTTTATTGAATTCATTTATTAGTTCCAACAGTTTTTTTGGCGGAATCTTTCGGGTTGTCTATATATAAGGTCATGCCATCTGCAAACAGGAGCAATTTTACTTCTTCCTTTCCTAATTGGATGCCTGACTCCTGAAGCCACTGAGGGTATCAGAAGCCCAAGCCTGCTGTAGTTGGCTGGCAGTGATGTGGACTGGAAATGGAGTCTGCCTCATAGGGGATGCAGGCTTCCACCTGGCTCCAGGACAGGTCTGAAGGCACAGTCCCTGGGTACTGGCCTAGAGTCAGGGGCCATGGAGGTCTTCTGGGTACTGGGTTTTATTGTGTTGGGCCTGGTGTTAGGGTTCAAGGCAAAGTCCTATGCTTACTTCCCTCTCTTTCCCTCATCTGATGGTATCTCTCTCCATGCTATGCTGCCTAGGGTTGGGGGGTGGGAGACGCGGGTAACGTAAAACTAACCTTTCTACCACCTTCAGTGTGTCTTTTAAAATTTTTGTGCTACAACCAGGTACTGTAATCTCTCGCCTGTTTCTCATAGCTCTTGTGAAGGTGTTTTCAGGGATGGATAGTTGTTCAAATTGATGTTTCTGCCCTGGGACGAATACCGGAGAGTCTTGTTCTGCCATCTTGCACCACCTTCTTTTGTATGTAACCTGTTAATCTTTTTAATCTTTGGCAATCCAATAGGAGACAAAAAATAGTATTTTTTTGAGATAGCAAGGTTTCTAATTGGAATATACCTTTTAGGTTTTCAAAGACCTCCAATTTGATATTCTTACTAACGTGAAGAGTTTTCTTACTGAGAAGATACCTCTGGTTCTCATGCATAGATGAAATACTCTTGGACTTTAAATGTGATGAGAGTGTTGAAGTATGTTGAGTTCTTTGTTTTTCAGTCTATTGCCTTCATTAACTCATAAATATTTTTAAACCGTAGATCAACTGACTGTTACTATTTCGAATACTGAAAGTTTTCCTCCATAGAGAACTCTCCCTTTGTTTTTTATTCACTTATAGTGCAGTTTCAAGAAGCTTTAAGGCTAGGCACGGTATCTCACAACTGTAATCCCAGCATTTTGGGAGGCTAAGGCAGGTGGACCGCTTGAGCTCAGGAGTTCAAGACTGGCCTGCACAATAACATAGTGAAATCCCATCTCTGCAAAAAATGCAAAATTAACTGGGCATGGTGGGTCACGCCTGTAGTCCCAGGTGTTCAGGAGGCTGAGGCAGGAGGATCACTTGAGGCTAGGACATGGAGGTCGCAGTGAGCCAAGATCATGCCACTGCATTCCAGCCTGGGCGACAGAGTGAGACCCTGTCTTGAAAAAAATTAAAAAGATAAATAAAGAAGCTTTAGAGACTAATTTCTTAACATGCCTCAAACATAGATATCAACTGTGGAATAGCATATAGAATATGACTTACAAACTTGGGTGATGATTTTATTGAGTTATGTGGATTATGTGACTCTGCATTCATATGTAAACCTATGTTTACTGATGTTGAATCTCTTCTGTCTAAAGGATTTTAACAGTTTCTGATATGAGTGTGATCTTTAATTTTATATTTGCCTTAGATTTTATTTTAATCAAATAAGATTTACATGAGGAAGGTTTCATATGAAGCATATACCAACTTTGTCATTGACCTATGGTTTGTTCTTTAACTTAATAAAAAGCCAATTAACTATCAGGAGCTATTTCAAACAAGAAAATCAGAGAACCAGCGTAGGCAATATAGTGAGACCCTGTCTCTACAAGAAATATTTAAAATTAAAATAAGAAAAAATTAGCAAGGTATGGTTATAATCCCAGCTACTCAGGAGGGTGAGGTGAGATGATTATTTGAGCCTGGAGTTGGAGACCAGCCTGGACAATATAGCATGATCTCATCTCTTAAAGAAAAAAAAGCCAATTAAAAGTCACCTTTTTTTCTTCAGATAGAAAATACATACATCTTCTGGCCAGGTGTGGTGGCTCACGCCTGTAATCCCAGCACTTTGGGAGGCTGAGATGAGTGGATCACCTGAAGTCGGGAGTTCGAGACCAGCCTGGCCAACATGGTGGAACCCTGTCTCTACTAAAAATACAAAAAATTAGCCAGGTGTGGTGGCAGGCGCCTATAATCCCAGCTACTTGGGAGGCTGAGGCAGGAGAATCACTTGAACCTGGGAGGTGGAGGTTGCAGTGAGCTGAGATCGCGTCACTGCGCTCCAGCCTGGGCAATAAGAGCGAAACTCCGTCTCAGAAAAAAAAAGCAAAAAGGAAAATACAGCATTTAATAATATAGATTGCCTTTAATACTTTAATATTGATGCTTTTCTTTTCACTCCAAGTTAACATTGTTGACCATATACCACCAAGATAGGGAACAAGTAGTACAACTGGTACTTTATTCACTGGTTTACATCCAGCACCTAATACAATACCTGGCATGCACATGGCAAACACCCACATTGTGTTTGAAGGAATGAATGGTTGGTAAATATTGTCATGGTTAGAATTAGGATGGAAATGAGAAGTGCCCTAAATTTTAATTTGGATAAGAAAACTAGCATCTGCGATTTTTATACGTACCTAAATCTAAACATAGACAATTATAGTAATACTTGCTACCATAACGTTTTGTGACATTTTGTTT
This sequence comes from Symphalangus syndactylus, assembly GCF_028878055.3. Lineage (NCBI taxonomy): Eukaryota > Metazoa > Chordata > Mammalia > Primates > Hylobatidae > Symphalangus > Symphalangus syndactylus. The sequence continues at coordinate 76,012,933 of NC_072440.2, read as the reverse complement.
GAAATGTTGAATTGGCCTGTATCCCATTTATTTTCCAACGCTGCTTTTTTGTTTGTGTGTTTTTGTTGTTGTCAAGGGAAAAGTAAGTATCTAAACTAGGTAGGATACTAGATCTTGTTAAATAATCATATTTATGTTTCATAGTATAGACATGGGAAAGTTTTTCATAGTTATATTATTTGAAGACAAAGCTAAAATGAATGTCCCAAAATATATTTTTAATTATAATGGAGATAAATTGAGCTATATTTTAATTGTGGCTCAGCATTTCATTAAAAATAGGAGAGAAATTGATTGCCAGCCTTTGAGAAGAATGTATAATAAATCTTTGTCCAGTATCCTGTCTTTTAAGCCTTTCTGACTCCTAACCAATTTTTCACAGCCAAACTAAACAAAGAAGATGGAATAATTAATAGATTTAAGTAGTGTTTTTGCGTCTCTTTTCATATACTTTGTTTCTGTTGGAATATGGGATTCCAAAGAGTTCACGAGCTAGTTTTAATCAGTATTTGAGCAGCAGTTATTTGCATGTATAACGTCTTAAATTGATTAAATAATCCCCTAGCAATTTTTATTTGCACTTTAATTTGTTTAGCATCCCCTTTCTTAATAAATAATCCAAAATTAAATGTAGGCAGACTTGAAATAATTGAGTCTTCAATAGTAGAGTCTAAATTAATGAAGTTTTTCTAGACTTTAAAACTCTGATATCTTCTTGTGGCTAATGGTATAATCTTGTATTTGTTTTCTAAAATAACCAAATTTCTGGTTTCTTCAATCTCTTTTATGTGGCAATGCAGGAATTTGCTTAAACGGTAGTTTTCATTTTAGTGATGACTTAATTTATTTAATTGCATGCTTTAAAGCCCTGATTCTAAAAATACTCCTGGAAAGCAAGGAATTACTAGCACTAGTTAAACAGAAGTCTTAATTAAAATTAAGGCTTTATTATTTATTTCTCCTCTTAGCTGCATTTGTAATAATTTTTACATTGTACTTAAACAAAGTTTTAAGAATTTTTGCAGCACCTTTAATGACTTGGATTTTGTGCATTTGCAACAGTTTCTTCCTATTTTAGGCACAAAGCTTAAAGTTTACACTGGCAGGGGAAGTAGTCATTTGATTGGAAAGTTGGGCAGAGGAGAAAAATTTTGTCTTCATATACAGAATTTGTAGCAGTAGAATATTCAGATGGAATTGTATTAAACTCTAACCCTAGGAAAAAAAAAATTGAAGTACTTGTATGCAGTACAGAGAATAGATCCCTAGCAAAGCCAACCCTCAGGGCTTACTTCTGTAGTATCTGCAGCTGAATTGGTCTCTCCCAAGAGTATTCTCAACTCAAAGTCTTAAGAGTAGAGTTTGGAAAGGGGAGGAGAGAATAGTAGCTTTGGGCCATAAGTTCCATGATGAGCTCAATAGTCAGTGAAACTCTCTAGGTTAAGTATATGTACTTAACTTCTGAATGTCCTATCCCCCTTGAGAAATTTCCTTCCTTCCTAACTCTGGGCACTTTGTTTAGTGTTGTGGCATGCTGGAAATTTATCTTGAGTTGAGGAAAGGCAGTCTGACTGTATTGCTGCAGAGTCTAGGCTACTCTCTTTAAATAGATGTCCAATGTGGGAATATGGCTGAAAACCATCAGTTCCTCCCTTATCATAGCTAGGCAATGGCAAATATTAGAATTTCATGCAAGCTTTTCCTTCTTCAGTTTGCTCAGAGAGGACACCTAGTTCAAGGTGCGGATTAAGTGTTTGTGTATGTTAAACTCAGTAAGTTTTATTTTAAATATATTTCAGTCTGCTCTAATGTAACAAAGTTCTTCAGTCTGATTGTTCTAGCAGCTATCACTCAAACATTAATTGCTGTCAGTGTGAAAGGATATCCTCCTACATCTTTTCTGGAGTACTTGAAACCATCCCACTTCCTTTTTCTTTTACCTTAAGAACTGATTACTGACACTTGGGAATTACAATCAGATTGCATCAATCTTTATGGAAAGGTTGCCAATTATTGCACTGCAAAATATGCATTTCCCTCTAATAGTAAGTGTTTCTCTTGGTGTGTCTCTCAGTTCAGTGCTTTTAAATACTTCTTAGGTGAATGAATGCTTTGTGCCATGCCCTGATTTAATATATTTAAAAGACTTTATTCATGGCTTTGTTACCTTCAAGTCTATGGGAGGTGGAAATGGATGGAGGGGAATAATTTATGTAATACGAAATCTTTGTAGGATCTTTTGATTGATTAGATGTCCTTGGATAGAAGAAGGATGGCCGGTGACCATTACTTATACTGTGATATAAACTCTCAAATGAGCATGTTCTTTGAAGAGTTGAGAGCAGTGAGGAATTTTATGGTGGGGATGTACATTGAGCCTTGTGCAATGTCTTTTTTGTACATTACCTTGTTTTGTTTTCACAACAGTTCTTTGAGGATAGATGTAATTACCTCAGTTTTAAAGAGTAGAAGGGCTCAGTGAGATTGTGAAATCAGGACTTGGGCATGCAGCTAGTAGGTTAAAAACAAAACAAAACTGTGACTTCAATACAGATCTCTCTGGCTCCAAAATCTATGCTTTCTTCCCTAGGACAGGGAAAGGTGGTGTTAGAATGCTCGAAAGTTCTTAGAATGTTGACCTCATAGACCATGGAAATGCTGAACAGAATGAAGATGATGCTACTTTATGAGCACCCCCAGCATTATTTTCACCACCCTCTATTTCTAATGCTCTTCAACATCAACTCATGAAGCCAAGGAGCCTGCCAGGGTGTCTGGCTCATCATGTTCAATACAGCAGAGACTTGTTTAATTTAGCAGCACTCTGAGATGAAAGGTTCATGACTGCCAAGTACAAACAGACCTTCTGCGGGATGTTAATTTGGTTATAGGAGAGAATGCTTGTTTTTCCCTGCTCTGTGCTAATAAAGAAGCTGGCACATTTTTTCATGAGCAAAAAGGACTTTGACTTATTAAATCTGTGTAATCAAAGAGAAGCAGTTCTAATAAACATTTTTCTTTGTGCAGCCTTTGGTTAATTCCATTCTGTACCTGCCAGCAAATTACAAATTGCATGCTTTTTTGTTCTTTCCTCTTTTTTATTTTGGATTTGGTTTTATGGTTGGTCACTGTAGGGATTTATTGGTAGAAAAATAAATTATTTCCTCACTTGAACAGATTGTGTGTTTTTACAACAGGTTATCTTGTAGCAAGTAGAATGATTCAACCTGGCCTCTGCACAGAGGTGTGGCTATATGACTTTGACCGTTTTAAATAATAACAGCTTTATTGAGATATAATTCACATACCATAAAGTTTACCCTTTTAAAGTGTAGAACTCAATGATTTTTAGTATTCTCACAGAATTGTACACCCATCACTTCTGACTAACTCCAGGACACTTCCATCACCCCAAAAAGAAATCTCATACCCACTCTCCATTCTCTCCACTGTCTCTCTCGCCTCTAGAAGCCACTCATCTACTTTCTGTCTCTGTGGATTTACCTGTTCTGGACATGCCATGTAAATGGAATCATAAAATATGTGACCTTTTGTGTCTGGCTTCTTTCTATGCTGCAGCATGTATCAGAAATTCATTCCTTTTTATTGCTGAGTAGTATTCTATTGTATGGATAATACTACATTTTGCTTATTTCTTCATCAGTGGATGGACATTGTGGTGGTTTCCACTTTTTGGTTATTATGAATCATACTGCTGTGAACATTTGCATATAAATTTTCTAGTGGACACAGGTTTTCATTTCTTTTGGGTATATACCTAGGAGTGGAATTGCTGGGTTATATGGTAACTCTATATTTAACTTTTTGAGGAAATGTCCAACTGTTTTCCAAAGTGCACCTGCTTTTGTGTGAAGGTGCACCTTTTTCGTGTGAAGGTGCACCTTTTTCGTTCTCAGCAACATTTGAGGGTTCCAGTTTCTCCACGTCCTTGGCAACACTTTTCCGTGATTGTGTTTTTCATAGTAGCCATCCTAATGGGTGTGAAGTGGTGTCTCATGATTTTGATTTGCATTTCCCTGATCATTAATGATATTGAACATCTTTTCATGTGCTTCTTGGCCACTTGTATATCTTTGTTAGAGAAATACCTACTCAAATTATTTGCCCATTTTCAAAATGGACTGTCTTTTTATTGAGTGGTGATAGTTCTTTATATATTTTGTATACACACACATACACCCAAACGCCCCCACGCTTATCACATATATGAATTGTAAAATTTTCTCTGCTATTCTGTGATTGTCTTTTCACTTTCTTCATGTTGTTCTCTGAAGCAAGTGGTGTTTTAATTTTGATGAAGTCCAGTTTTCCAATTTGTTTTGGTTGCTTGTGCCATTCTCTCTCTGTTGGAAATTTTCTTTAAGTTAAAAAATTACACTTTATTTCTAGACATCTCCCATTTAAAAAATTTGTACAAAATTAGTTTATTAACTATACAATGAGTAAGAGGTATTAAACATCTTTTGTGTTTTCAGATATTCTCAGCTCATTTAGTGTGAGGAAACCAAACTTCCTAACCTTACACCCATTTTCCTTTTTGTTTTTTAAATCAGAAAGATGTCTTTCATTGTTCTGCGTCGCTCAAAATGCACACATCATCCCAAGAACATTTATGTGTCTAATACATACTGAGCACTTTGCAGGGCTTGGAGATCCAGAGGTGAGGGGGACGTGGCCCTATCTTTAAGAAACAGGAGCTCACATGCCATGCTAGAAGCTTCCACAGAGGACTGTGGTGGTGCCAGGAGGGGGAAGGGAGCAGTCTCCTGTTTCGGGTGAGAATTCTTTATAGAAGAGTTGGTGCTGGTGCTCAGTCTGCAAAGATGGGTGGGTGATCAGAACTTTTTGTTGTAGGGCTAGATGGTTGACAACTCTTGAAAGTTATTGGGGAAAGGACCTTTATAAAACTTCAGATGTTGTCTAGACCTGTGATTTTTATGTCCAGGTAATGAAAATGTGCCTTTTCTTTCCTTTTTTGTCCTGTTTAGTTTTTAATGCCAGTAATTATCTGCTGACAATCCTGCCAATGATTTTTTTTAAATTTTGTTACAGATTATGATTAGACTTGTGATAGATAGGAAAATAAAGGTGATAAAGACAGATTCTATTTCCTTTTTAAGAATAACTGACTCATGGGATGAAACCTTGGATATGATTTCAGATCACTCCTGTAAACTCTCACAAGAGATGTTTATAAAACACTTGGAACAATACAGATTGTACTAAGAAAATGTGCTTTGATCAACTCTGGAGATACAAAGCAGGAAACTTAATAAATCAAGTCCTATTTGTGAATGGAAAGGACTGGAAGTTCACCTTAAAAGTAAGAATTCAGCTTACATCAAGACTTAAATTTTGTAGTCTAAATAGCAGATGTTAACTTAGTTTCATCTTTTATATAAAAATAAAATGAATTATAGACTTCATATCTTGGCATCTTGAAATCTGACTCCTGATTCCTCTCTCTTAATGACTATTGGAACACTAGGCTAGAAATGGAATTTGACTTTGGTTTTTTTACCCTTTAATTTTTGAAGTCAATGTGCTTCCAACTCAGTCTTCCCTCTGTAGTCAGGAAAACCAAACCATTGGTAGCTTGGATATGCTATAATTTTTATTATGTAAATATTAGAAAAGCACAGTTGTATTTATACAAAGAGCAATATTATATTCATACTTAAGAGAGATGGATTTTTTTTTTTTTTTACAATTTAAAGCATAAATACAATTGTATTGCTTTTATATGCCAAGCACTCTTGTCCTGCCTCCCTTCCATATGACAAGATATTATAGTAAACTGCATGTATTTTTAGGGTTTTTGCATATTGCCTAGATTCCTTTTTTTAAATTTGCAGTAGAGATGTAAGCCATTTTTATTTATTTACTTAATTTTTCACTAAAGAACTTTCATTAAATTTGGCTCTGAATGCAGGTCAGTATCTTAGCAAGTTGTAATTTAGTAGAGCATTTCTCTCTAAGAACTCAAATCGAGTTACAGCATCTCAGCTTTTTAAATTAATCTAAGGGGTATATAGATACTATGATCATTTAAAAAATAACAGATTTTCATTTGAATTGCAGATTAATGCTTGTTCTTTCAGATAAAGTTTGAACAAATATCTAACATACTAAGACTTTGTATATTTTGAGTTTTACCAAAGTGACTCAAAGACTGGGAAAGTGTATTTTAGATTTTAATGATGAGGTCAAAATCCTGGATTTGAGTTCTGCATAATTTAGTTAAGTAATTACAAGGAAAATTTCTGTGCCAGGATCCCAGACCCCTGCAAATTGTATCACTTCTAAAATCAGTTATAGAGCTGAAGTTTTTAAAATGTTAATTTCTGGAGGCACCCCTTATCAGCTCCTGGAAAAAATAATTAAAATGTATCTAACATAATATAGCTTTTTCTATTTTCTGAAATGATTCTATTATTTAAGAAGTAGTCAGCTTTGTTCTTTGCTAATTAATTCTTCAAAGGTAGTGTCATTCAAAGTGGAGAAAAAAGTTCCAGCATAGATGTCAGGGAGAGAGGAAGCAGCTCTTTTATATGATGGTAAACATGTGGCCCCGATGCAAGAAGCCTGAATCCCTTACAGAGTTTGTCTCTGGGCTTGTCCGGCTCACTCCTGTTGCACCACATAAGATGACAAGATTGCTTTCAGGTATACAGCATTTCTACTCGTTTAATTTCCAGTTTTTTAAATCACTGATAAATATAATTCAAAAAGGAGCATTAAATAATAGGGCATTAAATAATCTCTGTCTAGATTTAGTTGAATTAAGGGAAGAATTTGTCTGAGTATAGAAAGTATAAAACAATTAAAATGCATTTGTTTAAATGTAGGTAGAATTTAGGCTGAAGTATTGCCTAGCAGATACAATGAATTTGATAATTGATTATAAGATTTACATATATATGTAAGCAGATGAGATATTTCTAATGTGCTTCATCTGTAGTTTCTATAGTTTTAAGTAGCTGACAAATCTTGTTTATGCTCCCTATTGAATAATCTTTCTAATGGACAGAGAAAGCAGAAGCTATTTACCTAGTTCTTGCTCCTGTTAATAAAATCTAAGTTTCACCCTGCATCTCAAAGTTAGCAAAATGGTGTACAGAAATTCTAAAAGAGTGGGAATTATGTGGTTTGTAAATTTCTTTAGTTAATGTGTTTTCCGTGAAACTGCAGTATATAATACAGGTAGAATAGGGGTTTTGGTCAGGGAATAGTGGAAAGCGGGGCTGGCGCTCCACTGCACTCCAGGAGCATCATTCTAAAAGCCACTGTTCCATGCTGTCATTAATGAATGTGGAGTCTTTTTTGGAGAAACAAAGGATAAATTACCCATCTATCTATCCTCTTTGTTACAGCTTTATGCTAATTATTTGCTTGTATGATAAACACTGACATTTCCTATCAGAATTATTTTAAATATATAAAGCCACTTTAAACGTTACCAGGAATAATAATAGCACTGCTGGTTAGGGCACCCCATAGGTCTAAAATAGTGTTCTTATCTTACCAAAGAGAACTTGCCTGACTTTGTAAGATTGTGGTAACAAAGGCTACCTGAAAGGCAGTCCGTGGAAGGTGAATTGTTGGATATATCCAGTCCTGCCACAGCGTTGTTTCTCTCCCATGTTAAGACATACAGTCAAATTAAAGTGAATTAGAGAATAATAACCACACTGAGAATAATTAAACATCAAGTGCTTATGGTGAAATGAGTCCACATTATCAGGCAAGTGTGGTTCCACTTGGGGCCTGGCTTGGGAGACTCCCTCGTAGAGGATTCAAGATGCCCTCTGTGCTATTAGTATGGGGAAATGGCTTTGTGACCTTGGGCAAGTTACTTAAGCTTGTTAACACTCTACCTGCCTGTAAAATGCTCCATTATAGAGTTGTTCTGAGGATGAATGAAGATGCTGCATAAAAAGTACACATTATAAATTGCCTATAGGTGTTAAACCATGGAACAATATCTTCCTTCAAAAGAAAGGGCAATAATTGGCAGTGCAGGTGTCATGAGAACCACACCTTTGTTCTGAACTTGAGTGAAACTCAAACTACATCAGGCATCATTTTACCATTTTAAAAGTAAATACTGGAAATGAAATGGACAAATTTCATCATTTTAACTATCAGCTGTTGAATGTCTCTGCTTTTGGATACTTTTCTTACCATTTTACCCAAAACAGAACCATCTTCACTTTTCAAAATCTGAAAAACAAAAAAGAGAAGGTAAACTGACTGAATACTGTGGTTTGTTTTTTGATCTTTTGTTTTCATGATTATTGCTTCTCTATGGGAATAAGAATATTTACAGACTGTACTGAATGCACCATTTACAACAGTGCTTACAAGCAGTGTCGAATGTAGATATAAATTGGGTATGATATGTTCAGAACATGTGACAGGGAATCATGTCAGGCAAAATGTACTAAAAGTTTATTGGTTAGTACAATTGTTCTTTTGAGAACAAAAACATGACAGTTTAGAGGCAAGCTGAAATTAATTAGTTAATTTATTTATTTGAGACGAGTCTGGCTCTGTCGTCCAGGCTGGAGTGCAGTGGCGCAATCTTGGCCCACTGCAACCTCCACCTCCTGGGTTCAAGTAATTCTGCCTCAGCCTCCCGAGTAGCTGGGATTACAGGCATGTGCCACCATGCCCAGCTAATTTTTGTATTTCAGGTAGAGACAGGGTTTTACCATGTTGGCCAAGCTGGTCTCCAACTCCCGATCTCAAGTGATCTGCCTGCTTCGGCCTCCCAAAGTGTTGGATTACAGGTGTGATTCACCCTGCCTGGCCGGCAACCTGAGATTTAGAAAAGGAATAACTATTTCTAGGGAATTCTGAAGCATGTGTCACCAGCAGTTATCTCTAACGAGATTTTTATTGATTTTATGTCCAATGTAGGAGTTCATTGGATTCTTTTAGAGAAAAAGTCTAAAAAAGAAGTACTACTGCAGGGGAGAAAATATAATAAAAGGTTTTCAAATGGATGCCCTCGAGTAGCTGTAAAATAGCCTACATATTGTGGCAAGAGATGTGGACCTTTGGGTTTTATTTGTGATAAGTTCATAAGCTTACATCTTCTATAAAATGTAACTTTCGTATTTGGTCTGGTTAGCATAGAATTCTCTAAAACCGACAATAAAGAATATGCTATGGTACAGAATGTTGTCTTTGATACCAACCTTTAGAGAATTTACTTAAAACTTCCTAGTATTTTTTTAAAAAATCATTTTGGGTCTCTGTTCCTAAGCTTTTTACATTCTTTGGTATTTGCAAGCCAGAAGGACCTCTTGGAGCTGTCAAGCTGCATTCTTCTTGCTGTGTGTAGTAGTTTTCTTTATATTCGTCCTGAATTCACTTAGGTTTCAAGACATACCTCTCATTCTAGAATTCTAAGCACCTGGACTACAGTTCTTTAGTCATCATTAGCATTTATTATCTTAACTTTGTATTTAGACGAATCATTGTTTTAGTCTACCTATAGCCTATTTCCATTGATTTTCTTTAGTTGTGTTATTTAAATGTAATGATTATGACCTTATAAATTATTCTAAGAGAAGATGCAGAGTGGCTCTGCAGTTCAGTACTGACCATTCTGCATGAAATCCAGCACTTACAACAATGCCAGACATAGAGTATATGTACAATAAACGTTTATTTGAGTTAATGAATTCCTTTAGGGCAGATTGTGGTTATAATATTTTCAGCATTAAGTGACCAAGCATTCAGTTCTGGTAGTTTAGCTAAACATTCAGGTTTCATTTGAAGCTAATAAACAGACCACTGTGCAATCCAGGAAGACCGGTTTGTTCACTTTCCCATCCAGTAGTAATTTACTTTTGTAGTTGTGTTTATATAGAGTAAAGGTCAAAGGAAAAGGTGTATTTGAAGCAGTTAGAGCAATTGGTTTGCAATAGTGAAAGATTTTCAGTATGCTAATGAAAAAGGGACAATTTAAATGGGATATTATAAAATGTAAACTGTTCTTTTTGTAAACAGCTTTATTGAGGTATAATTGACATCCAGTACACTGCACACTTAAAGTGTACAATTTAATCAGTTCTGACATGTGTACACCCATGAAACTATCACCCCAATAAGGATGATGAACATATTCATCACCCCCCAAAATTTGTTTGTATGACTTTGTAATCCTTCCCTCATGCTCCTTTGCCCCTGTTTCCAGGCAACCACTGATCTGCTTTCTGTCTCTGTAGATTCGTTTGCCTGTTCGAGGGTTTTGTATAAGTGGAATCATATCATATGTACTCTTTTTTGTTTGACTTCTTTCAATCAGCCTAATTATTTTGAGATTTGTCCATGTTGTTGAGTACATCAATAGTTCATTTCCTCTTAGACATAGTTGGTTGTATAGATGTGCCACAATTTGTGTATCTGTTCACTGTTTTTGTTGTTGATGCGCTTACTGTTGATGGCCATTTGGGTATTTCCAGTTTTGGGCTATTACAAATAAAATCAATCTGAACATTTATATGCAAGTCTTGGTATGGACTCTGTTTTCTCTTGGGTAAATACCTAGAAGTAGGATGGATGGGTGTCTGTTTAACTTTTTTTCAGAACTGCCAAACTATTTCCAAGTTGTCATTTCCTTTTATATTCCTGCCTGCAGTACATGAGAATTCCAGTTGCTCCGTGTCTGGAATTTGGTATGGTCAGTCTTTTCACATTATTCATTCTAATAGATGTGTAGAAGTAGCTTATTGTGGTTTTAATTTGCATTTTCCTAATGACTAATGGTGTTGAGCTTATTTTCATGTACTTCTTTGCCAATACTTGGTAAAGTATCAAATCTTTTATATGTTTATTTATTGGGTTGTTTGTTTTCTTATTACTGAGTTTTGAGAGTTCTTTGTATACTCTGGATATAGATTATCAGATTTATGATTTGCAATATTTTATCTCAGCCTATGACTTACCTTTTCACCCTCTTAACATTCTTTCAAAGAGCAGTTCTTAATTTTGCTAAAGTTCAATTTATCAATTTTTTATTTTATGCATTGTGTTTTTGGTGTTATAACTAGGAGCTCCACCTAACCTGAGGTCACAGAAGGTACCTCCTTTGTTTTCTTGTAGAATTTTGATAGTTTTGGGTTTACACTTTGATATATGGCCCATTTTGACTTAAATTTTGCAATATGGCCCATTTAGATTTAGTTGTTGCATGTGGTGAAAGATGTAGATCAAAGTTCATATTTCTTGCATATGGCTATTTAGTTGTTCCAGCACCATTTGTTGAAATGACTATTCTCACTTCATTGAGTTGCCTTTGCATCTTTATTAAAAAAATCAGTTTTTCATATATGTGGGCCTATTTTGGCCTCTGTTTTGTTTCATTAATCTATTTGTCTTCACACCAGTACCACACTGTCTTTAATTATCGTAGCTTTATAATAAGTCTTGAAATCTAGTAGTGTTAGTTCTCCAACTTTTTTATTTTTTACAAAGTTGTTTGAGCTATTCTAGGTCCTTTGCATATCCATTTGGAGTTTAGAATCCGCTTCTCAACTTCATACAAAACAGCCTGCTGGGATTTTTGACTGAGATATTGATAGTCAGTTTGGAGAGAACTGACTTCTTAACAACATTAAGTCTGAGTCTTCAAACCATGAACATGTTATTTCTCTCAATTTATTTGTATTTTTTAAAATTTCTCTAGACAGTGTTTTTAAAGTAGAGATCTTGCACATCTTTTGTCAGATTTATTCTAAATATTTCATATCTTTTGGTGTTATTAAAATAGTATTTTTAAAATTTTCAGTATAAAATTACGTGGGGTTTTTTTGGTGGTTTTTTTTTTTTTCTGGTGTGTGTTCTTTTTTTTTTTTAGACGGTGGGTCTGTCACCAAGGCTGGAGTGCAGTGGCACAATCTCAGCTCACTGCAACCTCCGCCTCCTTGGCTCAAGTGATCCTCCTAAGTAGCTGGAACCACAGGTGCATACCACCATGTCCCACTAATTTTTTTGTATTTTTTTTTGTAGAGACAGGGTTTCACCCTGTTGCCCTGACTGGTCAAGTGATCTGTCTACCTCGGCCTTCCAAAATGCTAGGATTATAAGTGTGAGTCACCGTGCCCAGCCATATTCTGCATCTTTTCTTTTCTTTTCTTTTCTTTTCTTTTCTTTTCTTTTCTTTTCTTTGAGACAGAGTCTTGCTGTGTCGTCCAGGCTGGAGTGCAGTGGCACGATCTCGGCCCACTGCAGCCTCCGCCTCCTGGGTTCCAGCAATTCTCCTGCCTCAGCCTCCCAGGTAGCTGGGATTACAGGCACACACCACCATGCCCAGCTAATTTTTGTATTTTTAGTAGAGATGGGATTTCACCATTTTGGCCAGGCTGGTCTCGAACTCCTGACCTCAGGTGAGCCCACCTCGGACTCCCAAAGTGCTAGGATTACAGGTGTGAGCCACTGTGCCCAGCCATTCTGCATCTTTTCTATACTCACTACTTTTTTTGTAGATTTTATTGGATTTTCATAATCATGTTATTTTTAAATGAAGACAGTTTTACTTCTTCCTTTCTAATCTGAGTGCCTATTACTTATTTTTCTTGCCTTATTGAACTGAACAGAACCTCTAGCAGAACCTGTGTAATGTTGAATAGAAATGGTGAAAGTGGACATGCTTGTCTTGTTCCTCATATTAAAGGGAAAACACTAAGTCTTTTATTATTAAGTGTGATGTTAGCTGTAGGTTTATTGTGGACTCCTTTATCAGGTTGAGGATGTTCTCTTCTATTCCCAGTTTGTTGAGAGTTTTTACCAGGAATGGATGTTGGATTTTGTTAGATATTTTTCAGCATCTGTTGAGCTAATCATATGGTTATTTTTTAATTTGTTAATAGGGTGAATTATATTGTGTATCGCATGGTAAACCAGCCTTACATTCCTAGGATAAACCCCATTTGGTCATGTACCTTTTCTTATGTGTTGAATTTAATTTGTTAAAATTTTGTTTAGAATTTTTATATCTTTGCTCATGAGGGACATAAGAGCCTCTTGTAGTGTCTGGTTTTGGTATCAAGTTAATGCTGGCCTAATAGAACAAGATGGGGAGCATTTTCTCCTGTTCAATTTTATGAAAGAATTTAGATAGAATTGGTATTACATTTTTCCTTAAACATCTGCTAGAATTCACCAGTGAAGCTATTTGGATCTGATGTTTTCTTTGAGAGATTTTAAACTACAAATTCAATTTTTAAAATAGATCTATGGTTATTCAGGTTATCTATTTCTTCTTGAGTGAGTTTAGTAGTATCTTTCAAGGAATTTGTCTGTTTCATCTAAGTTGTTGAATTTATTGGCTTAAAGTTTTTCATAATATTCCCCTATTCGCATAGAATCTATAGTGACGTTGCCTCTCTCACTCCTGATATTGGCAATTTGTGTCTTCTCTCTTTTTTCCTCATCAGTACAACTGGAGGTTTATCAATTTTATTTACCTTCTCAAAGAACCAGCTTTTTGGTTTACTGATTCTTCTCGATTTTTCTGTTTTCTGTTTCATTGATTTTTCTGCTCTTTTCTTCATTGCTTTCTCTTTTCTGCTTACTCTCTCTGTGGGTATATATAATTATGTAGGGTTTTTTTTTTTTTTGCTAAGTTTTTCTAATTTTAAGGGTAAAGTGCAGTTCATTTAACGTGCTGATTTGAGCTGTTTCCTCTCCAAGACATATAAGATATTGAGGCTCAGAGAAGTTAAGGCAGACGGTTAAGATGTATAGCTTATGTCCTTTTTCTTATAGTAAAATAACTATGGTAGAAGCAAGTAGGGGTGCAGAGGGAATACACAGAATAGTGCTTAGCTTGTGAGGAGTGGCATGAGGAGAGCCCCTTGGAGAAGTTGATGTCTCAGGTATCGTATTTTGGTGAAGTCTGTGGGTAAATCTATCAGACCAAACCCAAATTATTAGTTCTTAAAGTTTATTTTACATTGACTACAGATCTCCTTCTTGGTTGCTGTATTGTGAAAAATGAGTTAGAATATGCCAGGAGTAATTTTGCACACAGCTAATGTTCCCTTGGGTTTGATTGACAAATCTACTTTCAATTTCTATTAAGACTGTTTGCAGTGGTCATGGTAACTGTAGCTGTAATAGTTTTGGCAAGTGTTGCTGACAAGATTCTGTTGAAGAGGAGGAAAACTCAGGGGTAGAGTGAGGCGAGATTATTATAAAGATCTACATCAGTATCCCACTGAAAACTTAGGGTCACTTAGTAACAGGTATTTCTCCAACAAACTATTCCTTGTTTAAGACAAGTTCTAAGTTTTTTTTAAAAAGGATTTTCATCATTAAAAAGGCATAGAATTCTATGATTTTTTAAATAAGTGGAGTGAAACCAGCCTAATGTAATAACATCTTCTCAGTGTCCCTATTAGAAAGTTTGAGTTCCTCTCCAATTTAAATCAAGTTACTATATTTAGGTATTTTGAAAAATACATAACAGCTGTTTGCTGAGAGGCACTAATGGGACCAGTGGTCAATTGTAGGGAAGAAACAAAAGGAGACAAATAGAGGAGTTATTTTCAAATGGCCATGAGGGCAGAGGGTTTGTGTGTATTATTTTAGTTTCTCTTTAAAGAAAAAAAAAAGTGCAACCTGAGTCTGTTAAAAAAAAAAAAAAAAAGAAAAAAGAAATTGTGGTTGAAAGAGCAAGCTACTCCTTTGATAGTTTGATTTTCAAAGTTAAAACTTAATTTTGTAGAGGAGAAAACAGCAACTGGGCTAAGCAGCTAGTTTTGTGACAGTGCAAGAACCAGAATCCAGACTCTTGAGTCAGGAAACTGGGTTCTAATCCTGACTCTTAATCACGGGCTTAACCTCACCTCTTCATTGGTAACGTGTAGATGATAATGATACCTTTCTTCCAGTTGGGGGTGAAATGAGAAAATGTGTTGAGTTATCACTCATACGTATTTAACATTTTGGGTGGGGAACCATTTTCCCCCTCTCAAGAACTGGAGAAAATAATTAAGGGTCATATACAGATAAGAAGCTATTTACTTTAGAGTTTTTGTGTTTTCTAGAGTAAATCCAACTCACCCACCACATCTACGTTTAGACTTACAGATATTATTTATTCTAATTAAACAAATGCGACTGAATTTCCATGTGTTTATACTTGCTTTAAAAACCTTTAGCTCTTCAGTGTTAAAGATTGGCTCTTTAGTTGCATTTGTTCTCAAACTTTCTGTGTCCAGCAAACAATGCAGTATATTAAAATATGGTATCATTTCTCTTGTTACATGCCTTGGAGTTTAATAATATGCACATAGTATGTGTGTCTGCCTTTTTCCCTTTCATGGTGGGTACTTTAGAATGTGCAGTTTTCTCTGTCTGGGGGCATTCTGTTGTGTTAGCTTTAAGATGAAAGGAGAAAGTCAAGTAGAGCATGTTGAGTGATACGAAGTCTTGGAGTAGAGAGACCATTTGGATATCAGCTCCCTTTGCCAGGAGTGCCCTCTCTTTCTTCCACATCTCCCTCTCCTTTACAATCTTATTCTTTGAGACTCAGCTCCAGCACTTCCTCTGGGATCCCTTTGCTGATCCTTGCCCAGTTGTGTTAAAACCCCTCCCTCTGCACACCTCCTTGCTTTCACAACACTTTGCTGTAGTCTAATATTCTTTACCACACTATGTTGTGATGTCTGTTTTCTTGTCTGGCTTCCTTACTAACTAACCTTAAAGTCAGGGAATAGGTCTTACTCATCTCTGTATCCCAGTACCCAGCAAAACTCCTGATCAAAGGTGCTCAGGGAAATTGCATTGAATAGGAAGCTTTGAGTTCAATGAATAAAGTTCAGAGAGTGATGAGAATATACAGTTTATCCTAACAAGGGTATTTCTTCTTCCATATTTGGAGGGGGGTTATGGGGGAGGCTGTTTGTTTGTTTTTTCACTAAGGAAATGTCTGAGCTGTAAGAATGAGTTCAGGGATTTCCTTAGTGTCCTTGACAGCCTTTGTGCCTTTACTCAGTGCTGATTAGATTCAGGGACTTTGTGGGACCCTGGAATACACGCATGGATTCCTGTTTCCATTGCTGAAATCAGGAGAAACAGAATCCTGCTGCAGTGTACTACACACTGCACTTATACACACTGGCCAGTTTGCTACAAAGCTAGTCTGCTTCTAGTGCCTTCATCAAAGTCAATCCAGCCAAGGATTGGCATAAATTAGGTGTTGAAATAGAAATTATTGAAATTGAAAGAGTAGCAGTTTTAAAGAGGCAACTGGCCTCTGTTTCTCTTATCTTTACTGTAGAATAATATTAAGAATTTAAGCCTTCTGCAGTCAGGTGAATTTGTAACTTCCCTGTGGGAGAAACTGCCTGGTTTCTGGCTGCTGAGACATAGAAACCATGATTTAGTATTGGCTGGGATTGAGGAAAAAAATAATGAAATGACATGATGAAGTGGCATTTGTACTAAAGTATAATCTTCCTACTTCATAGATGACAGTTTCTTTTCAGAGGGTGCTCTTTTTTTTTTTTTTTGAGACGGAGTTTCACTCTTGTTGTGCAGGCTGGAGTGCAATGGCACGATCTCGGCTGACCGCAACCTCTGCCTCCCAGGTTCAAGCGATTCTCCTGCCTCAGCCTCCCTAGTAGCTGGGATTATAGGCATGTGCCACCACGCCCGGCTAATTTTGTATTTTTAGTAGAGACGGTGTTTCTCCATGTTGGTCAGGCTGGTCTCGAACTCCCAACCTCAGGTGATCTGCCCGCCTCGGCCTCTCAAAGTGCTAGGATTACAGGCGTGAGCCACCACGCCCGGCTCAGAGGGTGCTCTTAACCAGAGTGAAAAAACTTATAAAAATTACAAATGAATTTTGACATGTTATAGAGTGGAGGATGTGTTTAGGTATGAGGCCAGGCCCTGAAATGAAATTTAGCCGGAAAGACTGAACGCTGTGTATTTATTCAGATAGGAAGGACCCCTAAAGGTGTGACTGTCTGGGCTGAGCATAGAATGAGCACTTTCTCTTTCGTTACCTTTTCACCATTTCTAAGGGTTTCTAATAGAGACATCAGGGAGCAACAGGACATGGTCTCATTTATTCCTGAAATTCATGTTCTCCACAGCAGCAGAAGCGCTGGTGAGCAAGTAGACTTTACAAGGAAGCTTATGCAGTAGACTGATGCCTGTACATTTTACACTCAGGCAGGATGACATGGTGCAGGTCTATGAGTCTCTTCCTGTAGCAGAACCTTAGCTTTCAGATGTATCAGTAAATCTCAGTACTATTAGAAGACTTCATTATTCAAAGTGTTGGGGTTTCGCCTTATAAACAAGAAGTTCATTCTCAACTAAGTTGGAAGCTGCCCAGGGATAGGAGTGATATATAATTCCCCTCACTGAGTCCCAGCCCAATGCTGACTTCATACTAGGTATTCAATAGGGTACTACAAACAAGATTTGTCATCCAGCAAGCATGGGAAATGTCCATTTGTCATAAAGAATCCAAACCAAAAAAATGAGAATTGTTTTCGTTTATATGCAGTTATTTTCAGCAGTAAGTTGTGAGAAAGGTTTTTAAAACATAAGCATGAGAACCTCAGTAAATTTTATATGAGATCTTTTCCTTTGGGATTTATTTAATGCAGGGATGTAGGCACCACAGTCCATTTTCACAGAATAGCTATTCCATTCATTGGATAGTCCTCCCAGTTCGGATGTTTGATTGATCATATCTACATTTTGTTGGCCTGCCATGTTGAAGACATTGTAGCTGAGTAGTTCGAGGACACTTGGCACTGAAGCGTATTGACATTTCTGCTTTGTTCTCCTTATAAGAACTTAGGGCTGTCAGGATGCCATCAGTGCCCATTTCTTGGTCTGATAATTAGCAGTGGAGGGAGTGGATGAAAGTACGAGGCCATCTGTTTAAAAAAAAAGTAAGTGAACTGATGCCCAGAACTAATGGAAAATTTAATGTTATGGAAGTCAGTAAACTCTCAGAAAGTGAGCATTCTAATTAAGAATGAAAAATGGAACCCATTATTTCTTTCCTTTGAGTGAAAATAACTGAGCTGATAGAGGCCTTGGGAAGTTCTTATACTACCCCTTGTACCTCATTGCTGTCTTTTAAATTAGACCAGAGAAGTTTCTCCTTTGTCTCTTTCCTAAATTGTTGATGACATCTTTTATAAAAGGTCATCAGAAAGGAATGATGTTTACTTAAAAAAAAAAAGTTGCTTGCACTTTATATAGCTATGCCCTGATTAGATGTATCCTTCTCTTATGATTTTTTTTTTTTTTTTGAGACAGGGTCTCGCTCTGTCGCCCAGGCATCGGTGCAGTGGCATAACCATGGCTCACTGCAGCCTTAAACTCCTGTGCTCAAGTAATCCTCCTGCCTCAGCCTCCCGAGTAGCTGGAACTATAGGCACGTGCTACCGTACCCAGCTAATTTTTAAAATTTTTTGTAAAGATAGGGTCTCACTGTGTTGCCCAGGCTGGTCTCAAACTCCTGGCCTTAAGCGATCCTCTCACCTCGGCCTCCCAGAGTGCTGGGATTACAGGTGTGAGCCACAGCACCTGGACTCTTATGGGTATTTTAGATTTGTGAAGTAATAAGATGCTGTCCTTTTGTCAATGAAAACTCTAGTACTTATGAAAAAATAAGCTTTACTGTTATTATTAAAGTTAAGGTGTTCTTAAAGAGGTAAAGTTAAATGCTGTCATTCTGTCTCTTCACACTAAGAACAAAAGCAAGTGATTGTGAAGTATTTCAGTGGGTTGAACCTTAAGGTAGAGCTTGCCTTTCCTAGTATTATAAGGAGCACTTTCCCTAGTTGCTATGGAAACAAATATGAACTGTTAAAAGTTACGATGTAGATGTGGTACAGATTTGCTGTGAAAGATGTTGCAAACTAAGTCTCTTAATGCTACCACAATAATGATTTCAAGAACTGATATTTACTGTACGCTTGTGTGTGTGGTAGGTACTGTGCTAGAAACCTGGGAATGGAGGTGAAAAGGCAAGGGTCTCAACCCCATGGAGCTCAGATTCTCCTGGGTAAATAATAAACAGACACATGGACTAGAGCAGGAGGTAGATAGAATGGCAGTGAGTGCCAGGTGTAGTGGGAGTGCTGCTGAGGGGAGTTGGGGAATGCTTGCCGTGACTTTAAGGATGTGTAGCAATTTGCCAGTAGAGAGGTGGGACGAAGGTGGTGTTCCTACAAGAGAAACTGCATAGGTAAGGGCTGAGAGGTGAGGAGTCTTTAAATCAGTTCTTTCAAGTCACTATACTTCCTACCCATACTGTTAAGAAATATTTGGGGGATCTTAAATTTTTTAATTTATGGGCTGATTGAGTGTAGACTGAATCAGCCTATCAGCTGCGCCACTTGACTGTGTAACTATATGAGTGAGTTATTTAGCCTCTCCAAACCTCATGGGGTTGCTGTGAGGATTAAATGGGAGACTCTGTAAAGGGCAGAGCTCAAAGTTTGACATTTAGTAAGCTCTAAGTAAACATGAATTGCTTTTTGGCAGTAACAATATTATCTTCTGGTAATTTTGAAGGCTTTTGTAAGAGTGAGGGTATCATGTTTTTAAAACATTTCCCATGCTTGCTGGATGACAAATCTTGTTTGTAGTACCCTATTGAATACCTAGTATGAAGTCAGCATTGGGCTGGGACTCAGTGAGGGGAATTATATATCACTCCTATCCCTGGGCAGCTTCCAACTTAGTTGAGAATGAAAATGGACAAATAGAAAATAAGAGGAAAATTGTATGTTTAAGTGTGCTGAATGGCTGTATACAGGTTTTCAGTATATCACAGTAGTAGTATTGCTTGTGTGGCCCATTTACTGTTTTCCAGGAGGTCTAGGCATAGGTTACCAGAGAGAGAACAGAACATAGAAATGGCAGTTAAAACCAAAAGAGTTGAAAACTCAGAAAAAAAAATTTAGTAGAAAAGAGCTTAGCTGGGTATGGTGGCACATGCCAGTAATCCCAGCTACTCGTGCGGCTGAAGCAGCAGAATCACTTGAACCTCAGAGGTGGAGGTTACAGTGAGCCGAGACCGTGCCACTGCACTCCAGCCTGGGTGACAGAGCAAGACTCTGTCTCAAACAAAAAAACAAGAACGGAGGAAAAAGTCTTTTCTGTGTGGTGGACCTGCTGGCCGTAAGAGAGAAGCAGTTGCCCCTGTGGTGTGATTCTGGGGCTGACGCCTAGAATCTCTCTCCCATCCACATCTAAGTAATTGAAATTCCATCATTTTGCAGCTCCACCAGGAGTAGCCAACCACACATCTGTCATTTTCATTTTAGCACGAAGGGGTTTATCATATTCTTTCCAGACAATAGTTTTGGACCAGATATAAGGTTTAAGAACACTAGGCGTAGAATAAATGGTGAGCACAGTTGGGGAAGAGGGGTGAATGTACTAGATGACAGACTTCATTTTGGTCTCTAGGACACTCTCCAACAAATAGTTCAAGAACCAATTCTGCATGACTGCCTTGTGCCAGCTACTGTGTTAGAAACTAGGGATAGATGCATAGGCGAAAAGATGAGCTCCTCCACCTCAGTGAGCTTTAGGCTTATGGACAGATGGAAAGATAAAGATAAACAGATAAATGTAATGCACATGGGGAACAGTTGCTGGAGAGGAGGATACAGGGTCAGCATACCCAGTGTGAGGTACACCAAGGAAAAGGGCACAGTAGGCGTTGTTGGGATCTCTGGAAGACATGCCTGCCTTTGGTCTAACACTGCTTTATCGTCTTCTCCAAGTGTCTAATCCTAGGTAAGGACAGGAAGACCTAAACTTTTGTTTCAGATATTGGCCACCCCTGCCTTCTATTCCTGTCACTGCATCTCTACCAGGGACCCCTTTTCTACAGTGGGTCCAGGCCACAGCAGTGGACTGTGGTTCTTCCAGGGTTGGTGCTTAGAGTAAATTGAGCTAATAATTTCTACCTGGCTTCAGTCTTTAGACCAGGGTCACATGCTTCTGGGAGCCCTGGATCTGAAAGAACTGCTGGGCCCGATGCTAGATGCTGTGAAGGAGTAGTATTGGGGTGGGTTAAAGAACATTTAGGAATTGGAATTATTTACAGTTTTGCATGTCTCTATTGCTCTTTCCTAGACAAAACAAGTTTATATGGAGTCCTCTACCATATGTGAATCTTGAATATTTGAATAAGATGAACTTCTAGCGTTCAGGAAAACACTGAGGACGTGAGGTTGAGTTTCATCATAAGCTTAAGTTCATTTAACAACGCTTGATAGAACATTTCTAAATGCATAGTAGTAACCTACTGAATTATGCAGGGAGAGAATTTAGAGCCAATGGACAACATAATCATCAGTCTGGCTGTGTACATGTTAGCTGTTAAAATCAGTATGTGAGAGATGGTCAAGTAAGCTAACTGCTGGGGAACTTGGCCACTTTATAGAAATTTGGAAAGTAACATTTAAGACTGGTACCCCAGGAGGTTACTTCTCTCTCCCCTTGGATTGGAGATTCTGGATGCATTTTATTTTTATTTTTAAAGAGAATACTCAGTTATTTCTGAGAATAGAAAATAATTATTAGAGTTACATTCTGAAAAGCTGTATTTATTAGTGAACTTGATATGTGTGTGTTTATATGTTTTAATCGAAACGATTTCATCATGATAGCAGCAACTTCACCAACAAAGAAAACCTTTCCCCCATCGTCTCCCCTGCGGAATACAGTAGCTTGATATTTGGGACTTTTAAGGCCAGAAGTGTTAATGTCTGTTATTTACTGGAAGCAAATGTGCACCCCTCTATGGTAATTCGAAAACTGTATAATCCATTTTAAACTATACCCATTTCTGTTTTATTCGTCATTTTTTCTATTCCTGGCTTGATTTAAGTAGCAAAATTATTAGAAGAAGTTGTTTGATCTTTAAAGGATTTAAGGCTTACCTGTCTAAAGGCTTAAATATAATTTCTTCATTGTTTCTTAGCAATTTCTATAAAAATATGGTATTATTTTTATACAGGAAGCTGAAAAAGCAGGCTGTTCCCAAGGAAGCTGTTGTGTAGTTCCTTCCTTTCTAAAGTTTAAGCTGAACGCTTTTCCTCACTCTAAGTTCAAGGGCTTAGTTTACACGCATAAAAATAAACTGAACAGCACCTGCCACTTAGTCACAAAAGAGAATGTCTCGAAGCCATTAAGCAAACAGATGTACTCAGTTTAAGTTTTTGAGATGCTTGAAGTGTGTGGTTAAAAAAATTTCAAAATGAATAGTATGAGGAAATCAAGAAGAAAACATAAACCAAAAGGTGAGGTTTGATACCTGAATTGGGTACATTTTAATTGCAGAATTATCATCACTGCAGTTACTGGTACTTAATACGTTCAAATAGTTCAGTACAGTCCACTCTAAATAGCTATTTTAATATGGACAGTTTGCCAAAGTCCGTGGTACCTTGTTAAAGTCCTTGTTGACACTGATGGAGAAAATGAGATCACCAAGTTGTCCATTTTTATGTAGTATAAGTAATTGTCTCTGGTTACCATAAGAACCGTGGAAGCTGTGTTTTTGTAAACTTCTTTCAAAGTTCTGAAGTCAGTAGGAAATTATCTAGAAACTCCTGTTTTATTCATGAATGTTGCCTGTAAAGAAATGTAGAGGCCCTGCTAAAAATTATAGAGTACTTCTTGTTATCAGTAGAGTACTATGAGCTGACAGTATAAAGAATATCAAATACAAATTCCAGTGTTTGCCAGGGAACCATACACATGGCTCCAGATTTTCATCACAAATGAGCCAAACAGCCTCTTAAATTCTGTTCCTGAGTCAGAAAAGGAGAGGAAGAAGGAAACCATAAGTGTCAATATGGTTTGCCCTTTAATCTCAAAATTATTTTAATGATCCTTAGAGTAGAGCTTGTGTCTTATTTACTCTACTACCTTGAAATATGGACTTACTAGAAACATCAAAACAGTGTCTGGAGAAGTCTCAAAGTCCGAGCTGGGCTCCCTATGAAGGGGCAAGGCAAGCTTACCTTCAGGAAGGTCCTGGGGTAAAGCCAGACCAACAGGCTTGAAGCCCTGGTGGCTGAGAGCTAATCCTCCTGGACCAGATATGTGCAGAGGCCAAAACCACATGGCTGGTTCCCTGGTAGAGTTTTTGTCAGTGCGAGTTTAGGCCTTGGGTCAGGGTGGGCAAATAGGAAACTGAGAATGGGTCCTATAAGAGGCAGTAGAGTAGTGAAGGAGCTCTGAAGGCAGTCAGGGAGGTAGGGTTCTAGTGCCAGCTTTGTCAGCAGCTAGTTTTGTGACATTAGACAAACCTCTTCATGTCTTTGGGCCTCCACTTCCTCATTTATAAACTGGGGGAGCTGAATCCCATAACCTCAGAAGTCCTGGCCCCTTTCAGCTTCAAAGTGCTGTGATTCCAGGCTCTCTACCAGTACAGTGCCATGCCTTCCATTTTGCAGCAGCCACACCACCCTCTCCTGGAATTTCGGCTTGAAACTCATCCACAGCATGCCATCAGTCACCAGGTTCTGTCCATTTTTTCTCTAGGAAATGTCTTGTCTTTTTCCTTTCTCCTCCTCGCTGCTCCATGTGAGACCAGGCTTGGGTTATATTTGTCAGGATGACTACATCACCCTCTTGCCTTCCATCCTTTCTCTGCCCCAAGGCCCCAAACTTGCCCCTATTCCCAGCGTGAATCCCTCCTTTCCCATCCTGTCCCATCCCATCCCATGCTCTGAATCTCATCTCCCTTAAACCCTACTTCCATCATGAGCATTTTCTTGCTCAGAAATCATCAACCTGCCCTGTGGTTTTTAAGATCCTCTGTAATCTGATCCCACCCCGTCCATCTAACTTTGTTTTCTCTTTCTAACACACCCTGCAGTGTAACGATACCAATTTTTTGCTGTTTATATGAGCATTCCATGTTTTTTCCTACTTCTGTAACTTCCTTTGTTTCTTTCCCCTAAATACCTTAGCCTATAAATTTAAGAAATTGAGAGGTAAAAAGAGATAGGATAACTGAATAAAGTTCTGCAGATTGAAGGCGCAGGTGGTAGAGGGAGAGGTGGGGTTAACCCTAGAAAGAAGAAAATAACATTTGGGAGGCAGTAGGGAAAGACAAGTAGATGTTAAACATGCAGAGATTTTGAGTCAGAGAGATGGAAGTTTTAAGAAGCTTGCTGACATCAAGTGGCCTTTGCCCTTAATAAAATAGAAGTCAAGCTTATCTGCTCAGGGATGAGGGGGTGGTGCTGGGTCCTGAAGGAAGTAGAAAATCCCCACTTGCTGTGGACATTGAGGTGAACATTCACTAGAGGTGAACAAAGGACTTGAGAAACATTGAGAATCCAGTTGAAGTTACTTAACGTGAATTTGGTGGACTCATTTCAGTTTTCTGGATGTGCTCAGTGGTGCTTGGCTTCAAGGACCTGCATGGGCAAACCGAGAGTTGGGTATTGGTATTGCTGAAGTGGCTCTATCCCCTCTACCACCCACTGCCAGCTTCTAAACTAGATGAAGAGGCAAACGAGAGGGAGGGGCTGACTAACCTGAAAGAGGGAGGTGCTGACTAACCTGGAAGAGGGAGGTGCTGAAGCCTCAGAGAGGTGTTGTGTCCGTTCATCGTTCACTCCCTGGTTCCCCCTTTTTCTTGGTCCTCTGGCGCCTCTTTCCTCCTTTCACCCTCACTTGATGGCTTTGCTTCCAAATGCTGAAAACACGGGAGCAATGAGAAGAGAACATCAGCAGGCTCCACTGCCCCACCCACCTGGGTGTGTGCTTGTGCTCAGCTGTCCCTCCATATGGTGGCTGGGCACTCTGAGCTCCCGTCCAGGGCGCTCCTTCTTACTGGGTACCATCCCCTCTGACCTCTCAAGGGCATTGCTTTACTGATTTGTGTCCTCCCACCCCATCAGTTCTTCACTGTTCAAGGACAGTGTGGAGTAGGGGCAGAGTGAGATTTAATCAGTGCTGGAGCTCTGCCGAACAGGTATAAAGAAACAATGGGGTTTAAATGAGTGACCCTGAAGCAGAAAGAGCAAGAGCCATATCAAGGGAGGTAGGAAAGGAAAAAGGTGGTAGGATCAGTGGTGTGGAGACCCCGGTAGGGTTAACGGATTGTTGGATCCAGAATTTGAGAGATAGCTAGGAGGCAGTGGTCAGAGGTAGGTGCGTGAAACTGGGGAGATCGTGGAGTGTTCCTGGTTTAGAGAATGATCATGAGGTGAGTGGCTGAGGAAGAGTGGATGACGGGGTTCAAAGGTAGGAGATTCAAAGCTGAGGGCTCCAGAGAGCTGGCAGGAAGAGTGGTTTGGAAACAACAGTGATGAGCTGGCTTGCCTCCAAGCCTAGTAAAGCAGGAGGATTGTGAGAGGCAAAAATCACCACCACTTAAAAGGGCTGCAAAGGAAGCAGTGTCTTCCAGGTGAGAGCCAGGTTTCCCTGCTTCTTCTCTTATTCTACCACAGTCTGTTCTTCACGTAGAAGTCTGATGTTTTCATTTCTATCTGTCCAGGCCTGTGTGACCTGACCCCTAGCTGAGTTTGCTGTTTCTGCTCCAGGCACTGGCCTGCTTGGTGTGTTGAGCACACCAGGAATATTTTTGCCTTGGGGGCCGTTTGCACTTGCTATTGCCATCCAACACTCGTTCTCCAGGTATCTTTATAGCTTACTCCCTTACCTCCTTCTGGTCTGTGTTCCAGTGTCTCCATGGACAGAAGTGTCAGGGCTTCTCTGGACACCCTATCTGAAATGGCACTCTTCTTGCCAAGCACTTACAACCCCTTTTCCTGCCTTAGTTTGTTCTTCAACACTTACCACGATTTGACAGTATATATTTTACTTATTTACTTATTGGTATATTCCACGAGGGCAGAAATTTCTGTCTAGGTTATTATGTCTTTATTTTTTAATATTTATTTATTCATTGATTTATTTTGAGACAGAGTTTCACTCTTGTTGCCTAGGCTGGAGTGCAGTGGTGTGATCTCGGCTCACTGCAATGACCGCCTCCTAGGTTCAAGCCATTCTCCCACCTCAACCTCCCGAGTAGCTGGGATTACAGGTGCCTGCCACCACACCCAGCTAATTTTTGTATTTTTAGTAGAGATGGGGTTTCACCAGGATGGCCAGGCTGGTCTCAAACTCCTGACCTCAGGTGATCCACCCGCCTTGGCCTCCCAGAGTGCTGGGATTACGGGCGTGAGCCACCATGCCCAGCCTATGTCGTTATTTTTTTAATTGCTTTTTCCCTACACCTAGCAGAGAAATTGCCAAAAAGCAGATGTTTATAAATATGAGTTGAATGTAGAATGAATGAACGAATGGATCAGTGAACAGATACAGGAGGCCTAAAGAAGGAGGAAATGATTTATTCACAGTAGGTCGTTTCAGAATTCAGGATCTAGAGTGGGTGTAGGATGTGATTGTTATTGTGGGAGGTTGAAGTGGAGAGAATGGGATGGTTCCTGTTGTTGAGGAAGTTGAGTTACTGGGACACTGGATAATTAGAAGGAATTCCAGCTCTTAGCGCAATGGCAGGAGATGACATGGAGAGAAAAACTACCAGTCAGGCCCATAATCATTAAGGAATTTAGGAGGGGCTGGGTGATCAATAGAGAACTCTAACAAAAATTAGAGAAGGGGGTTGGTTTAAAAAAAGCATGTCCACAGAGAAAGTAGCAGTTATGAGGTGTTGCCCTCTCCCTATATAAAGCTTGTTTTGTTTCCTTACATTTTCCAGGTACATTTAGTTAAATGTAAACTCTTTAGGTTTCATAGGTCTCTTGAATTTTTTTTAGAATAAAAAAAATTACGTACGTAGAACTAATGTGTCAGTGCTAGTTTTTAAAAGTCTGTTACTCTGACATGGGATACCAAGAGCCTGTCAGTAAAAATAGTTGCTATGGATTGCCAGTTCCTTTGGATCTTTAGGGTCAAGTACTAGTATTTGCTTCTCAAACTGTAATAGGTTCAAAATACAGAGTATGATTTATACTGATATATTTGTGGTTGGAAACTTTAATGTTGCCAATGTCTTCCCAATTGACATCTGAATATCTCAATTACGCTTCTGGTAAATTTATTATTTTAAAATGCCCTGCCAGACCATAGTGCTTTACAAAGTTGGCAGCATATTGCTGATGACCTAATTTATTATTTGGACTCATTGTAAATGTTCTAAATGTTTCAGTATAGAACTATTCATTTTACCCATTTGAAGAGCATTTTAGGTATGTTTTAATACATGGAAGGATTATTTTCTTCTAGCCCAAATAAGCAAAAAACTTTTAAGTATGTGTTTTCAATCTCAATTCCCATATTTATTATATTTTTAGGTTCCAGCTACCTTCCAGAACATCAGAAAGAGTAGTCCAATTTCAAATAGGATTTCTTCTGGGTAAAAGCTCCTTTCCTGCCTGCATTTGAGGCTGCATTCCACCATGCTGGTGCTGGCTCTGAGTTTTGCCTCCCACCCTCAATTTCAACCATTATTTTATCCTATTCTCTGGTTTGCTTCAGTTCAGTTTCTTCCTCTCTGTAGTTTTTTTGGACCAGTAATTTCTAATTATCCTGTAGGTTTCAGTTTAAATGCTGCATTTTCAGGGAGGTCTTTGTAGATTCCTTTCTAGTGCATTGGGTCCCCGCTGCTGTGTATTGTCATCACTGTGCTTTCCCATCATAATATTGTTACACCTTACTGTAATTATATGCTTCCTGTCCAAATCTGTAACTTCCAAGGGGCTATCTGGCTACCTTGTCTGTCTTGTTAATCGCTGTATTTTCAGCACCTACAATAAATAGTGCCTGGCACACAGAAGGCTCTTCATAGATATTTTTTGAATGAAAGGATGAGTGAATGAGAGTGAGTCCTAGGTTCTGCCTCCTTGCCACCACAGCCATGGCTAGTGACCACTTAATATAAGTATTTGCAGCACTTGACACAAGTATAGAAAGGATCAGGTCTCTTCTACTGGGAAAAGTCCAGTGCTAACAGTTATTGGGAGGATGACCTCAAGTCCTTTTCAGCACCACACTGACACTACTTGGAATTATACTGCTGAGGGGAGGATCTTGTTCTTGCTACACATTGTACCTACTCTTTCTTCTGAGCAGCAATGTCAGGAGGAGGAATTATCAACTAAATAAGTAGATTTTTATGAAATATATATTTTTTAGTTATTTCCCCAAATCCTACTGCTTCAAGTCTGCTATGATCACATTGCCAAATTTCTGGGTTTTTAAGGTAGAGTTACAAAAAATAATTGTGTTATCTGGATGTTTCATACTGTAAGTAAGCATAGTGACAGATAAATATTTTGCACAAGTAATCATTCAGTAACCTAATTTGCCCCAATTAATGTAGTTTGATAAAAGTTTATTCAGCACCTTGTACAGGTCCTCAACACCTTTTCTTAAACTCTGCGGCCCAGCTGCATTTTAGATACAGGTTTTTTTGAATTTTAAAAAGATGACATGTACCACCCAGTGAAGTTTGGGGCAGTACCTCATAATCAAACATTAATATTTCTGCCTTGAAATAGTCACACTAAATAGGAAATGCACTACAAATAGCCTCAAATCAGCTCAGATTCTGATTTTGCTGCATATAATTCTGGTCAGGTTGGGCCACAGGTGAATTATGAAAAAACTCCTGGTTTTAGACTTTTGGGTCTTTGGAGTTACTTGCAGAGAACTGTAATAGGTGCACATTTTGGTGTGATGATTCCATTGTCTGAGCCTCCCTTGAGTGCTTCCCCTCCCTTCCATACTGTGGGCCACCATTAGGACAAGCCGTGACTGTCACCTGGATCACAGGGGCCTCCTCCCACTCCATCTCCTTGCCTCTTGTTCCTTAGCAATCCATTCTCCAGAGTAATTGGCCTAAAACAAGTTTGGTTCATATTGCTCCTCTTTGTAAATCCTTTCATTGGCTTCTTATTGCTCTACAGATGGGGCATGTATTTCTTAACCCATCATACAAAACTCATTATGATCTGGGCCCATTTTACCTCTCCTGTCCTTCAATAGCCACTCCTCATTTTTTTTTTTTTCTTGCAAACATATTTCTTCTGTTCCATAGTCCTGCTTGCCTGTTGACTGTACCTTCTGTCTGAAATAGCTTCTTTATCCTGCCTCCATCCTCACGTCCCTTTTCTAAGTTAGATTCTATTTTTCAGGTCTTGGATTAGATTTCACTTCCAGGGAAACCTTTCCTCTCCTAGTTCTAGATTGAGTACCCTACCTTTGTGTTTAGGCAATGTCTTATGCTCCTGTTGCATTGCGATATAATTATGTTACTGATTCTCTGGAGCAAGCATCTCAACCTTAGCACGATTAACTTTTTTTTATATGCTTATTTCATGACCTGGTGTTTAACACCCTCCTAAGCCTCTGACACTTGACCTGCTGTGCATCTCACACTTGGCCTCTGACATTTGCCTTGCTTTAGCAGTCAATTTCTAGACATGGTTCTAAATAATGCATACCAGATTTCTCCACCTTGGCACTAATGACATTTTGAACTGGGTAATTCTTTGTTGGTGGGGGGCGGTGGGGTGGGGGTGGTCATCGTAAGCACCATTGTAAGATGTTTAGCAGCATCCCTGGTTTCTACCCACTAGATGCCAGTAACCCTCCTTCCCATTGTGACAACCAAAAATGTCTCCAGACATTGTCAAACATCCTCAGGAGTGGGGAGGCACCATCACCCCTGGTTGAGATCTACCGGTCTAGAAGGAAGACTCTTTGAGAAAGGGGCTGTGCTTAAGGGCATCTTCATATTCCTACCTTGGCACACATGGGTCACCTTAAACATATTGAGTTAAATTAATAAGGTGGGAAGGAGGGTACTTGGCAAGGAAAGGGATGGATAGACAGGTGAAGAGTCTAGCTCACTCTCTCGGGACATGGCATGTGAGAATATATAGCAAATGATTTTCAAGGGATTGAGGTACCATACATAAGGAGATCAGACTCTGTTCTTCTCTTTGAATAACTACTCCTTTTGCCTTTGGGCCATCCCCCAAGGAATTATTTCCTGCCTTAGAGTTACAGGCCAGAGAATCTCCTGATCTGCTGGAGGCTGCCCTAGAATCAACCAGGAAGCATTTGTTAAACCACTGTACAAATAATGGGCACAGATAGGAATCACAAGCAGTCCTTGCCCTCGAGGTGCTCCCAGCCCGGTGAGAAAGACACTGGTGGGTTTTGCCTCTCTGTCCAGAAGACCCTTACACCCTTCCTTTCCTGGCACATTCCTACTCCCCCTATCCAGTCTTGATCAGGCCTTCCTAATATATGGTCCCATAGCATCTATTCTTTTCCTTCACAGCATTTTTCACAGTTTTAATTATATAGTTTTTTCTGTTTTACTTAAATGTTTCTATTCCTTGAGACTAAGTTCAGTGGAGAAAGGGACAATGTCTGTTGTGTTCGTTTATGTTTCTCCAGCTCCTAGCACAATAACTGGCACATTGTAGGCATTTAAAACATAATTTATAGACAAATAAGAATGCTTGTGGCTGTCCCTCCAAGAACTTGGATTCCAGTGGAGGAAATGGTGCCAACTGCAGGGCCCAGTTCTGTACCAAAGGGACAGGAAAGTGCACAGTTGGTTTTGGGAGTGAGATGGAGAATAATCTGGACTAGAAGTACCTGGGATGACTTTATAGGGAAAAAAAAGTTAGGAAATCAGGAAGACTAGAAAGGAAAAAAGAAAAGCCATTCATAGGTTTAATATAAAGAGACAACCATTTTGGTCAATTTCAGCCTCTTCCCCCCTTTTCTCTTTCTTTAAAAATATGTTACTTCATACTTTGAAGTATTTTATGAATACAGAAAAACATAGAGAGTAATATAAACTCCACCTAGCTTAGTCAAATCTTAACATTTTGCTACCTTTGATTTACATTAAAAGAAAAAATGATATAAAATAAAATAGAACATTGCACATAGAGTTGATGCTCCCCTGTGTGCCTCTCCCAGATGCCATTTCCTCATCTTTTTTTTTTCTTTTTTTTTTTTTTGTGAGACAGGGTCTCATTCTGTCATCCAGGCTGGAGTGCAGCGGCATGATCTCGACTCACTGCACCCTCCACTTCCCAGGCTCAAGTGATCCTCCCACCTCAGTCTCCTGAGTAGCTGGGACTACAGGCACATGCCACCACACCCAGCTAGTTTTTGTATTTTTTTTTATAGAGATAGGGTTTTGCCATGTTGCCCAGTCTGGTCTTGAACTCCTGAACTCAAGCAATCTGCCCACCTCGGCCTCCCAAAGTGCTGGAATTACAGGCGTTAAGCCACTGTGCCAAGCCTCCCCATCTTCTTTCTGCAGAAGAACCATCATCCCGAAGTGTGTTTGTCTCTCCCATGTAGGAAAGATGGGGAGGCCTGGCATGGTGGCTTAATGCCTTTAATCCCAGCACTTTGGGGAGACTGAGTTGGGCGGATTGCTTGAGCTCAAGAGTTCGAGACCAGTCTGGGCAACATGGCCAAACCCCGTCTCTACAAAAAATACAAAAATTAGCCGGGTGTGGTGGTGCATGCCTGTACACACTACTGATACATATATATATAGTGTAAGTATTTACATATATATGTATATACACACACACATATATATAAACTATATTATTTATTATTAAAACAATATATTTGGTTTGAAGATTTTGAACTTTGCATAGTATGATATCATACTGTATATATATTTCTGTGGCTTGCTTCTTTCATTTAGCCTTTCGTGTGAGATTTAGCCATGTAGATGTGTATAACAGTAATTC
This sequence comes from Symphalangus syndactylus, assembly GCF_028878055.3. Taxonomy (NCBI): domain Eukaryota; kingdom Metazoa; phylum Chordata; class Mammalia; order Primates; family Hylobatidae; genus Symphalangus; species Symphalangus syndactylus. The sequence continues at coordinate 75,981,119 of NC_072440.2, read as the reverse complement.
TTTCAGTTTTGTTGTATGATATTTTAGGACTACCCTACAGTTTATCCATTCTTCTGTCAATGAGAGGTTTTGGTTATTTTCAACATTGTGGTATGTGTCTTGTGCATGTTTGACAGCTTCTCTAGGGTTTGTACTGTGAAAAGAAAAACTTTGACAAATTAAATATAATAGAATTTAATTGAATGAAGAACAGTTTGTGAACCAGGCAGCCCCCAAACTAGACCACGATTAGAGAAGCTAGGATTAGTATAGTCATGTGGTTGAAGATTTATGGACCGAAAAAGAAAAATGCCATACAGAAAATGGAAGTGAGGTACAGAAACAGTCAGATTGGTTATAGTTCAGTGTTGGTTTTATTTGAATATAGTTTGACAGCTGGCTGCCTCTGATTGGCCGAAACTAGGTGATTGGCACAAGAGTAGGTTATAGTTTGTTTATGTATTTAGTTAGGTTATAGTTTCTTATGTATGGAGAAACCTTTAAGCTGAATTTAAAATATATAAGGAGGCAGGTTTAGACTAAATTTAATTTAATAGTTTTTCCCTTTTGATCAGTCTCTCAAAATTTCACTTTTGAGAGATTGACCAAAACTTTAGGCATTAATGTGACTTTGGTTTTAAATTTTACTAGGAAATAGTAGACCAGTGGACTTTGCAAGGTGGGAACAAGGACTTCAGATAATTTTTTTGTAAGGGTTAGAGTAGAGGGAACCTTTTTTTTTTGGAACTTTTTGTTTATAGGAGAAAAAATCTGGTCTCTTTTAAACTTGTTTTTTTTTTTAAGTTTTAGTTTGATTATATCATATTCAGTATACGTGATTGTATTTTGGTTGGTTTGGTCTGTTGGGGATTAGTGTAGGAGTTTAGTCTAAAATAATGGCCTCGCATAGCAGCTTTAGGCTAAACTAAATTTAACAGCACCTGCAGGTGGAACAGCTGACATGTAGGGTCCTACATTTCCTCAGCTTCACTGGATGTTGCCAGATCATTCTCCAGAGCAGCTTTGAGGTTTCAGCTCCTGACAGCACTGTCTCAGAACTTCTATTGCTTCATGTTCTTGCCAAGACTTGCTACTGTCAGACTTTCAAATTTTTGCCAATATGAAATAGTACATTTCCTTCATTTCTAGTGAATTTGGGCATCACTTCTTATGTTTATTTGGCTGTTTCCGTTGCCTCTTTTGGGGCTTATCAGTTTTTCTTTTGCATGTTTTTTTTTCTTATATATGTTTACATCCTTATATATTTCAGATTAACCTTTTGTTGATATTTTACATTTCCTGTTTTCCATAGTTCACATATGTTCTCCATCGTGGCTTATCTTTGCACTTTGTGATATGCTTTGTTGGGCGCCAGTTTCACATTATAATCAAGTCATACTTGTCAGTGTGTTCAGTTATGGTTGGTGCTTTTTACATCATGTTTAATCCCTCCGTTCTCTAAGTACTTTGGGATCATAAAGAGATCCTACCATGTTTCCTTCTAAAAGTTTGTTCTGTTTTTTTCAGTGTAGGTGTAATCCATGTGCAATTTATTTTTGTGTGTGCATATAAGATAGAGAAAATTTTCCACATGAGTAAACTGGTTGCACAAGCCAGTGTCACTGATTGCATAGTCTATCTTTTTCCCCACTGATTTGTGATGCCACCTTAATCACGTATTCAGTTTCCTTAGTGTACATGCGCGGCTTCATCAGTTTATAATACGTTCTTTTAAAATAATATATGCTTGTGTCACTTCTACACTATCTTAATCACTGTGGCTTTATATATTGATACATTATGCAAGGCCCTGTTAAGAACCTTGAGTGGATGGTTATGATTGGAACTTAGTGTGTAGGGGTTAGAATACAGGGTAGTTGTGCTAGGAAAGTAGGTGGACTTGATTTTGTGGAGGGCTTTGAGGAGAACTTAGAGGACACAGGTAAGGTCTGTCTGTGGGACCATGGGTCACTGGGTGCTGGTAGATATAGAAGTAGGGCCTGGGCTATAATCTTTCAGCAGCAGTGAGTGGTTTTTTTCAAAGGAGATTAAGGGTCTCAAGAAGTTATTTGTGCATTCCCCATAAACTCATATATATGTATAATATATTTTTTCCAGAAGTCTTTTTGATTAACTCTTCTTTAAACTGTTGCTCTCTTAAAACCTCACCTCAAATTTCTCTTACATCAGCAAGTCTTTAAAACTGGTTATTATGAGTGTTCTTTGCTTTGGTGTTACACTCTTCATTTGAAAGCTGGTTCTTAGCATTGTCATTTTCTTTTTCAGTTAATATGGCCTTTTTTTTTTTTACATTGAGCTTTAGGCTTATTTTGTCCCCTTTCTACTTTGTACTGAATTGAATCAGAAAAAAAAATGAATGCTATTTTTAAGTGCCATTATTCTTTTGAAGAAAAGCTTCCATTTAAAATGTTTGTCCAAACTGTAAGGGATTTCTGTCAACCACTTCTGCTTCTGCTGAGAATGAGTAACATGACCTTTTTTCTGTTTTAAAGAACAAGAGTGATGTCACGATGCTCCAAATGTATGTTGTTGTATTCCTTATTTTGGTGACATTTGAACTCTTATTAAGTAGAATTGAGTTAGTAAAAATTAAATAACTTAGAGAAAATTGACTACTACTTAGATTGTTAAGCCCTTATGCAAACTCTAGTGCTTCTGTGGTGTTTGAAAAGGAAGTATTAAAAGACATGCAGGATGAGGGGAAAAGCCCTGAAAGCGTTTTTGTTTTTGTTTTTGTTTTCAAATTGGAAATGTCTTTATTCTCTTTGCAGACTATAAAGGTAGCACACGCTTATTATAAAAATTTGACGCAATACCAAAGGGTATAGAATAGCACTCCCCCATAGAGTTTTCTGCAATGTTGGAAATGTTCTATTCTGTACCATCAGTATAGTAACCATTAACCATATGTGACCGTCAAGCCCTTAAAATGTGACAGGTGCAATTGTAGAACTGAGTTTTTTATTTTAATTTAATTGTAATTGATTATATTTAAGTAGACACATGTAGTGAGTAGCTACTGTATGGTACACTCAGAGATAGCCAGTTGGGTGTGTACATTCTCTGTCACTCTCTACCAGCCTCTGACTTTCTTCTCTCTTTGACCTCTGCTCTGTCCCTTTTTTCTTACCTTCTCTCTCTGTTTCTTTGGCATGCAGCCTGCCAGCCTGCCTCCACTCTCCCTGCCTGCCCCATTCTTTCTCTTGTTCTTTCTATGTAAGTGTTATATATATACACATAGGACATTCTGTTCAGCAGTTAACTTTTTCTATTTAATTATGTATCATGGACATTTTCCCCTTTCAGTACATATAGATCTGGTTTTTTTTTTTTCAATAATAGCGTAATTTCAGTGGAATTAATGTACCAACATTTTTTTTTATTATACTTTAAGTTCTGGGGTACATGTGTAGAATGTGCAGTTTTGTTACATGGGTATACACGTGCCATGGTGGTTTGCTGCACCCATCAACCCATCACCTACATTAGGTATTTCTCCTAATGCTATCCCTCCCCTAGCCCCCCACCCTGCAACAGGCCCCAGTGTGTGATGTTCCCCTCCCTGTGTCCATGTGTTCTTATTATTCAGCTCCCACTTATGAGTGAGAACATGCGGTGTTTGGTTTTCTGTTCTTATGTTAGTTTGCTGAGAGTGATGGTGTCCAGCTTCATCCATGTCCCTGCAAAGGACATGAACTCATCCTTTTTTATGGCTGCATAGTATTCCATGGTGTATATATATGCCACATTTATTTTCTTTATCAAGTCTATCATTGATGGACATTTGGGTTGGTTTCAAGTCTTTGCTATTGTTAATAGTGCCACAGTAAACATATGTGTGCATGTGTCTTTGTAGTAGAATGATTTATAATCCTTTGGGTATATACACAGTAATGGGATTGCTGGGTCTAATAGTATTTCTAGTTCTAGATCCTTGAGGAGTCACCACACTGTCTTCCACAATGGTTGAACTAATTTACACTCCCACCAACAGTGTAAAAGTGTTCCTATTTCTCCACATCCTCTCCAGCATCTGTTGTCTCCTGACTTTTTAATGATCACTATTTTTACTGGCATGAGATGGTATCTCATTGTGTTTTTGATTTGCATTTCTCTAATGACCAGTGATGATGAGCATTTTTTCATATGTTTGTTGGCTGCATAAATATCTTCTTTTGAGAAGTGTCTGTTTACACCCTTTGCTCACTTTTTGATGGAGTTGTTTGTTTTTTTCTTGTAAATTTGTTTTAAGTTTTTTGTAGATTCTGGATATTAGCCCTTTGTCAGAAGGATAGATTGCAAAAATTTTCTCCCATTCTGTAGGTTGCCTGTTCACTCTGATGATAGTTTCTTTTGCTGTTCACAAGCTCTTTAGTTTAATTAGATCCCATTTGTCAATTTGGGCTTTTGTTGCCATTGCTTTTGGTGTTTTAGACATGAAGTTTTTGCCCATGCCTATGTCCTGAATGGTATTGCCTAGGTTTTCTTCTAGAATTTTTACGGTTTTAGGTCTTACATTTAAGTCTTTAATCTATCTTGAGTTAATTTTTGTATAAGGTGTAATGAAGGAGTCCAGTTTCAGTTTTCTGCGTATGTCTAGCCAGTTTTCCCAACACCATTTATTAAATAGGGAATCCTTTCCCCATTGCTTGTTGGTATAGGTTTGTCAAAGATCAGATGGTTGTTGATGTATGGTCTTATTTCTGAGGCCTCTGTTCTGTTCCATTGGTCTATATATCTGTTTTGGTACTAGTACCATTCTGTTTTGGTTACTAGCCCTGTCATATAGTTTGAAGTCAGGTAGTGTGATGCCTCCAGCTTTGTTCTTTTTGCTTAGGATTGTCTTGGCTATGAGGGCTCTTTTTGGGTTCCATATGAACTTTAAAGTAGTTTTTCTAATTAGCATTGAATCTATAAATTACTTAGGGCAGTATGGCCATTTTCACGATATTGATTCTTCCTATCCATGAGCATGGAATGTTTTTCCATTTGTTCTTGTCCTCTCTTATTTCTTTGAGCAGTGGTTTGTAGTTCTTTTTGAAGAGGTCCCTCACATCCCTTGTAAGTTGTATTCCTAGGTATTTTATTCTTTCAGTAGCAATTGTGAATGGGAGTTCACTCACGATTTGGCTCTCTGTCTGTTACTGATGTATAAGAATACTTGTGATTTTTGCAGATTGATTTTGTATCCTGAGACTTTGCTGAAGTTGCTTATCAGCTTAAGGAGATTTTGGGCTGAGATGATGGGGTTTTCTAAATATATAATCATGTTATCTGCAAACAGAGACAATTTGACTTCCTCTTTTCCTGTTCGAATACCCTTTATTTCTTTCTCTTGCCTGATTGCTCTGGCCAGAACTTCCAATACTGTGTTGAATAGGAGTGGTGAGAGAGGGCATCCTTGTCTTGTGCCAGTTTTCAAAGGGAATGCTTCCAGTTTTTGCCCATTCAGTATGATACTGGCTATGGATTTGTCATAAGTAGTTCTTACTGTTTTGAGATACGGTTCATCAATACCTAGTTTATTGAGAGTTTTTAGCATGAAGGGGTGTTGAATTTTGTCAAAGGCATTTTCTGCATCTATTGAGATAATCATGTGGTTTTTGTCATTAGTTCTGTTTATATGATGGATTATGTTTATTGATTTGGGTATGTTGAACCAGCCTTGCATCCCAGGGATGAAGCCGACTTGATCATGGTGGATGAGCTTTTTGATGTGCTGCTGGATTCGGTTTGCCAGTATTTTATTGAGGACTTTTGCATCGATGTTCATCAGGGATATTGGCCAGAAATTTTCTTTTTTTGTTGTGTCTCTGCCAGGTTTTGGTATCAGGATGATGCTGGCCTCATAAAATGAGTTACGAAGGGTTCCCTCTTTTTCTATTGTTTGGAACAGTTTCAGAAGGAATGTGTATTAACATGTATTAACCCTACTGATGGGCAGTAGGTTGTTTTCAGTTTTTTTTCCTATTAAAATATTTTGTAACCACTACACTATTTCCTGTTACATATTTTCCTTTGTGTTTTCTGTGTACCTTGCTGGTGTATAGGGTTGAATTGTTCAAAACTGAAATCTGCGTTTTCTTTTGTACTTTGATACCTAGTAGAATTCCCTTAGAACTTCAAATAAAGACCCCACTGGAATCCTTGGCTGCAGCCTACAGGTTAAGGTTGGCATATTGTCTTTCACTAGTGCAGTAATAATGGTTCTGATTGCTTGCTGTCCGGTTGCTAAAGAGAAAGAGACTGGAATTTTACATTAACATGAATGAATGCCCACTGTTGTCTCTCTCAGAGAGGTGGGCTGACTGCAACTGCCTCTGCCTTTCTTGAGGCCACCTCGGCAAGGGTGTGTGCAAAGGCAGCACTAGGCACACCTGCTGCCAGCCCCTCCAGCAAGGCCGTTTCTGTTTCATGGGCAAAATTCCTGGGGGTAAATACTGTGGACTTGAGGTCTCATCTTAGATTTCAGAGAAAATCTGAATTCGGTTTAATGGCAATCTAGCCTGGCAAACAGATTCTGGTTACGTCAGCTGGAGTGGGCAGCTTGGAGGGGAACCCTCAGAGGTGCTGCGCCCAGCAGTAGGGATGGGTGAGGGTGAGCAGACTCTTCTCTAGCAAGCACCTCTGTTTTTCCAGTTGGTAGTTTTTTACAGTATCTCCCAGAAATTTTGTAAACATATTGTTTCCACTCACCTGATAAAACTTTCTAAATCTTTTTCTTTTTGGAATAACTTGTTTCATGAAATTGTTGGCAGTAGTTGCTTTTGGGTGCAAATGGGTTTTTGTACTTTACGTCTGCCTGAGATTTATAATATGCTGAGGTCATTTCCAAGTGATTTTTCAAGTGATGGTTAACATTTTTCATCTTTATCTGAAAAATATTTCTCTTAAGGACAGCGATGTATTTATAGGAAATAATTAAAATAATGCTGCTTGAAAAACAAAGAGTTTGTGGAACACAGAAACCTGAGCTGCCCTCCCCTTCCTTAGTTTAGTCATTTCCAGCACAGAAATTGTAACCCTGAATAATTACTTTAAAGGACTAAACTCAAACTTCTTAACTTCTCTGGCTACTCTAAGGAAAAGCTAAAGAGATAATGTAGCAAGGAATAAAAAGTACATGGAGAAATGTATTTTACTGACTGAACTTTAGAAAATAAAGCCTTAGGAAATTCTTAATTCACTAAGATTAGTTTGGGTACCTAGTTTCAAGAAGTAACGTTAGAAACAATACCCGCTCTCTAAAAGCCAGAGGGTTTTTTTTTCCTTTTTAAAAAAACCTTAGTTTATATGTGTAGCCATGTTATGTTGCCAGATACCTATAAATCCAAATGTCTGTTAAATCCCAAATATTGGAGAAAACAATGCAAAATATAAATATTAATTTCAACCTCTGTTACTTTAAGAGCTAACCTGTATTATGCCTGGGCTAGGAAAACTTTAAAACCCTATTATCATTTATTCATCAGAATATTTTTCTGTGTGTGTCAGAACAGTTGGTAGAAATAAACTTCTTTTATTTGGAAGTTTGAAGTTTAATTAGAAAGTCAAGATAAGCTAGAAAGGGGGTTAAATTTTTTAAAAATAATAATGTTATACTTTTTATATTATTTCACATAATCGATGTGGGAAACCAAGAATGTGGTAGACAGAATAATAACACTAATTGCTGACATTATTGACATTTACTGATTTATTCATAGCTCTGCTGTGCGCCTCACATCTATTATCTCTTCAATTCTCCCATCAATCCTGTGAAATAAGTACCTTTGTCACCCCCAGCTTTAACTAAAGATGCTGTGGCTTTGAAAGTTTAAGTAACTTGCCCACCAGCTAGAAAATTTCACAGCTGGAATTTGAACCCAAGCAGTCTGACAACAGAGGAGGAAACTTTAACCATCACAGTTCTAATTTGACGAGGTCTCTCCTGAAACAGGGGCTAAATACTATGATAGTTAAGTGAATACTTCATCCAGGAAACAACCGTAGCTAAAAATGAAGCCAGTGAGCAATTTTTTAATGGTTTCTCACAGCCAAGTGTAATTCCAAACACCTGACATATAGTATCTCACTTAATTTGCACTCTGTAAGGGATATATTATTTATACTCATTTTTCAAAGAGGCTTAGGGGATTAACTAACTTGCCCATAGTCACGATTTTTGTAATTTGTGAAGCTGGGATGGTGCAGAATAATGGATTAACATCCATTTATTAACGATTTTTATTAGTTTGTGCAAGGATTGCTTTAGTTCTGTTCAATTCAGTATTTTAATCAGTTACTAAGATGAATATGCAAAAGGCAAACAAATTTCAGATGACACAAAACGGAGTGAAGATATTACAAAATGGAACAATATTCAGAAAGATTTTCGGCCTTAAATTGTTTGATTTTTAAGCATAAACAACACATTCACACATTCAAAGATAACAAGACTAAGGGCCGGGCACGGTAAGTACCTTTGTCTTACACCAGAGGTGGGCGGATCACGAGGTCAGGAGATCAAGACCATCCTGGCTAACATGGTGAAACCCCGTCTCTACTAAAAATACAAAAAAAATTAGCCAGGCATGGTGGCGGGTGCTTGTAGTACCAGCTACTCGGAAGGCTGAGGCAGGAGAATGGCGTGAACCCGGGAGCAGAGGTTGCAGTGAGCCGAGATCATGCCACTGCACTCCACCCTGGGGGACAAAGCGAGACTCTGTCTCAAAAAAAAAAAAAAGATAAGACGAAAATCCACTCTAGCTTTGGCCAGTGACCACTCCATTGCACCATCCCACTCCTGTTCACACACAGCTGAGAACCACTCTACTCCTTTCCTCTTTCTCCAGGTTGTCATTTTTAGCAAAAGTGAATATATATATATATATATATTCTTCTTTTCCCCTTTTCTGATTCACTGGTGTTACTGGCCAGGTCCAAGTCTTTCCTATATCTTTGTCCAGGGTGTAATTTTAGCAAAACTGAATATATATATATATATATTTTTTCTTTTTTTCCCCTTTTCTAATTCATTGGTGTTACTGGCCAAGTCCAGGTCCATTCTGTCTGCATGCATTAAGTTTATTACTGTGACTTGGGTTTTGCAAAAGAGAAAAGATTTATTCTCAAGGCTGCCAAGCAAGGAGACAGGAGAACAGCTCTGAAAACCACCTCCCTGAAGATAAGGCTTAGGGATGTTTATGGTTGGGGAAGTGAGGTGGTCTAAGGCATGGGGAAAAATGAAGTAAGAGGTTCATTCTGTGCAAGCGTAGTTGGGTTTCATGCCATTTCATAGGACATATGTGCCAAAAATGGCGATAGCGTGATCTGAGAGTGGAGTTTTTGGCCCCCCTGACCTCAAAAGGTCACCTCTTAGGTTCTTAACACAGGCCCAGTTGAAGGGTTGGTGATCTCAACCAGTTGGAACTGGGCAGGAGCTGGCCCAAATTCCTGGAAAACAACTGAAATGACCGTTACTTTGATGACCTATGATGTTATCTATAACATAGCCAGTGAAGTTTCAGTGTTTAGCAGTAATGCCTTCACCTACTGCGGCCTTCAGCTTCTTAGAAAAAGGAAAACAACAGCAGCAGCAACAAAAAGCAAGTGACCAAAAGCAAGCGGGACAGGCAGACCTGACCAAGTTAACCCCCTGCTTTCATTAGCAACAGATCTTAGATATCTTTCCGTATCAGTATCACCTGGAGAGAGCTTCCTCATTCTTACTTATAACTGCATAGTATTATATTTTATGAATGTACAACAATTTAACCCGTCTCCTATTGATCGTGGCTAGAGTTCTTTCTAGTCATTTGCTATTAAAAACCGTATCGCAGTAATCTTGTACAATATCATTGTTTTAATTATTTGTAATTTGTGTATCATAAAATTCACTATTTTTGGCATAAGTTCTAGGTTTTGACAAACACACAGAGACATGTAACCACCACAACCAAGACATAGAACAGTTCCGTCACCCAAAAATCCCCTTGTTATCAGCCCCACTCCTGGCAGCCACTACTCGGTTCTCTGTCCCTGTAGCTTTGGCTTTTCCAGCATGTCCAAGTATTGAAGCCCTTTGAGTACAACTTCTTTCACTTAGCATAATGCGTTTGAGATTCAGGCATGTTGTTTCACCTATCAGTTTACTCCTCTTATTACTCAGTAGTATTCCATTGGATGCATGTGCCATAGTTGTTTATTCCAATCCATTTAGGTCATTTGGGTTGTTTCCAGTTTGGGACAATTATGAATATAGCTGTTAGGAACATTTGCACACAGATACAAAATATCTTTTTGTAAAGCAGCCTTACTGAGGTGTCATTTACATACCATAAGATTCACTTATTTAGTGAATAAAATTTGATTTTTTTTTTGGTAAATTTAGAGTTGTACAATCATCACTTTTGAGTCTTAAAATTTCATCCATGTTGTATCATTATTTCTTTCCATTTTGTTGCTGAATATTATTTCATTAGGATATACCACATTTTGTTTATCCATTCACTAGTTGATGGACATTTAAAGTTTTGGCTCTTTTGAATAATGCTGCTATGAACATTTGCCTGCAAATTTTCGGATGGACATATGTTTTTATTTCTCTTTGGTAGATACGTAGGAGTGGGATTCCTGGATCATATGGTAAAATTATGTTTAACATTTTAAGGAAATGCCAGCCTGTTTTCCAAAGTAGTGTTTTACATCCTCACCAGTGCTGTGTTAGGGTTCCTATTTCTCCACATCTTTGCCAACACTTGCTTTTGTCTGTCTTTTTAGTATCTCACACCCACCAGTAGGTTTTAATTGCAATTCCCTAATTTAAACTGATTATATTGAACATTTATTCATGTGCTGATTAGTCATGCATATGTCTTCTTTAGTGAAATGGTTTTTGTTTGTTTTTTTTTGAGATGGAGTTTCGCTCTGTTGCCCAGGCTGGAGTGCAGTGGCGTGATCTCGGCTCACTGCAACCTCCACCTCCTGCGTTCAAGCAATTCTCCTGCCTCAGCCTCCTGAGTAGCTGGGAACACAGGCTCGCGCCACCATGCCCAGCTAATTTTTTTGTATTTTTAATAGAGACAGGATTTTGCTATGTTCACTAGGCTGGTCTTGCACTGCTGGCCTCCAGTGATCTGCCTGCCTCAGCCTCCCAAGGTGCTGGGATTGCAGGTGTGAGCCACCGCATCCGGCCTAATGAAATGTTTATTCAAATCCTTTGCCCATTTTTAAATTGGGGTCCTTATCTTTTTTTCTTTATATTCTGGATACAAGTCCTTATCAAATAATTGATGTGCAAAATGCCACAGAATCCTTTTTTCTTACTAAGGGGTCAGTAGTTTTGCCTAAAATAAACACTTCTCTTACTTGTTTTATGCCTTTTGTCAATTTCTAGAGTTCTGAAACCATTGTTTTTGACTATTTTGTCCTATTTTACACTACCCTTGGGAAGAGGATTTGCTACCTGCAATTTCATTTTGAATATATAAATTCCTAGAAAATCAATTCCTGGGTCAAAGGATTAATTAATGCATTTGTAATTTTAATAGATGTTGGCAAATTTTTCTCCATGAAAAGAAAATTTATATTCCTCTAATATGTGAGTTATAGCCCAGACTTGCCAGTGGTGTGTATTATTAAACTTTCAGAATTTTGCCAATACTGTATACGTGAAAATTCATTTTGATTGGTGAAACCACTGTAATAGTAGCTACTTGTATCTGTACATTTAATCTTTATAATAATCCATGAGTTAGGTACTGTATTAGTTCATTCTCATGCTGCTAATAAAGACATACACAAGACTGGGTAATTTGTAAAGGAAAGAGCATGGCACTAGGGAGGCCTCAGGAAACTTATAGAATCATGGCAGAAGGGGAAGCAAACACATCCTTCTTCACAGAACTGCAGGAGAGGGAACAATGAGCAAAGAGGGAAAAACACCTTATAAAATTATCAGATCTCATGAGAAGTCACTAACTATCACAAGAACGGCAGCACGGGGGTAACTGCCCCCATGATTCAATTACCTTCCACTGGGTCCCTCCCATGACACGTGGGGATTATGGGAACTACAATTCAAGGTGAGATTTGGGTGGGCACACAGCCAAACCATATCATGTGCTATGATCCAAGCTTATACATGGGGAATTAAGCTTTATTGAGGTTATACATTGCTGAAGTTCATATAATTTATTAGTGATAGTGCTGGGTTTTGTCCCCATATCTAACTCCAAAACATGAACTCTGAACCGATACCCTATACTATACTGTCTCTGTTGTGGAAAAGGATTTCAAAATTCATCTAATATAAATTCAAACCAAATTAGTAAGAGCCTCATCAGTGGGTGAGGCAATCGCAATTTCATACTTAAGAGAATGTAGTTAAACTGTTTTTTTTTTTTTTTTTTTTTTTTTTAGCTAATTTAGGATAGCGTGACCAGAATTGTGAATAGATGCAAAAGTTCATGGATGTGCATTTGGTGATGGTTTCTTAGGTATGGCATCAAGAGTACAAGCAACCAAAGAAAAAAATAGGAAAATTTGACTTAATCAAAATTAAATTTTTTTTGTCTGTGGAAGCACATTATCAAGAAATGAAAAGTCAACCCACAGAATGGGAGAAAATATTTGCAAATCTATAAGGATCTAGTATCCATTAGACTTACATATAATGAAAGAAAAAACTGTTCTAACTCAACAATGAAAACACAAGTCACCCTATATAAAAATGGGTATTTCTCTAAATAAGATATATAAATGGCCAATAAGACATGAAAAGAAATTCAACATCATTAGTCATTAGGGAAATGCAAATCAAAACCACAATGAGTTAGCACTTTACATTCACAAGGATAGCTATAATTTTTTTTTTTTTAAAGAATGTGGAGAAGTTGGAACCCCAACTTTTGCTGGTGGGAATGTAAAATTGTATAGTCACTGTGGACAACAGTTGGGCATTCTCTCAAATGGTTACACGTAGACTTACCATATGACCCAGCAATTCCACTCTTATGTGTATACCCAAGAGAATGGAAAAAATATATACACACAAAAACGCGTGTACTCATGTCATAGCAACATTCGTAGTAGCCAAAAGGTGGAAACAATCCAAAGTCCATCATCTGATGAATGGGTAAACAAAAGGTGGTAAATTCATGCAATGAAATATTACTCAACCATAAAAAGGAGTAAAATATTGATACTTGGACAATATAGATGAATCTTGAAAATATTATGTTAAATGAAAGAAAATACACACAAAAGGCCACATATTCTATGATTCTATTTATTTGAAATGTCTGGGACAGACAAATCCATAGGGACAGAAAGTAGATTAGTGGTTGCCAGGGGCTGAGGGAGAGGTTAAGAAATGACTGCTGTGCTGATGGGTACAGGATTTTTTTTTTTTTTTTTTAGATGTGATGAGAATGTTCTGGATTTGGATAGTGATGGTTACACACCTTCTGAATATATTAAAAGACTACCAAATTTTACACTTTAAGATGGCTAAGAACCCAAAAGTATTTTGAAGGACTTTGATAGAATAGAATAGATGATCTCATATTTAACTAATAGTGTTAGAAACATATTTCTACTACCTGCTAAAGTGCTTTTGTGAAACTCTGAAGATTAACTTTTATTTGGTATGTACTCTGAGCTGTTGTCTCAAGAGTACAATATTAACACATTTTACAAGAAGTTAAACAGTAATGAAGTAATATCTTAGTTGTAATTTGTATTAACAGACTCCAGAAAACTTAAAAAGACCCAGGTTTCTGATTTGAGATGCCCCTGGAATTAACATATTTTTTTAAATGCTTCGTGGCAGAAGCTCTCTTAGCGATCTGCCTCTTGACCAGCTTTCTGGATTACCAACTCTCTCCATTCCCTTTGTTTCAGGACACGCTGAGTGGTTATGGCCAGGAGGTGTGCTAAAGTCTGGTGATGTAGTTCTGTTCTGACTAACTGAGTTGTGTCCTAACCAAAAGTCAGCTGTGTTTGTTCCTAAATCTGTTTATGCCAGTCGTAGTAATTTAACTAAATATTATGTAAACTGACAAAATATGAATGCAAAAAAAATTTAGATGTTTAGAAACAAAGATATGTTGCTTAAATAATACTACAATATATCAGGTATGGGTGAGAAACTAAAAATATTGGGTTAAAATTGTAAAATATAGATGCATTCTGTACTGAGAGTCTTTTCAATTTTTACTCTACTTTAAAGAAGCAAAAACTCGAAGTCATAGACAGTGGTGGCTTATGCCAGAAGACCAGCACATCTGTAAAGAGACAAGAGATAGCCTTGACCCTGTATCAGAAGGCTGGCAAATGAACTGATATTTATGCACTCTAATTCAAGAAAAATGTTTTCAGATTTGTGTGTATCATTTTTAATGACTCCTCTTTAAACTTAGTTTTTCAGTTTACCAACTAACTGGCATGATTCGTCAGGATTTCTGACTCTGGCTAATTAAGTGCCAAAGAACAGAATTACAGATTAGGGGACTTATGGTCCCACTACTGCACTTAGTCATCATGTCTTAGACAAGTAAATCAAACTTCATTTCTTTCATGTATTTTAAATGTAAATTTAAATTCCATTGATTCCTAATAGCAAAAGTTAAACACTGGAAAACAAAGTCTTCCCTTTTTATAGATTCCCTTTCTCTTTCCCTTTCTTTCTTTCATCTCTTCCCTTTGTCCTCTTCCCTTCTGCTTTTTCTGCTTGTCTTAGAGAACTTGGAAATAGGAGTACAATATATTTTTTATCTGTTAAATAAAATATTTGTTTACTCTGTTTATAAACATTTACTTCTTAGCATTTAAATCATCCTAATTATAATTCAACAAAATTACAGTTTGTTTTTAACCCAATAACTGCCAAATATGGAAATCATCCTTGTTTAAAATTAATCCTCTAATCAATTCTTATTCTCTGAAATTCATTCATTATGAATACACTAAAAAACACAGTTGTTCAAACTGAAAAGAGTTGGGTTTTGGCCATTTTACTTGGAGAACAAATAACATTTTCTAATTCCTTGTCTTTTTATGTAGTAATTTAAAAGCTATATGTGTTTGAAACTTTTGCTAGTTCAAATTTTTATAGATGGATTATAATGAATGTTTCAAAAAATGGTGTTTACTTAAGTGTTATAGTACTTACTAAGAATGTATCATGTTGGAGGGTTAGTGTGCAGTTTGCTCCATGTTGTGTTCATTTGAACAAGTTAAATCCTCACATTGGCATTCTTAGAACTATAATAGCCACTTCCAGCACAGAAACGTTATATAACTTTTTCTATAAAGTGTATTGTCAGTATTTGCTTTTTTTTTTTTTTTTTTTTTTTTTTTTTGAGACGGAGTCTCTCTCTGTTGCCCAGGCTGGAGTGCAGTGGCGCGATCTCGGCTCACTGCAAGCTCCGCCTCCCGGGTTCCCGCCATTCTCCTGCCTCAGCCTCTCCAAGTAGCTGGGATTACAGGCGCCCGCCACCACGCCCGGCTCATTTTTTGTATTTTTAGTAGAGACGGGGTTTCACCGTGGTCTCGATCTCCTGACCTTATTTGCTATTTTTATAGTATTTTTTTTGTATACTTAATGGCTACACGTAAAAATCCAACAGCTACAGATAAAAACTCTACTTAGAAGTTGTTTATTTGAAAGAATTATAACCTAGCATCAAAAAGATGTCCTGTTTATATGTAGTGCATCTACTACCATAGATTTCGTTTTCTTCCTCTCTGAAGTTTAATTCCAGTCATGCTTTCAGCATTTTGCAAAATGGAACAAGAGGAGAGGGTTTCCTTCATCGGCCATGAAGCTCCTGTTAAGCACTGAAGTGTAGTGACTGCCTGTTTGACTAGGTCTTGCCTGCTTTGAGAGCAGGGATCATGACTGGTTCATTATTGGAAGCTCAGTGCCCAGCACAGTGCCTAATAATGCAGGCCTTCAGTACACATGTTAAGGATTTGTACAAATGGATTTTTTTCACAACCTCGTGTCCCTGTTTCCCATCTCCCTTCACCCCACTCCCCAACATCTCTCCCTCCCAATTCTTTGCTCCAATTTATTTGCATTTTGGCACATACATACCATGTTATCAGGGCAGGAATATGAGCTCTGAAGTTGGAAACATGGCTTTGATGTTAGTCTCTTAAGTTTGTTTAATCTTTCCAAGCCTTGGCTTTCTCATCTATAAAATGGGAATGTTGGATACCCAGAGAGGGGTCAAAATTAAGGAAAGTCTAGATTAGATTTAGTGTCAAGCTGAGTAAATATTCTTCCCATCTCCTCTTTTCAGTTGTCATTTCCATTTTTTTAAATTAGGAAACTAGGTCTGTAAGAGAGAAGTGATTTGCCTGAAGTCAAATGGCTCTCTCTCCAGCCATACCCTTTTTTCAGCGTTCTGGCCTTGGGGACCTGTAGTTTCTCCAAGCGAACACTCTTTGTGAGTAGCCCCTCACTACTTATACCTGCCTTGGTGTTAATGATACCACCAGCCTTTCCAACTGCCCAAATCTGGAAACCTCAGCCATCCTCAACTCTTTAATCTTTACCTTGCAAATGGGCCATCCTCAAGCCTTGACATTTTGTCTCTTCAATAGTACAATCATGCACCATGTAACGGTGGTCCCATACAATTATAATGCTTTATTTTTCCTGTACCTTTTCTATGTCTAGAGACACACATACTTACCATTGTGTTACAGTCACCTGTAACAGGTGCAGCATTCAGCACAGTAACATGCTGTACAGGTTTTTGTAGCCTAGGAGCCATAGGCTATGCCCTGCAGCCTAGGAGTGTAGTAGTCTGTACCATCTAGGGTTGTGTAAGTGCACACTGTGGTGTGCACAAAACGAAATCATCTAACAAAGCATTTCTCAGAGTGTATCCCTGTCGTTAAGTATGACTATATTTGAATTTATTCCTGTTTCTGCATTTCCACTGTCTTCGTTCCTCAGCATTTCAGCATGAGACTTTTATCAGTAACTGGGCTCTGTCAGAATTATCTTTTTAAAATACAAAATCAATCATGTCACTGGTTTTTAGAGTCCACATTCCTTTACAATTGTGCTTTACTGCACCAGCCTTATCTTCTACCACTCC
This sequence comes from Symphalangus syndactylus, assembly GCF_028878055.3. NCBI lineage: Eukaryota > Metazoa > Chordata > Mammalia > Primates > Hylobatidae > Symphalangus > Symphalangus syndactylus. The sequence goes on along the minus strand of NC_072440.2, from coordinate 75,964,023 downwards.
GTGTCATGCCCTCTACACTGGCCTCATCCAATTTTTTGCTGTTAGGTGATCTCTGTTTATGCTGCTTTCCTTTTACTGATGAGAAAAACTCTGTGCCTGGTGAACTCCTACTCATCCTTGAAGACTTCCCTAACTTACCCCAATACAATTAGACATTTAATTCTTTAGGTTCCTAAATAGAGGCCGGGCGCGGTGGCTCATGCCTGTAATTCCAGCACTTTGGGAGGCCAAAGCGGGTGGATCAGTTGAGGTCAGGAGTTCGAGACAAGCCTGGCCAACATGGTGAGATCCCTGTCTCTACTAAAAATACAGAAATTAGCCAGCACGGTGGTGGTGCCTGTAATCCCAACTACTTGGGAGGCTGAGGCACTAGAATCACTTGAACCTGGGAGGTGGAGGCGGCAGTGAGCCAAGATTGTGCCACTGCACTCCAGCCTGGGTGACAGAGCGAGAGACTGTCTCAAAAAAAAAAAAGAAAAAAAAAGTTCCTAAATAACACTTTGTACCTACTTATCCTACTTATGTTCTACTATTTTTCACATGTGTATTAATAATTGCCTTTGACCTCTCTTCCCACTCACTGGGCAAATGATTTATCCTCTGTGTAAGATGAGAGGTTCTGCTAGACCATTGATTCTCAATGCTTAGTACACAGTAGGATCACTCTGTCCCAAACCGAATTGCAGCAGAATGTCCAGAGATTCCCCACCAACAATCCCCACCCATCAGGGATTTTTTTTTAAACCTCCCCAAATTATTATCATATTGTGAGGAGAGTTCAGAAGCACTTGTGAACACATATTAGCACTGGTTTGGGGACTACTTTAGCCCAGTAGCCCAGTATATTTTAAAATATAAGATAATTATTATTGGTTCTATCTTGACTCCATTCAAAAAAGTTAGTGAATGAATAGATGAAAAATGAAAGTGTAATGCCTCTTGGGTTTTTTTTTTCCCCTGTATTTTTTTCCCCTACCTCTGGCATAGTATATTACAATGAACTGGTTTGTTTTTTGAGAGAAGTTGTATCCCAGGTTGATCTTAGAGTATTATGCTGTACTTTTACTTAATGCTGGATAAATGTTGGCTTTGTTTCATTTTGAACTGAACTGCAGTTACGTTATTGGGATTTGTAAGATGGTAACTTTCTTCATTCATACTGTCAGTTCTAGAAAAATTAATATTTTATCACAGTTTGTCCAGTGAAAACTAAGTGATTGTTTTACTTTTGTAACTAAATTATGGCCCAATGAGATAATCTGTTCTAATGCCATTTCTTTAATATCTCAATTATTGACTACTATACAAAGAGTAGTCAATTTTATGTGTGATATTGGATCTTATTTTCAAAAGAAAATCATCAAGTAGTTAAGCAGACTTTAAGGTGACAGCTTGCAAAATGTCAGAGTAGATTTAGTCTATACCCTCTCAAAAATGTTCATGAATATTAAGTTAAAATTTTTTGAAAACTTAATCTTTGCCTTTGCTACATTTTATAAAGATTTCCTTAGCTTATAATTTTCATAATTGGGAGGGATGTGTGGGAGTTTAAGGTGAGCATAAAGTCAAGCCATAATAGGTTGAAAAAATTCTTCAGTATGAAAAACAGATAATACTGCATGAAAATATTTTTTTTAATCTATGCCTAAAGGATCTTCCAAATCATTAGCACTGATGTTCAGAGCTTGTACATCTTTCAATTATAAGGGCATTATGGTACTTGTATCTTAGAATTAATTTGATGGGAACAGATTTTATTTTGTATGAATAAGTAATTTGAAATGAAAATTCATAGTTTTGAAAAAGTCTAGGAGTTGTATTTTAATATTCCTTAGTGAAATAAGTAATTTGACATGCAGATTCACCTAACATCTTTTTTGAAGTCTACTTTATTTGATATTAATATAGTCATCACAGGCTTCTTGGAATTCCTGTTTGCATGACCTGTCTTTTTTCTATCCATTTTCCACCCTATTTGTGCCTTCATATTTAAAGTATGTCACTTATATGCATGCATTTATAGACTTTTAAAAATTTATTCTGTCTCTTTTAATTAGAGTGTTGAGACCATTTACATTTAATGTAATTATTGATAAGGTTGGATTTAAGTCTACTTTGCTATTTGTTTTCTGCTTGTCTCATCTCTTTTTAGTTATTCATCTTTTCCTTCTTTTGGGTTAATTGGGTATTTTTAAGAATGCGATGTTTTAGCTAAAACTATTTGTATTTTTTAAATAGTTGTTTTAAGTAGTTGCATACGATCTTCTCAGTCTACTTAAAGTTAAAATTACACTGTTTTCTTATGATGTATGGGAAAGTAAAGACACTGAACATATTTACCCCTCTTTCATCTTTTATGCTATAGTTATCATGTATATTACATCTACATGTAGTGTAAACCTCACAACAGGGTGTTATAATTTTTGCTTTGAATGATGATAATACAGAAATTCAGAAGAAAAGCTAGTCTTTAATTTTTTTATCTACACGTTTACTATTTCTGATGCTTTTCATTTCTGAAATCTAAGTTTTTATCTGGTATCACTTCTCTTTAGTCTAAGTAAGTTTTTAATGAATTTCTTGTAGTGTGAATCTGCTGGTGACAATTTTGCCTTCATTATTAAAGGATATTTCCATTGGATATGTAATTCAGATTGACAGTTGTAGAGACTCTAGATTCTGTTAGGTTTCTTCTTAAGAGTGGTGTTTTGTTAAGAGCAGGCAGTTAAGTTTGCTGAACTCTTGCAAGCTGTCTTTTCTTTGGTGGGCAGCACCAGAAATCTCAGTTCAGTTCTTTTTGCCTTAGCTGGGCTGCATGGAGTCTGCCCTGTATGTGTATAGTTGAGGGATCAGCCAGAGACTTGGAGCACAGTGCATTCACCTGCCCCCCACCCCAATTTGTGGCTCACTTGTTTTTGGGAACTAAATAGAAAGTAAAGTAATAGATCTATTTATGCATACTCAGTTGAATTTCAGCAAAGATGCAAAGGCAACTTAGTAAAGACAATCTTGTCAACAAATGATGATAGAACAATCAAATATACATATGCCAAAAAAAAACCTGAAAAAAGTTGATTCATATTTCACCACATATATAAAAATTAATTCAAAATGGATCATAGACTTAAATGTAAAACGTAAAACTAGATCTAGAAGAAAACAGGAAGTAATCTTTATTACCTTGAGCTAATCAAAGATTTATTAGCTACAGCAACAAAAACATGATCCATAAACGAAAAAAAATTGATCATTAGTGGATTTCACCAAATTAAAAATACTCTTCATAAAACACTATTAAGAACATACAAAATAGCCTGGGATAAAATACTTGTAAATCATATATCTGATAAAGCACTTGTATCCAAAATATATTTTTAAAACTCTGAAAATTCAATAATAAGAAAATAAACCACCTAATTTAAAAAAAGAAATATTTGCTCAGATACTTGCTCAGATACTTACCTAAAGGAGATATAGGGATGGCAAATTAAAAGATGCTCAACATCATTAGTCACTCAGGAAATGCAAATTAAAACCACAATGAGATACTACTTGCCCATTAAAGTGACTGAAATGGAAAAGACTGATCATATGAAGTACCAAGGATGTGGAACAACTGGAATTCTCATACTCTGCTGGTAAGAATGTAAAGTGGTACAACCACTTTAGAAAACAGTGGTCAGTTTCTTAAAAATTTAAACATAGAGCTGCCATGTGATCCAGCCATTTCACTCCTGTACAAGTATTTATATGGATACATGCTTTTACTTCTCTTGGGTAAATACAGTCTTGGTATTTACCATTTGGATATTTGGTATTTACCCAAGAGAAGTGAAAGCACGTGTCCATATAGATACCTGTATGGGAGCATTTGTAGCATCCTTATTTGTAATAGTCAAAAACTGGAAACAACCCAGATGTCCCTTAGTAGGTGAAAGGATGAACACACTGTGCTATGAAATGCTACTAAATAAGCAGACAGCAAAGAATTTTATTGAATGTTTTGCCACTGCCGTAACATGGACTGACCATCCTTCTAGCCTCCAGTAAGCTTTCTGCTGCCGACTTTGTAGTCCTTAAGCCAATGTCACATGTTTAGAATTTTTGTTGTATCTTTGGTACTTCTGTTGCTGATTTCCATATCAGTCAGAATGAGCCAGGTTTTACTGTGATAACAACCCCAAATTTCAGTGACTTAAAAGTTTGTTTCTTTGTCATGAACTGTATGTCCATTGTGGGTTAGCTGAAAGTTCTGTTTTCTGTTTTTCTCACCCTGAGACTCAGGCTGTTAGAAGTCATTGTCTGAAACCTTACTGGTTGCTGTGAATGTTGAGTAATTTAAATTTGCTTCATATATAGGAGTTAAGATGAATTTTCAAGCCAGACTACTTCTTTATTTTCATCAGCATTCATTGACTGTCTTTTCATTTTAGCATGCATTAAATCTTTAGTGCCACCAATGGCTATGACTTTCTTTAATCTGTGGTATTAAAAAATACACAAAATATATTTCAACTTTTATTTACCTTATAATTGCTTGTTTTTAGGTGGGAAGTATGTTACTCACGTTAGATAAAGAACCTGAGGTCTAGAGAGGGTAAATGGATTAGTATGACCATACAGCAGTAAAACTGGACTAGAACCCAGGATTGCCATTTTAATACTTTCGTGCAAATTGGAGAAACATAACTGCACCATCTCTTTACACATTCTTTATTTTGGCAGTGTCTTCAATAGGCTGCGTTTAAGAGGCGTCTTGCACTCCCTGTTGCCGGTGGCTGGAACACAATGGATCACACAGGGGCGATAGACACTGAGGATGAAGTGGGACCTTTAGCCCATCTTGCTCCAAGTCCTCAGAGTGAAGCTGTGGCTCATGAATTCCAGGAACTCTCCTTGCAGTCCAGTCAAAACTTACCGCCTCTGAACGAAAGGAAAAATGGTGAGTTCAGCATGTGCAATGGGATCTTTGATTTAAAGATTTCCCCTCTGTGGGAGCCCAGTTTATTCCTGTTTGGTAGTAGTATTTTGGTCAGTTCAGCAGTCTGTCATGGAGGAGAACCCTATAGAGGTACTGGATGGTTTTTAATAACAGGCAGAATTTCACTTTCCATCCAGTTCTTTCATTATTTTCCCAGTAAGTATCTTTGGTAGTGACGTTACCTTTGGAAATAAACTTTAGATTCAGCCATTTTAGCACAAGCAGATGATTTCATGCTGGAATGGCATTGGAAAGTAGGTTCCTGTGCTAATGCCAGGGAAATAGATTGTGGATATGACTACATTCTCCTCCCGCTTTCTCCATCTCCGGTGTGTTGCACCTTAATTTCAGAAGTAGCAAAGCTATCTCAGTGATGACTAAGAAGTCAGGAACTTCTTATTTGAGTATTTATTATATTAATGGGTATTGGATACAGTCATATTCTCAGTCTTTGGCTGCCTCATCTTTGTCTACAAAATGAATATTTTCTATTCATTATCTGTTCAGGAAATTTTCATCGCTCACAGAGATATTCCAGAGTCTCCAGAAGACACAGTACTGTCAATTTTTAACATAAACAAATATAGATTACATATACTTTTAATACTTAAGATACAAAATCTAACAAAGTAATGTTAAAATTTACAAGCACTCTAAGGATACACATTAAGAAACAGAATTAAGGTTTTTTTCTGGAATTACTATACCTTCCACAGTTCTGATGAGTCCTATACTCACAAGTGTATTTGTAAATTTCAGTTTTTTAAAAGCCAGAAGAAATAAAACTGTTTTCCCTGCAGAGTGCCTCATTATGTACCTTGTCACTTACTTTCCTGGGTCCTGAGTGTTTTCCAGTCCTCCTACTCATTGGACTTACCTTATTTAGGAAAGTGGATTAAAAAAAACCATACATATACCACTCTTCTTAGGCCTTTAGTACATGTCTTTGGTATGTACTTGTTCTCCTTCAAATAAAATATGTTTTGCTTTGTATCTGAATCTTGTTGCTAGGCACAGCCCTTGACCATTTTGATAAGTTGTTGTTGTTGTTGTTGTTGTTGTTGTTGTTTTTTGAGACAGAGTCTCACTATGTCACCCAGGCTGGAGTGCAGTGGCGTGATCTCTGGTCACTGCAATCTCCGCCTCTTAGGTTCAAGTGATTCTCCTGCCTCAGCCTCCTGAGTGGCTGGGATTACAGGCATGCACCACTATGCCCAGCTAATTTTTTGTATTTTTAGTAGAGATGGGGTTTCACCATGTTGGTCAGGCTGGTCTCGAACTTCTGACCTTGTGATCCACCTGCCTCGGCCTCCCAAGGTGCTGGGATTACAGGCCTGAGTCACAGCACCCGGCCAACAGGTGGGTGGTTTGATAGGTTTAAAGCAGCATCTTAGGTGCCGTCAAACCTTCAGGATGCTGTAGTTAACTCACTGGTGATGGCTTTTAAACCTTCCATCTTTTCTTTCTTTTTTTTTTTTTTGAGACGGAGTCTCACTCTGTCGCCCAGGCTGGAGTGCAGTGGCGTGATCTCGGCTCACTGCAGGCCCTGCCTCCTGGGCTCACGCCATTCTCCTGCCTCAGCCTCCCAAGTAGCTGGGACTACAGGCGTCCGCCACCACGCCCAGCTAATTTTTTGTATTTTTAGTAGAGAGACAGGGTATCACCGTGTTAGCCAGAATGGTTTTGATCTCCTGACCTCGTGATCCACCTGCCTCGGCCTCCCAAAGTGCTAGGATTGCAGGCGTGAGCCACCGCGCCCAGGTTAAACCTTCCATCTTTTAAGAACCCACATTTATCTTAGACAGTAGCTGAGAGAATATAGCCACATTTACTGAGACATGACTAAGTGTGATCAGATTTACACAGTACACTTGGACCAGTATAATGTCCAAGTTATTACCCTAAAAGAAAATAAGAGTTGAACTGGTATAAAATCAGAACACATAGTTGTGCACAATAATGGTCTTCTGTAATGGGGAGGGAAGAGTGAGGAGACTTTATCCTTTATGGTCATTTACAGCAAAAGTGAATATGTATGCCAGAATATAAGGTGGCAAGCCCAAATATAGAGCAGTCTCCCCTTATAAACTTTTAAGGAAATAGATTAAATGGTAAAATTTTTAATTTATTAATGTAGTTACATTTTATGAAGCATTGCAATAATGTAGAAGGATTGCTTTAACCACTCTCATTGTTCATAAAACCATCCTACTCAAAGTCTATATGTGAATCTTTGTGGTCAGTGTTTTTATCAGTAGTAGAACCCCTGTGCATCATCCATCTAGCACTAATTTCCAGGGTGCATCTTCATTTCTGTCTCTTTGGTTTGAGTTACAGCAGCTTTGTAACATGTGCATGATTTGGCACTGAACATTTCTTTTTTTTTTTTCATTAGGCAAACATTTATTAAGCACTTAATATGTACAAGGGACAAGAGAGATGCATTTTTTAATGTTGTCTTTCTTTAGTAACAGTCAAAATACCACACAGAAAATAATTTAAAACTTAACCACAATGTTATTATTGACCAATTGGGTTTAATATGTTTTCTTCAAAAGATGTTTGATATTTTGTAGGAGACAAAATAATGATTTAGTTTATGAGAAGATAGGGCATAATTTTGGAAATCCAGGCCTCTGAAGGATGGAGGTGCGTGTTTTAGACACAAAGAATCTTCCTGGTATCTTTGAATAAATCCCATATTTGGTAGTATTGATTCTTTATATATATTTATATATATATATGTACTTTAAGTTTTAGGGTACATGTGCACAACGTGCAGGTTAGTTACATATGTATACATGTGCCGTGTTGGTGTGCTGCACCTAGTAACTCATCATTTAACATTAGATATATCTCCAAATGCTATGCCTCCCCCCGGCACTGAAAATTTCATGTCTAAATCGCAAGTACCATTCACAAAACAGGTTTTTTTTTTATTTTCTTAGTTATATACTCATAATCTCCATAACGTAATACTTGTTTGATTTGTCATTGGTTGTTACGTTTTATGGGGTCTAGTTTCTGTTTTAGAATTTTGCCTTTTTCTAAGCAGATAATGTATTCATGTGGTTTAAAATGTTATGATTACCTAGTAAAAAGTAGGTTACCCTCCCAATCTTGTCCCTTACCTGCACAGTTATTTTCCCAGAATTAACTGTTACTAGTGTTCTTTCTGAGAGAATAATATTTGACTACTTTTTAAAAAGCAGTTTTTAAAAGGCTACTTTGTAACAACACCCAACACTTTGCATTTTAAGGTTCTAACTGGGAATGATGTATTGATTTTTTTCTCTTTTCCTTTTTTTTTTCTAATTCTGATTAAAATATTTCTGTAAACCTGAAAATAGCTTCAAAAGAAGTTGGTTTTTAAGCCAATGTGTTTTCTTCAAGAGTCCTTTTTTGTTCAATATGGAGTAAATGAAAGAACATCTCATATTCTGAGAAGCCGTGCAAAGACTCCACTATGAGATTGTTCCCTCTTTTCTAATAAATGACTTCAGGAAGTTATTATAGAAGCCTTATTTTATATTCAGACATATAATTTCAGGCTTATGATATATTAACCTAATTTGCATATACATTCCAAGGCATAAAAGGCATCCTTATTTGGCTGTCAGAAATCTAGGTTTTTGGGGAAATGCTCCTCAAAGGATACAAATTTCAGTTAGATAGGAGGAATAAGTTCAAGTGATCTATTGCACAACATGGTAGCCAAGGTTTATAACAATGTATTGTATTGAAAATTGCTAAGATAGTAGATTTTAAGTGTTGTCACCATGAAAAAAATAGTAAACATTTGAAATAATGATATGTTAATTCATTTGAGCAATTCCACAGTGTATACATATTTCAAAAAAAAGTACATGATAAATATATATAATTTTTGCCGGGCGCGGTGGCCCAAGCCTGTAATCCCAGCACTTTGGGAGGCCAAGGCAGACAGATCACAAGGTCAGGAGATCAAGACCATCCTGACTAACATGGTGAAACCCCGTCTCTACTAAAAATACAAAAAATTAGCCGGGCGTGGTGGCGGGTGCCTGTAGTCCCAGCTACTTGGGAGGCTGAGGCAGGAGAATGGCATGAACCCGGGAGGCGGAGCTTGCAGTGAGTAGAGATTGTGCCACTGCACTCCATCCTGGGCGACAGAGCAAGACTCTGTCTCAAAAAAAAATATATATATATATATATTTTATATATATAATATTTTATATATATATAAAATATATAATATTTTATATATATATAAAATATATAATATTTTATATATATATAAAATATATAATATTTTATATATATATAAAATATATAATATTTTATATATATATAAAATATATAATATTTTATATATATATAAAATATATAATATTTTATATATATATAAAATATATAATATTTTATATATATATAAAATATATAACATATTTTATATATATAAAATTTTTGTCAGTTTCAAAATAAAAGCAAATATATTAAAATTTTGTTAAATCTAAGTTTTTGACAGTTACATGAGCAGAGTATATTCACATCAAATAATATATAGATGAAAGGACCGTAACATTCTTACTTTAATGATTTTTTTCAGGCATGTTGTTCATTTTTTAGGTCTTCTTAATGCAGTGTTTAAGTCATACAAAATGCAGGTGTTGGCATCAAAATTAATCAATACAAAGTATTGTTTAGATATTACGAAATAAATGAATTCAGATTTTTTTGGTGATTGTCTTTTATTGTTATTCCTAAATATTTGAATTTCACTTATTAGAATTATTTTCTGTTGAGGGAAGAATGGAGATATTTCAGTTTGGGATTAGTGTCTAAAAGGGTAATATATAATAGTTTATAATACACTTTACAAGGAAAATGAAGTTGATGTTTAATGATTCCAGGATCTTCCCTTGTTTTACATTCATATTTATGTTACTGATGATAGTGGAGCGGCAGGATATTCCCACTATTGGAGCACATAGGGGAGATACTTAGTAAAGAGAAGCTGGGATTTTCCTTTACCCTTGAATGTGACCAAAATAGTACCTCAAAGTAAATCAGCCATATTTAGGCAATTAACTTTTCCTAACAAGTGAGGCCTTAATGAAGGAAAATGGATGTACAGAAACACATGCATAATCTACCTTTACTAAAACAATGCATATACAGGGGATTGAGCTTCATTTTAACATTTTAAATACACGTTAGATCCATCTTTTTCACGATTTGCATTCCCTCACATGAGCAGACTGGGAATAAAAAGGAAACCAGTCAAAGGAATAGTACTTTAGTGTTTAAGTTGGAAAAGCTCAGCAAGGAAAGACAAAGTGAGTAGAAACAACATCACTGAAAGAGCTGCAGCCCTTTGCCTGTGCCTACACTCTGAGGGGACCCTGCGGGAGAAGCTGTTCCTTCCTGAGGTTGTGTGCAAGACCGGTAAGCTGACAGGCAGAGCAACCCTCAGGGATGCTGGCTGGTGAATTTAAGGTTTTAAGTCATTGCCAGTATTATTACAGAGTAAGCAGAGAAGTTAATATAGATTTTCATTTTTAAAAACTGTTTGGTATTTTAATACTTTGTGGTATATCTTGAGTCCAGGTACTTTTAAGGTGAGGAGCAGTCATGTTGACATGGTCACAGAAATAGCACAGGCCAGCTGATTTAGACTGTTGTAAAATCAGTATCATCTACCTCCCTCTTCCTGAACTAAAAGGCTTTTTCAAACTCTGTTCACTATGACGTAGTCAGTGTGTTTTAGGCCTCAATAAAGAGGAATGACATTTGCCGTTCTTATTTTAAACTTTGGTATTACAACGTTACTGCAGTTGTTAGGGTTCTGAGCTTATAGTCCCATCTTGAAATCTTTTCTTCTGAGATTTTCCATCCATTAAATTTATCATACAGAATAATTTTAGATAATCTCTTTTTCAGTTCTTGAAATGATCACTTACTAGAGAGATAATAATTTATTCAGAAGTTTGCTGCACACAAGAGAACCCAAGATGGCTTTTTGCGTTGGTTTCAATACATGTATTAACATATTTGCAAACAGTCAGGTGAACTTTGCCTAGCCATGGAACCCAGCCAAAGAAAACTGCTTGCCTCACACCATAGAAAATGAATGGCGTATATTTAGAGCTGGCCTCTTTTGGGGGTTTCACTTTGAAAGCATTTCCCTGCCTCTCATTAACCTGCTAGGCTTACTGTCAGTCCGAGTATCTGGAAATACACAATGGCATTGAGCATTTGTCTTGGGCAAAACTGGGTTCTTGAGGCCGTAGGTGAGCTGGTATAATGAATGAATGGAGATTGGTGAGGGAGAGAGAGGAAATTTATACTTTTCTCTGGAGCAGATAGCCACACAGAAAGTTGTCATAGTGTCATAAACGAGCAGGAAACAAATAGATGCTCAGTAGCCAAGACAGAGCTGTGGAATTCTTGCTTTCCTTTTCTATAACTGGAAGTAATAGAAATGAATAAATTTCTCTAAAATCTTGTCGTTGGCTTTGCTGTTAACATATTTAGGATCTGGAGTGTTTCATGTAATTCTCAAGGACGTCAATAAACATTCTGATAAGTAGCTTGTTTTCCTGCTTTCAGGAGTTAGAGTACTTACACTGAGAAAAGAAGTATATACTCTGTGAATATAATTTTCCTTAGTTGTTTTAAATTAATATTTTTAAAAATTGGGCTTTAGGATTTATACTAAACACAATTATAGTTTTAAAAGCAAGCTATAAGCCTCCCAACTGCAAATGAAATTCTTAATTGTGGCAACTCTCATACTCTTTTTGTTTGTGAAAATCTCTTGAACCCTTCAAAATGAAAAAGAAGCCTTGTAAGTACCTTAAGGGTGAGGTATTCTCTTTCATAATGACCTTTATAATGTCTCCTGTTAGTATGTTTTGATTCACAATGTAAATAAGCACCTGTAACCCTGTCTGCCTTCTATTTTTCTACTCTGAGTGTCTTATTTAGACAGTTTTTGTTGTTACCGAGGATTTTGTTTGCTTCAGTGCATTGCAGAACACACCCATGCAGTGTGTTTGGAGCGAGGGAGGGGGCTGTGTGTGACTTTACCTTCTCCCATTTGTAGCTGGCAGTGAGTTTGATCTCCTGCTGGAGTAGCAGCATCAGAATGCTAACATGGGCTTGCTTTAGTTATCAATGAGGGGGTGGATGAAGCTTTGTGTATCAGCAAGACCATGGACCCTATTACAGCACCCCTGAAGCTCATTTTGAGTAATTTATTTAGTCTTTAAATTGTGTCCTCTTGTTGAAATACCTTTGGGGCATCACAATTAACACATTTATTAACAGTAAGATTTAAAACATAATAGTAATTAGCAGTTTAAACCGATGATGAGACCACATCATCTTAAACTTGTTTACTTGTTTTATGTTTACTTAACATTTTAGATGACTTTTCTATAGTTACTGAAGTCACAGAAGTACATTATTTTCTATATAGATTGAGATAATTTTCATAAAAGTAGAGCCCACCATGTCATTTATATTACACATTGGACCAGTGAATAAACTGAAACAAATTTATTAAGAAATAGTCTTTGCTGTTCCTCAGAAAGCAATTATAAAAGATAATATACATAATATAAATGATTAGTTTAATAAGTATGACTCAACTATAACCTCCTAGCTACTTAGACCTCACAAGACTTTGTGGAATTAATCAATTAGTTTATAATTAGTTCCTCTGCTGGGCTGACTTAGGAAAATTAAAGTGGGGCTCCATTTACTTATGTCTGCCACGTAACTCAATCACAAGGACCTCTTATAGCTAAAAAAGAGAAAAGATAGTTGTGGATACCTGTTCTCTACCATACCTATAAAAGAGCCTAATACAGGGAATGTACTGGAAAAAAGTGACCTGTGACAATTTTTCTTTGTTACTTAGCTTATATTTTAAGACATCAATAATAAAGTACCCTTGTGACAGAAAACAGTAAGACTGATATGTTAAAGTAACATGTGTTGGAATTTTCTCTTTGGCTTGTAATTAATAATTACCTAGACTAATTAGCAAATATCATGTTTTTCTGACTCCTTTACATTAATCCGTACGTTGGCTCTCCTGCCCTCACCGACTACCCTCACTATTATTGACAGGAAGTATAGTCTTTTGGGAGTCAGGACTTCAGTCTCCTCTGCTGACTCAGTCTGTGAGCATGGGTAAGTCTAAGGCGCTCTCTGTGTCACAGCTTGCCCATTATGACATCCGTACAGCAGCCTCCAGCCCATGTGTCTCCCTGGCGGCCCTTCCTCATTACATCATGTGTTCTTATATCTCATTGTCATGTTTGCCATGTGCTATTCATTGGGCGGCAGAAACAGAAAGAATGGAAGATAACTTCCATCTCAGCTAACCAATGGAATTTTCCTTAGATACAAATTAGTTGTGTTGCTGTTTAATACAGACCTCACAGCTGTATTAGTAAACATACTTGCCAGCTCTCTCAATTAGTCAGACTTTCCTGCCATATTTAAAGAAGAGAGTAATTGACTTGTTTGTTATTCTCAAAAATAATGTGTCTGATTTAGAATATGTAGTTTCTATTGATCGTTTTTAAGGGTTGGCAGGTATGTGTTAAAATTTTTATAATAGCATCAAACCGTCAGCTAAAAGATAATTTTCAGCTCTTTTTAAATCCCAAATTCATATTTTTATGGTATTTATGTTGTTGTTTTCATTAAGAAAATGCTAATCATTGGGTGTCTATTTCACCAGTTAAATTTTTGATATATGGCCTCTGCGTTTAATGAAGACATAACAAGAAAAGCAAAAAGTCTGATTCACGGCTTGCCTTTGGTTCTCATAGTCTAAGTTTAAAAACTGACAAGTGTTACAGTTGGTCAGCACCGTCTGCAGATTTGCGATTCATAGCTACAAAATAGAAGACCCTCTTTGACAGAAGCCTTGATCCTGACATAGCAGTTAAGAAGAATGTTGCTTGGACTGCTTGATCAAACCACTGCCACATATTATAGGAAAGAAAAGTTTGCTGTATCAGAATACTCCGCTCTCCCAAAGTATTAAAAAATTGATATTTCAAGAATGGAAATGATACTTGTTAAAATTATTGTTAGCAAACATTTATTGAATGATCATTGTGCCTCTTACTCTAAAATAATTCTAGATTTTTAGGCCTCTAGTACAATGTTGAAAGTTCATGATGTAGTATATTCTCATAAACTTGTTACACAAAGATTTTTAAAAGACATTTCCCTGACTGTATACAGAAAAATAATTGGAGATGATTCTTGTGGATGACTGAAAAAGAAGAACCTAGTTTTAAAGAAGGAGGGCTGTAGAGTTAAGCCGAGCAAGAGCCTGCTCTGTTGCACTAAATGTGTGGTGGCAGACCCCTCAAAGTCGTGGTTGGAATAATCTTACATATGCCTCCTGGATTGTTGGGAAGATTGAATGAAATAAAGCATCTAAAGTGACTAGCACACATATGGCACATCTTAGGCTCTCAGTACATGTTTTAATTAACCCAGTCTTGCATGCCTGATGTGAGAATACCATGATGGAGGTACCAACTTTGGATCCACCCTAAACCTAGATCTTAGCCACACCATTACTGGCTATGTGAATTTGGACCAATTAGTTACCTTCCCTTTGCCTTAGTGTCCTTATCTGCAAAGTGGGGATCACACTAGTATTTGTTTCATAAGATTGCTATGAGGGTTAGATCAAGTAATCTAAATCAAGTATAGAGAATAGTGCAAGCACATAATTAGCACTTTATTAGTATGTATATTTTGAGAATGCAGTATCGTTAACCCTTGGACAATGTAGGGATTGGGGCACTGACCCCCGTGCAGTAAAAAAATCCACGTATAACTTTTGGCTCCCTCAAAACCTATCTCCTGATAGCCTGCTGTTGACTGGCAGTCTTCCTTATAACATAAACAGTTGATTAACACATATCATATATGTTATATGCGTTATGTACTGTATTCCTACAATAAAGTAAGCTGGAGACAAGAAAATGTTATTAAGAAAAATCATAAGGAGCTGGGTTCAGTGGCTCACCCCTGTAGTGCCAGCTACACAGGAAGATCGCTTGAGCCTGGAGTTCAAGACCAGCTTGGACAATATATAGCAAGACCTCATCATAAAAAATAAAGGAAATTATGAGGAACACATATCTACAGTATTTTACTGTATTTATCAATACTGGAAGTTTACACAGTCTGTTTATAAAATGAATCATCTGTCTGAAATGGTGGGCAACCGCAGTTGCAGATCTCAATCTATGGTACATATCAAGCAATTCAACTTTTTCTTCTAATGTCATGACTTTTTTCTGCTTCTTGGGAGCACCTCCAGAATAACTAGCGGTACTTCGTAGGAGTCTCATTATGCAAAGTTTAAGGTACTGCACTAAACATGATGAAAAATATGTGAGAACCTCAAGAGATTACTTTTTACTTCGATGCGCAATTTCCTGGAGAGACAACTGCTCACGCGGAGCTGGTGAGCATCACTTGGTGTTTTAAGCAGTACTCGCAGCTCTTGAGCTTCACCACGATAGCAACAGGAGGTGACTGCAAAATTGTCACAGTAGTACAATATCCACTACAGTTGATTTATGCTTATTTACATTGCTCAACTATAAATGGTGCCACGTATGGTCTCTATGTGTATGTAAGTTTTGGTAAATTTTAACTTTTTATAATAGATTTGTGTATATTTTATGGTAGTAAATAATAAAAATAGACTAGTTTCCACATGTATTTTATACATTCACAACATACCTTTCTTAATTCTTTTGATATTTCTAGGCTGTGTGGTTCATCTGAGTTTTTTCAAATTTTCACACATCTCCAAAAAATTTTGCAACACATTTATTGAAAAAAATCGAAATATATGTGGACCCATGAAGTTCAAAGTCATGTTGTTCAAGGGTCAACTGCGTTTTAATTCATACTAAGTCAATGTAGTTTTTCAGAATTTTCACCATGATGTTTTATAACTTAGCATTTTTTTCAGTCGTCCCAGTGACTTTTGCTCCCATTTTCTACAAGTATTTCTTTTTTAAAAAGGCAAAATGACATTCAGTTTCTTAATGTCTCACCATGTACCTTCATAACATTTGAAGAGCAGCTTATCTGATGAGTGCCGAGAGGGCAAAGGCAGTGGGCACTGATTTCCCATGAAGTTCGTCTCTTGTTGGTACTGCCAGTTCCCACAATCCTAGCATTCTCTGGGCATCAGTCAGTGTCTACAAAAGAGGATTTTCAAATATTAAAGCATGTGAAAAGACAAACAGGCCAAAACTCAGAGCTCTCTAGGGACTATGACCTCCAAAACAGACTCCATTCTGACATTTTCACAGGCTACTTGAAGGAATTCCAGCAGGGTTGTTTCATTTGGTAAACTCCTAAACAAACCCTCTGTCATCGAGGACTGATTTATAGAATTTTCTCCTTATGTACTTGTTCTGAAGAGATTAAGATAGTAGATATGGTTGCTGAGACTCTTTTAAAAGTCATTTGATATATATGATAAGTACTATACAGAAGACTTTTGGTATTTTGAAGTAATAAAACAGTTATTTGTAATGTTTAAAGAGATTTTGTGTTCTGAGTTGTCTTCTAAGTTCTTTTTCTTTTTGATTCCAGGAAATCTATGTCATAATCACATCTCTAAATTAAGTTTTTTTCATTATAAACCCAATCATTTAACAAATAAATTGAATAAATTCGAAATTATCTTTGTATAAACAAGTATGTTAAAAATGTTTATGCATATATATAAATATACACATATGATATACATATATCATATGTTTTACAATGACCTTTAGAATATGTGAAACAGAAACAGTTCCAGTGTTGTAGAATATTCTTCTATGAAATCTTGGTGTAATGGCAGCTGTTTAGATGATGCTGTAAGGTCACTAGAGGGGGTGGATCTATAAGTTGTTTTTCAATTAGTCTGGATCCTCTTAAAATATTTTATTGTGTATTTTTATGCATTTCTTTTTTTAAAAAGAAGAATGTGATACTAAAAATAAATGAGAAGGGCAGAACCCAAGAGATTTGGAGCCTGGAGAACTTAAGGAAATGGGTAATTAGGATTTATTTGGCTTGTAGTTGTCCTTAACTGCTAAGAGCCTCATGGTGGTCTCATCTGAAGTTTGTGAGTGGCATGTATGAAATTCCAGGGTGAATGGCATTCCGCATTGGGAGGACCAGGTTTGTTGGGGAATTTTTGTATGGTTTGTTTCCTTCTTGGTGTGTTTCTTTTTAATCCTTTAAATGAATTCTTTAACTGAATTAACAGTTTTAACTGCCAAATAAAAGTCCTATACAATCAAAAATTTCTTAAGATTTGATATCTGATTCTGTTGTAGGAATGTAATATATTTTGGGAATGAGTTTAAAAATGGGACACAGGCAAGTAAATTGATTTATGATGCTTTCAACCAAGCTTCACAAAATTAGTACTAAAAATAAAATTCATGTTATCATATTCTAATAACCTGTCATAAACCTAGCATATTTTAGGTCTCCTTAGTGGAAAAAAAAAAAGGAAATGAAAGTGAAATAATAAATTGCTTAATTGGTCAAAATTAATTATTGAGTTATTGACTGTACTAGAGAATTGTGTGGCTCTTGATTGATGTTTAAAATATAAATAAAATGTGTATGCTGAAAAAGATAAATGTGTGTGTTACTGTTTCTCTCAAGCCAAGAATAACAGTGATATTTAACTAGACATGATCTTAATATGAAAAAGTATTACTTTTCTAATATGTTTTCCAACAACTTTTTTATCTCTCTATATTTGTTAGTCTCTTCATCTTTTTCAAAGAATTGGAATTTGGTTAAATAACAATTTGCTGAACCAATGAAACCTCTGGTTGCATACGTTTGTACTTGTTTGTGCATAGAAATCATGTAGCTGTTTGGATTGCACAACGCTTTCTGAACCCTCAAGAGAAGGAAAATGCTTGCACCTTCAAAAAGTTGAAGATTTTATTTGAATACCCAAATATTACAATTTGAAGGATTTTCTAGATAATGGAATTTAAACTCATATCAAGTTAGGACTAAAAAAATTTTAATTTGAAGAAATTCAAGAACTTAGTCTTAAATTATAACTGTCAGAGTCCAGTGGTGTTATTACACTGAAACTATTTAAAATAAATTCTCTCATGAAAATATATATATTTCTTAAATGACCCCAAATGTTTCATGTACCTTTGAGGGTTATATAAATGTCAGTTAGGTTCAGTTGATTAATAAAGTTGTTCAAGTCTTCTATACCTTTATTGATTTTATTTGTTCTGCCAATTAGAGAGTAATGTTGAAAACTCCAACCACCAACATGTATTATTTCTCCTAAAGTCTACTCTGTTTTATATTAATAGCCCCTCTAAGTATCATGTGCTTACAACTACATGAAATATCTTTTTCTCATGCTTTTACCTTTAACCCATCTGTATCTTTATATTTAAAGTGAGTTTCTGGTTGGACATTGTGGCTCATGCCTGTAATTTCAACAATTTGGGAGGCCAAGGTGAGAAGATCATTTGAACCCAGGAGTTCAAGATCAGCCTGGGCAATAAAGCTAGACCCTGTCTCTACAAAAAAATTTTAAAAATTATCCAAGCATGATGACACACGCCTATAGTCCCTGCTACTTGCGGGGCTGAGGTGGGAGGATCGCTTGAGCCCAAGAGTTTGAGGCTACACTGAGCTAGGATCACACTACTGCACTCTAGCCTGGTGACAGAGCAAGACCTCATTTCCGTTTCTGAAAATTTTTTTAAATATTAAGGATAAGCTTGCTGTTAAAGTAGAAATTTTAAAAAAAAATCAAAAATAAAATGGATTTCTTATAGATAGCATAGCGCCGAATCTTTTTAAAATGTAGTCTGACAATCTCTTACAATTTTAATTGCAATATTTAGATCATTTACATTTAAGGTAATTATTGGTATATGTGGTATAGTAGTTATCTATTGCTTTGTAGTAAATTTCTTTAAACCATAACAGCCAAATGCAGCATGCATTTATTATCTCACAGACAGCTTCTGTGGGTCAGGAATTCAGGCATGTCTTAGCTGAGTACCTCTGCCTCAGAGTCTCTCAGGAGTCTGTAATCAGAGTGTCAGCCAAGGCCAGAGTTTAATCTGAAGGTTCAACTAGGGAAGGGTTCATGCCCAAGCTTACTTACATTGCTCTTTTTTTCAAGTATTCCCTGATCTTTTAAAATGCATATCTAATATGCTGCTAATCCCACCCAATAAAAGTTTATTATTTTCCTTTTACCTTTAGAAGTTTTATTTTGTTCTTTTTTTACTGTCCATGTTTCTCCATGTTATATTTAAGTTTTCTTTTAAATACTTGTATATAGTCATGGTAACTGTTAATAGGTTCATTTATTTTTGTCATTCTGGGTCTGTTTTTATTGATGAATTTTCCTCCTATTTAAGAGTTGCATTTTCCTGCTTCCTGGTGTAAGTAGTATAGTAATTTTTCATTGGATATAATTTTGTGAATGTTGCATTACTGAGTGTCTGGAATTTGTTTTTGTTGTCTTCAGTTAAAGAAAGTTGGGCTTTGGTTTGGTAGGCAGCTAAGTAACTTTTGGATCACCGTCAAGGCCTTTCTTAAATTTTTTAGGAAAGATCTAGGGTAGCATTCGTGCCAGGGAGACCCCCCTTAAACGTATCTCTGCTGCATGCCCTGCTAAGTGCCCCAGCGGGGACATTTCACTCAGGCTGGTTGGAGTTCCAACATTTCCCGACCTTGTATGCACTCTGGGAAGTATTTAGCTTATAGTCCCTGGTCATTTCTTGCCCAAACTTGTGAAATTTTACTCTGTGTACATACAGCTTAGCACTCAGCAAAGACTCCAGGGCACCATTAAGCAGGTTTCTGGAACTCTTTTTCAGCATAGATCCTGTTTTTCACAAATCTTCCCTGAAACTTCAGCTGCCTTAGCCTGCTTAAGCTCTCCTCTCATCTCTGTCTCCTCAGTTCACCAAACCTAACAAGCTCCTGTGTGATTTCTCCCTCCTCTCACCCACAGTCTAGAAATTGCCTCCAGGCAGAAAGTTAGGGCAGTTATGGGCTCATCTCATTTGTTTCTCTTCTCTCAGGGGCGACAGCCCTGCATTACCTGTTTCCCAATGCGTGAAAGCAATTGTTTCATGTATTTTGCCCAGTTTTCTAGTTTCTTATGGCAGGAAGTTAAGTCCAATGATTGTTATTCCATCATGGCTGGAAAACGAGAGTCTGGAATTGGGATTTTCACATAGGACCTTTGCTTTTCCTGTGACACATGCCTCCTCTCAGTACATATGGATGAACTTTCTGACTAGGACTACAGTAGCAATATCAGTTTATTTTTGGACCCACTCAAATGCGCAGACCTTACTGGAAGTACCAAGTTGCTCTGCTTTTTGATCAGTGGATGAATGAAATCAAATTGTTGGTTAAAGACCAAGGCTAATAGTTATGGTTGTTCTCATGGCAAGTAGCTTTTCACTTTTGCTGTTGATACAGAATGGTCAGCAAGACTGTCATAGAAGATACCATGCTAGGACCTCTGAGATTGCTTGGAGATAATGGCATGGTCATTCCATTGGTTCAAGAAGTCATCTCTTTTTTTAAATTTGAAGCCTCAAGGAGGAAAGGTTTCACTGGTTGGCAGAATCCATTCTTCATTAATAAATAATTGATTGTATATTATTTTCTCTTATAGAAATATTGAAATTTTAAAATATTCTCTTTTCCTCAGTGTTTGAATTTGATTCAACTTGGAAAAGGATTCAGCCTTTAAAAGAGACAACTAAAGACTGTATTTTCCTTCTCACATGTACATTAAATGGGAACTTTCTTGTCAGGATAATCTAGGTTATAGTAAGAAAAAGGCAAGGAATAATAGATCTATCACGGGTGCAGCTAACCATCCTTTTCACACCCTCCCATCATGCGTTCCTCCCATCAACCACTGCCCACTCCCCCATGCGAAGGAAAAGGTCTTGGAATGAAATATATCAAATTATTTTGGAAATTTACATGCATATAAACTATTCTCATCTCTTTTTTATAGTTTGCATTTTTCTTTTTTTTTTTTTTAGAGACGGAGTCTGGCTCTGTCGCCGAGGCTGGAGTGCAGCGGTGCAATCTCGGCTCACTGCAAGCTCCGCCTCCCGGATTCATGCCATTCTCCTGCCTCAGCCTGTCCGAGTAGCTGGGACTACAGGCGCCCACCACCACGCCCGGCTAATTTTTTTTGTATTTTTAGTAGAGACGGGGTTTCACCGTGGTCTCCATCTCCTGACCTCGTGATCCGCCCGCCTCGGCCTCCCAAAGTGCTGGGATTACAAGCGTGAGCCACCGCGCCCGGCCTATGGTCTGCATTTTTCATGATGTGCACATAGTACTTTTATATCAGTGAAGGTAAAAATCTTTTTTAAACAAATGTCATATAGTAGGGAATATCAGAGTGACTTGGTAGCTCATGATTATATTGTGATATTGGGAGGATTCTACTTAGAGCTAATTGTCATGTCAAATCTTCACAACATGTCGTGGATTCTCATTCTTTATTGAACACCAGAGCTTTAAAGAAGAATTTAGGTTGATAAAGAGTTTTGAGTGGTAGAATGGAAAGAAGATAGAGTATCACTGAGATTATCTGATAATACCACTCAAAAGTGCACATCAGCATAATCATGGAAACATAATCTGATCAAAATCTCTGTGGTGTGACTCCCCAAAGTTTGTACTCCCTACTTTTTAGCCTTGGGCCTAGTGGTTTAAGGTTCCCACCTTGGTTCACAGGGCCACCCCTTACTGCCCACATGAGCTATTGTGTGCCTGTCTCACAGTTGCTGAGAAGCCAGCATGGGAGTTAGGAGACAGGGAACAGATGGGAATCTCTAGTAGTGGGCTTGATGAGGGAGGCTTCCATGTCAAAATTGGCCACATAGATGGAGAATAACTGATCTACAGCAGATAGATGCAGCTCCAACAAGGAACTATTGAGTTTGGTTCCTAGGTTCATTTGGTCCAAGTGACCTGCTGATACTGCAGATACTGATACTGATACTACAGATAGAAGCCAAATAAATGAGA
The DNA here is from genome assembly GCF_028878055.3 of Symphalangus syndactylus. Classification (NCBI taxonomy): domain Eukaryota; kingdom Metazoa; phylum Chordata; class Mammalia; order Primates; family Hylobatidae; genus Symphalangus; species Symphalangus syndactylus. The sequence goes on along the minus strand of NC_072440.2, from coordinate 75,941,927 downwards.
CATCACTGAATAAATGAAACGTGAAAAGACTGTTTTTGAAAATTAGAATTGTCAAAGTATACTTTGTACTTCAGAATATATCATATTCTATTTTTATCAAATGACTTTTATATATACACTTTCATTTTATTGGCCCAAATGTTTGAAAATGTAATTATTTGAGTTAATGCATTAATTGGTTTTAGTGTGTTATTGCAGAATGTTTTTCAATAGAATTTTTATTTTTAAGCTATACAGTTTTTATAAGGGACAGTTCCCCCACTTTTGCTTTGTTAAGGACTATAATCATGTAAATTAAATACCTACCACTTCTATTTTGACTTTCTTAGTTACCATGTGTCTTCTCACAAAAACACACCACTTTTTTTCTCATTCCTTTTGGTAATGTAACCAATCAACACATATTTTTATAGATCCACCTACAAACAAGGCACTGTGTTAGATTTTTCCATGTGTTTCTGCATATTTCCACATTCTTCCTTCTTGCCTACACGGTAGGCCTAGAACCAATTGGTGAATAGCAAATTAAACTATGAATTCTGCCAGTAGTGAGAGAATGTCTTTCCTGACTAGGCAAAGGTATTTTACCTTTGAAGTAGGTTTTAATTGTTTCCATTTTATGAAACCTATAAATTGAGGGTCAGAGAAATTAAATAATGCAAAACACCCAGCTAGCTAATGAGGTATAAAGTTTTAAAGTATATTGTTGGTTCTAAAGCTACCTGGTTCAGATGGTTATAAATAGTGCTATTACAACAGAAAAAATATAACTTCCATTTGAAAGGTAGTTAAAGATATGTTTAAGATTATTAAGATGCTTTTATTTTTTACATAATGAATATGGCTATAAAAGGTATAAATATAATATGCAAAGCTAAAAAGAGTTAAGATTTTACTTGAGGGAATAGTTTTATTTTAAAAGTCTGTTGAAGGTTAAGACATTCTATAGTCAACCATCTACCTTATTGAACTTGCCTAGATTCCCTTTCATTTAAGTTTATTCATATATAATAGGTGCTATATAAAGTTTATTCATGTGGAGAGCTGGGCACAGAGGCTGACGCCTATAATCGCAGCCACTTGGGAGTCTCAGCCAGGAGCATCACTTGAGGTTAGGAGTTCCAGATAGCAAGGGCAACTTAGCAAGACCCTGTCTCATAAAGATTAAAAAAAAAACAAAAACTTAGGTATTGTGACATACGCCTGTGGTCCCAGCTACTTAGGAGGCTGAGGAGGGAGAATTGCTTGAGCCCAGGAATTGGTGAGCCAGGATCACACCACTGCACTGTAGCCTGGGCAACAGAGTGAGACCTCAGTAGGTGTATTCATGTGGATATTCATACAAAGAAAGAAAAACTCATTGTTCAGTGTTCTCAAGTTATATTCTACTTTATACTTTTCTCAGAAAATGTTGCCATGCTAGGAAGAATTACTTTACAACCAAGGACCTTGGTAGTCTAGAACACAGAGCTGTAGTCAATTTTGTGTGTTTTCATTCTAGCTCAGTACTTTTGAAGGTACTCAGCTAAATGAATGAAGAAATTTTAAAAATTTCTCGTTTAATTTTTTTTTTTTTTTTTTTTTTGTGACGGAGTCTCGCTCTGTCACCCAGGCTGGAGTGCAGTGGCGCAATGTCGGCTCACTGCAAGCTCTGCCTCCCGGGTTCACACCATTCTCCTGCCTCAGCCTCTCCAAGTAGCTGGGACTACAGGCGCCCGCCACCACGCCCAGCTAATTTTTTTTTTTGTATTTTTAGTAGAGACGGGGTTTCACCGTGGTCTCGATCTCCTGACCTCGTGATCCGCCCGCCTCAGCCTCCCAAAATGCTGGGATTACAAGCGTGAGCCACCGCGCCCAGCCTGAAATTTTAAAAATTTCTCTAGTGGAAGATGTCCAAATGATTTTTTTACCTTTTAAACAAACATTTTCACATTTGCCAGTAAAATTGAAAGCCTGAAAATAGATTATTATGGGAATTTATATCATTTTAAAAACTAAAATAAAAATCTCCCTTTACTCGTTCTGTAAGTCAGTTGTATCTTTTCTGTGGAAAAATACAAATGGACATTTTCCCCTTAAAGTAGGGCAACAATCTTTTTTACATGATCTTTTTAACGCTTGGAGTTAGAGCAATTTATTAACTTTGTTTAAGAATCATTTACAAATAAATTATAGGTATGCCCAAATATGTCAGTATGCATCTTTAAGAATAAATACATTCTCCTGTAAACCACAATATAGTTATCAGTCTCAAAAAGTTTGACATTGGCATAGTAATGTTATTTAATACACAGCCCATATTCATCTATCCCCACTTTCCCCAAAAATGGCCTTTATTGCTTTTTTAAAAAATCAAGGATCTAGTCAAGTATCACTGATTGCATTTAGTTGTCATATGTCTTATTTAGCATTGCAGAGTTCCTCACCTTTAAAAAATTTTTTTCATGACTTGGCATTTTTGAAGACTCCAGGCCAGTTATTTTGCAGAATGACCCCAATTTGAATTTGTCAGATCAGTCCTAGTGATCAGTTCAGGCTAAATATTGTTGGTGATAACACTAAATAGGTGATGGATCCTCATGGAATCATGTCAGAAGATAAATGACAGTTTTGTCCCATTATTGGTGAGATTAAGTTTGATCACTTGGTTAAGGTGGCATTACCCTGTTCCTACTATTTCTCTTATGTAAATGTACTGTTTCCGTTTGTAATTAATAAGTAATGTGTGGGATAATACCTTGAGACTATAAGACTGTTCTGTTTCCCAACCTCCTTTCATCTGTGATTTGAATGACGATTATTCCCTAAATAATTATAAAGGTACTTGCAAAATTATGATGTTTTAATTGTGACATTACTTCTCTATTTATTCACTAGCATTATTCTGAGGGAAAAAAAGCTTTCTTTTCTATGGACTCACAGATTTTTTTTTTAATTGGAAAGAGTCTATCCATTATGGTCATCATTTTTGATCCATAAATTGTCCCAAATTTGGCCACTGTGACCATTTTCATGGTGGCTTTTGTGTCCTTTTAAAGGCCCATCCCCCTTAATTTTTTGGTACTTTCCTACCTTCTGGCATAAGATATTTCAGAATCATCTTATGCTTTCATTGGCTCTGTCTTGGAATTAGCCCTTGCTGTAAGAATTTCTGGTTCCTTTTAGTGAGGAATAATATTTAGAAACCAAGATCTGAGAAATAGACATGTTTTTTGTTAGTTGAGTGTCACTGCTTCTATTCTGTTTTAGTAGGTAATGCCAGGCCTTTTTTTTTTTTTTTTTTTTTTTTTTTTTTTGTCATCGTGAGTTCAGGCCATGATTTAGTAGGCAGTGCTAGGATATATATTTTTTTTAAATCATGAGTTCAGGCCAAGAATAGCCATGCCATCATGAAGTAGGTGAACAAAGCCAGAGGACTTACATTTCCCGATATGAAGACCTGTTATAACATATAGTACTCTAGACAGATAGTCTGACCAATGGAGCAGAATGGAGAGTGAGAAACAGGCAATATTCACTCACCTGATTCATTACAGAAGTAACACATTTGTGCAATGGGGAAAGCACGGTCTTTTTAAAAAATGGTTCTAGATTAGTTGGATGTCCTCTGGAAAGAAATTCATCTGGATTGAACTCATACACAAAAAATCCAACTATAAAAGATAAGATAGTAAAGTTTTCAGGGGAAAAACATCTACATGATCTTGAAGTGGGCAAAAATTTTTTAAATAGGACACAAATAGCACTACCCATAAAAGAAAAAACCTGATAGATTGCATTATATTTACATTAAGAACTGTGTACCAAGACATCACTGAGAGAGAAAATCAACCCACCCAGTAAGAAGAGGTAAATCTCAATATATATATTGAACAGAAGACTCTTCTTTAGAATCTAGAAGGACTTCTACATGCCATTATAATCAGTGGACAAGAGCTTTGACAGATACAGGTACTTCACAAAAGAGGATATCCAAATGATGCACATATATATGGGTAAAGATGTGTATTCATTAGTACCTCAAAAATGACTAAAATATGAAAAAGAAAATACCGGATTTGTCAAGGATTTAGAGCAGTTGGTGGGTACATAAACTGGTATAACCATTTTAGAAACATCTTAAGTATAATTCTACCCTGGGTGTCAGAATTACACTTCTAGATTGACAGTCAACAGAAATGCATATATATGTTCATCAAAAGATGATGTTGTGGTCAGGCATGGTGGCTCAGGCCTCTAATCCCAGTACTTTGAGAGGCCAGGGTGGGAGGATCACTTGAGCCCAGAAGTTCAAGACCAGCCTGAGCAACATAGGGAGACCCTGTCTCTACAAAAAAAAAAAAAAAAATTAATTTTTTAATAGCCAGGTATGGTGACACACGCCTGTGGTCCCAGCTGTTCAGGAGGCTGATGCCAGAGGATCACTTGAGCCTGTGATGTCGAGGCTGCAGTGAGCCGTGATCACATCACTGTTTTCCCCTGGGCAAGAGAGCGAGACCCTGTTTCCCCCTCTCTTTCCCCAAAAAGATGATGGGTTTTTTTTTTTAAATTACATGACATTACTGTGTTTTGTAGGTACTGTCAGCAATTCTATATGGTTCATTCTACTAGGCTGTTCATAGAAGCACTATTTGTTGTAGAGAAAGACTGTAAACTACCCAAATGCTCATCTGCAGTAGCATGGTTAAATAAATTGTAATACTTCACACAGTGGAGTATAGCATTGAGAATGAACATACTACAACTACTTGGAAGAATGCATGAATCTCACGAAAATAAGATTGGGCAAAGGCAGCTAATCACAAAAGAGTATATACTATATGATTCCGTTTTCACAAAGTACAGAAACTGGCTGAACTACTACTGTGTGGTGTTAGAAATTAGGATAGTGGTTACACTTGTCAGGAGGAAGTGACTAGAAAGGAAGCTACAGACGGGAGCTCTTAGGATGTGGAAAATGTTTGGTTTCCTGGTGCCTGTTGTGTGGATGTGATCAGTTTTACAAATTCAGTGAATCGTATACTTATGATGTGTACCTTTCTGCATGTGTATTATACTAAAATAAAAAGGTAACAAATAGAAATCCTAAATCTAATTTAAATTTCAATCTAACACCATAGGCTTTTTTTCTTCTGCTCCCAGTTCTTGTTTGTCTATCTTTTTGTCCTATAATGAAAAACCTTGATTCTCAAAAACATCAACATATTTATTCATTTGCTCAATTCTACAGTATATAAAATCATTTCAGAATTACAACACCAACAATATTACTACTGCTAACAGATCTATTAAGGTCAAGATTTATTTGCAGTTCTTTTTGTTCTTAGACTGTATCTCATTGAGGGTATACAATCAAGACTGCATTCAAAAGCTGCTTTCTTTCATTTGGTACTAGTTTTTTTGTATTTTTATATCTTTTGGATAGATTTTCTTGGAACCCAGTTGTAAATGAGTCAGGTATGACCATTTAAAGAGACTAAAGAAGTGATTCAATTTCTCTTGTAAGGAAAATAGTTTGTGGGGAGATCAAGTCATTGCAGCCTAGACTGTTACTATCTTCAACACATTTTCTAATATTATAGCATTGTCCTATCAATTTATATTACATATAAGCCTCAGCTATGTTTACTGTTGAGTAATATTGCTTACTGAAAGATCAAGGCCATATGAAAGAGATGTTTCCAAATAGTTTGCATATATCTATATTGCACTTAACAAGCTTTTGGCCGGGCGCAGTGGCTCACACCTGTAATCCCAGCACTTTGGGAGGCCGAGGCAAGCAGATCACCTGAGGTCAGGAGTTCAAAAACAGCCTGGCCAACATGATGAAACCCCATGTGTACTAAAAATACAAAAAATTAGCCAGGTGTGGTGGCGGGCACCTGTAATCCCAGCTACTTGGGAGGCTGAGGCAGGAGAATCGCTTGAACCCAAGAGGTGGAGGTTGCAGTGAGCTGAGATCGTGCCATTGCACTCCAGCCTGGGCAACAAGAGCGAAACTCCGTCTCAAAAAAAAGCAGCTTTTATTTATTTTCTCATATTTATGTTCACTAGAAAACAGATACTAGCGGGAATGGAAAGAATACCTTTTTTGATACATAATACTTGTACATATTTATGGTAGTGGTGTAATATTTGGTTACACGTAGAGAATGTGCAGTTACCAAGTCTGGGTATTTAGGATATCCATCACCTTGAGCATTTATCATTTCTATGTGTTGGAAACATTTCACATCCTGTCTTCTAACTATTTTGAAATATATAATACATTGTTGTTAACTAAGTCACCCTATTGTGCTGTTGAACTTTAGAACTTAATTCCTTCAGTCTACCTGTATGTTTATACCATTAACCAATCTCTCTTCATCCCCAGCACCCACCCCACACCGCCACACCCTTCTCAGCTGCAGAGCTATCATTCTGTTACTCTGTATCTCTGTCTCCTTAAGATCAACTTTTTTACCTTCACGTATGAGTGAGAACCTGCAGTATTTGTCTTTCATGCCTGGTTTATGTCACTTAACATGATGACCTCTAGTTCCATCCATATTGCTGCAAATAAAAGGATTTTATTCTTTTTAATGGTTGAATAGTATTCCATTGTGTGTTTGCCGTGTATGTGCGGGGGTGGGGGTCGGGGGTGTACACACACTACATTTTCTTTATCCATTCATCTGATGGACACTTAATTTGGATCCATATCTTTGCTATTGTGATTAGTGCTGCCATAAACATGGGAGTCCAGGTATCCCTTTGATAGACTAGTTTACTTTCCTTTGGTACGTAATTTTATTAGTGGCTTCACATGTGCCAGGCACTGCACTTGGTGCTTTTTGCATTGTCCCGTTTAATCCTCCCAGCAATTTTGCAAGATAGATAAGAATTATCTCTTATGTTTTACAAATAAGGGACTAATAGGAACTGAAGCTTTGAGAGATTTGGAAACCCAAAGTTACGTGGCTGGAAGTGGCAGACTAGGATTTGTCTGAACCCAGATATTTATGACACCAAAGCCGATGCTCAATTATCAGCATTTTTGCTTGCTTAAAGTAAAATAATTTTCAAGGGTTAGGGTTGAGTCTGCATGTAGAAGAAGGAAAAAAAAAAGCTGAAGACAAAATTAAAACTACCTGGTATTTCTAATCACGTCTTCCTTTCTTTTCAGGTTTCAGATTTAAGATTTTAGCACTTTTTTCCAGGCCAAAAATGGTCACATGGTTGCTGCTGTCTTGGCTCCTAGAAACAGTGTCCGTGATGAATCTTTTGTTCCAATGCTTAGTTTCCTATCAGATGGGGTTGTATCTAGTATTAGTAGGATGTAAGTTTAGAGAATTCAGTTGCTTGATATATTGCTGCAAAGTTTAGTCCTCATGACCAGTTGAGGATAGAGCATGTGGTGCATAGAAGGATGATCTGAGATGTGATTTCTGATCTTCTCCTTTTTCATGTTTGCTGCCGTGGAGAATTGGAATAGGCTGCTAATTGATCTGTTCCTTTCTAGTCCGATGCTCCTCTACGCCCCAAAGATGGCTGAGTGATCTTTCTGATGCATGTATTTAGGCATGCCACTCTTGTCTGCAGTTCTTCAGTGACACCAATTTGCCTTTAGGATAAAGACCAAACACCCTGCAGACTGTGTATCCTGTGATGTCCTGGACTTTGCCTAGCCATGCGGCCGCCTTTGCTTGCCTAGCCATGCGGCCGCCTTTGCCTTCCGTACCCTGTGCTCCAGCCCTGCTGCACTGCTCACTCTTTGCCATACGTTATTCTCTCTTGGGATGTGGTATTTTTGTACATGTTGTTCTCTTTGCCTTCTTGGACATGTTCTCACTGTCCTCCCCTTTCCCCATCTCATCCCTACAACCTTGTTCATGTCACACCATCTTCCAACACTCCTCCTTTCTCCCTGTTCATCCAAGTAGATGATTCAGAGTAAATAGTTCTTAGTTTGTCGTTCTGAGCCATAAAATGGTTAACAGCCTTTGCCTTCAGTGTTAAACTTGAATTTGTGATTACTGTTATATGTATCTTTTCAGTTCTGGTATACTTTGTTCTGTAAAATATTTAGCATTCTCTGTTTTTCAGATACTGTTTTGTAATTTAACCCTCTTTGGATGTTTTACTTGAAATGACAAGAGGTATAGCATTTGTGCAGTGAAAGCCATATGTTTCTATTTCTCCTTCCCCATAGTTGAAAGTAAGAAGTAGGACATGATTATTTGAAAGAAGAAATTATAATACTTGCTTTCAATGCAAAATAGAGCAGCCACTTCCAAATGTGCATGTCAATCTTATTGTTTAGAAATTAAGGAGAATAGGATAACGTATTACTTTCTAATTACAGAAATTAAAGGATACCTTGTGTGTGGAGGAGGAAATTTTTTTGGTTTTGTGTGGGTTTTCTTTTTTTTTTGCCAACATCTTATTTTGAAACAATTCAACCATAGAGAGAAGCTGAAAGAATTGTACAATACATATCCATATAATAAACACCTAGATTCTGTAATTAACCTTTTTCTATACTTGATTTATTACGTATGTATTCTTTTATCCACTTATCAGTCCATCAAAATTATTCATGCATTTCAAAAAAAATGTCAACATCAGTACACTTTACCTCTAAACAACTCATAGTGAACATCCTTATGTAAAGTACAAAAGTGGTTTACATTTTTGTTGTTGTTGTTGTTTGCTTAAGTTCCAGGATACATATGCAGGATGTGTCAGTTTGTTACATAGGTAAATGTGCACCATGGTGGTTTGCTGCACCTGTCAACCCATCACCTAGGTATTAAGCCCAGCATGCAGTAGCTATTCTTCCTGATGCTCTCCTGCCCCCCACACCCACCCCCGACAGGCCCCAGTGTGTGTTGTTCCCCTCCCTGTGTCCATGTGTTGTCATTGTTCAGCTCCCACTTATAAGTGAAAACATGTGATGTTTGGTTTTCTGTTCCTGCATTAGTTTGCTGAGGATCACAGCTTCCAGCTGCATCCGTGCATGGCCCTGCAAAGGACATGATCTTTTTCCTTTTTATGGCTGCACAGTATTCCATGGTGTGTATGTACCACATTTTCTTTATCTAGTCTATCATTGATGGGCATTTGGGTTGATTCCAAGTCTTTGCTATTGTGAATAGTGCTGCAGTTAACATACATGTGCACATACCTTGATAATAGAATGATTTATGTTCCTTTGGGTATATACCCAAAATGGGATTGCTAGGTCAAATGGTATTTCTGGTTCTAGGTCTGTGAAAAATTGCCACACTGTCTTCCACAATGGTTGAACTAATTTACATTCCCAACAACAGTGTAAAAGTGTTCCTATTTCTTCGCAGCCTCACCAGCCATCTGTTGTTTCTTGACTTTTTAATAATTATTCTGACTGGCGTGAGATGGTTTCTCATTGTGGTTTTGATTTGCATTTCTCTAATGATCAGTGATGTTGAGCTTTTTTCCAGATGTTTGTTGTTCGCATAAATGTCTTCTTTTGAGAAATGTCTGTTCATATCCTGTCTTTTGCCTACTTTTTAATGGTTTTTTTTCTTGTAAATTTGTTTAAATTTCTTGTAGACTCTGGATATTAGACCTTTTCCAGATGGATAAATGGCAAAAATTTTCTCCCGTTCTGTAGGTTGTCGATTCGCTCTGACGATAGTTTATTAGTTTATTTTGCTCTTTAGTTTAATTAGATCCCATTTGTCAATTTTTGCTTTTGTTACAATTGCTTTTGATGTTTTCATTATGAAATCTTTGCCTGTGCCTATGTCCTGAATGGTATTGCCTAGATTTTCTTCTAGAGTTTTTATAGTTTGGGGTTTTACATTTAAGTCTTTAATCTATCTTTTTGTTCGTTTGTGTTTTGTTTTGTTTTATTTTCGTTTGTTTTTGAGACGGAGTCTTGCTCTGTCGCCCAGGCTGGTGTGCAGTGGCGCGATCTCGGCTCACTGCAAGCTCTGCCTCCCGGGTTCACGCCATTCTCCTGCCTCAGCCTCCCAGTAGCTGGGACTACAGGCGCCCACCGCGCCCTGCTAATCTTTTGTATTTTTATTGGAGACGGGGTTTCACTGTGTTAGCCAGGATGGTCTCGATCTCCTGACCTCGTGATCAGCCCGCCTCAGCCTCCCAGAGTGCTGGGATTACAAGCGTGAGCCACTGTACCCGGCCAATCTATCTTAAGTTAATTTTTGTATAAGGTGTAAGGAAGGGGCCTAGTTTTAGTTTTCCGCATATGGCTAGCCAGTTCTCCTAACACCATTTATGAAATAGGGAATTCTTTCCTCATTGTTTGCTTTTTATCAGGTTTGTCCAAGATCACCTGGTTGTAGATGTGTGGTCTTACTTCTGAGTTCTCTATTCTGTTCCACTGGTCAGTGGTTTACATTTTTAAAGATAAAGTTGTGTGTGTGTGTGTGTGTGTGTGTGTGTGTGTGTGTGTGTGTGTTTTGTGTGTATGCTTATCTATATATAACAAAATGCACAAATCTAAGGCACACTATTGGATGAGTTTTGATATATGCATATGCCTAAGTGCCCGAAACGTTTACCAAGATACAGAGCATTGCTATGACCCCAGAAAGTTTTTTTCTGCTCTTTCCCAATCAATTTCTACCCTAGCGCCTCGAGACAGCTACTGTTGTGGTTTTGTTCACCATACGTTAGGTTTATCTTTCTTTTTACAGTTTCAATTTTCATATGAATGGAATCATGCAATGCATACTCCTGTATAAGGCTTCTTGCATTCAGCATGTTTTTGAAATTCATTAATGTTGTATGTATCAATCCTTCTTTGTTGTTGCTTAGTAGTATTCCAGTGTATGAGTAGATCACAGTTTGTTTATCCATTTTGCTTTTAGTGGATACCTGGACACTTTCCAATCTGAGGCTAGTATTAATAAAGCTGCTATGAATAGTCTTGTACAGGTATTTATTTCTTTGGGTATATATGTGGGAGTTGCTGGGTGAATATTTAGTTTTCTAAATCTGCATGCCCTTTTCAAAAGTGGCTGCATCGTTTTATACTCCCATAAATGTATGAGAGTTCCAGTTGTGCCACATTCTCATCAATATTTGGCAAAGTTAGTCTTCTCCATTTTAACCATTTCTGTGGGTGTGTGTTGATATCTCATTGAAGTTTTGATTTGCATTTTCATGATATCTCATGATATTGAGCACTTTTTCATGTGTTTATTAGCTATTTATTTGAAAGATTTTTTCCAAATCTTTTGCTCATTTTTTCCAACTTTATAGTAATTTTTAAATATATGGGAAGTTAAAGAAATGTTACAGTGAGCTCTCATGTATACCCCACTTGGATTCTGCCATTAATATTTTAACATGCTTTGTTTTATCTCGTGTACTCTTACCTATCCCCCTCCGACCATCAGTCATTTTTTACATATTTCAGATATCTGTGCATGTCTCTCTAAAGACTCCAGCTACTCTAAAGTGTATCAACTTCAGTGTTTGCTTAAAATGTCCTTATTTGAGTAAGAACAAATTATCCATGCTTCTCCTTCTTATGTTCTTTCCCCCTGATCCATTCTGTGCTTTTCCTGCCTGTTTGTACTCTGAGATCATTGTCAGTCCCACTCAGGTCTGATTTTGAATATTTCATAAAACGTAATAGCATGAAAACACCTTTTTTTAACTTTGTCCATTTTTTTAACCTCATTTTTGTCTTTTAATTATGAAATTTTGGAGTTTTTTATATACCCTTGATTCTAATCCTTTGTCAAATACATGTTTTACACATATATTCTCCTGGTTTGTGGCTTCCATATTCATTTTCTTGAATTATCTCTTTATGAGCAAAATCTTTAGTTTTAAATAAGTCTAATTTATCATTTTTTTAAATCAATTTTTAGAATTATAATACCTTAAAATTTGTTTAAGTGAATTACACACAGGCAGTTACTATGAAGAGACAGTTTGGGTTACCAATTAAAGAAATTGTAAGCCACACATGGTGGTGCATGCCTGTAATTCCAGCTACTTGAGAGGCTAGGGCAAGAAGCTTGCACGAGTCACGGGGTTTAAGACCAGCCTGGGAAATATAGTGAGACTCCATCTCAATAAAAATAAATAAATAAAATTTTTTAATTAAAGAAATTTTATCATACAAAATGTCATTTTAGGGGTTGGCCTTTTTTCATCATAGATATAACACATGTTCATTATAGACTATTTATAAAATTCACAACGATAAAAGGCAAGGAATTTCAGTAAGCTATAAGCCCTACCACTAGATAACCACTGTAACATTTTCAAGTATTTTGTCATGATTTTTTTTAAATTCGAGACTGTACTGATCACGTTTTTATGGCTTCCTTTTCTCCTGTCACCCTTACAGCGAACATTCTTCCATGTTATTAAATATTCTTCTCAGCTGGGCATGATGGCTTACACCTGTAATCCCAGCACTTTGGGAGGCTGAGGTGGGAGGATCATTTAAGGCCAGGAGCTTGAGACCAGTCTGCACAACATAGCAAGACTCCTCTACAAAAAATTTTTAAAGTAGCTGGGCATGGTGATGCATGCCTGTAGTCCCAGCTACTGAGAAGGCAAGAAAGAGGTTCCCTTGAAACCACAACCTGGGTGACACAGCCAGACCCTGTCTTTCCCTGTCTGTTAAAAAACAAACTTCTGAAATAAAATTACTTTTTACTTCTTTGGCTCATTGTAAGCACTCAGTAATTATTTTTTGATTTTGAAGCCTAATTTCAGTGGCTCTACAATATCATTATAAATGTGCCATAACTTAAATCACTCCCTGATTAACGTTTAGATAATGCCTAGAATTTACTGCTATAGTTAATGCCGGTGTGAATACCATTGCATATAAACCATTATACATATATATCAGAGTATATATCATGTGTCTATATTCCAGAATATTCATTTAGAATAGTCATAGGTATTATAGGGTCAAAGACTTTAGACCTGTTTCTGGATTCTTGAATACATTTCCGTTTGCATTCTAGAAATATTTATACTTTTATTGATGGTGTTTGAAAGTATTTTACAGTATTCTGATCTCCTTGAAAAAATTTGTTATTAAATGTGGGTAATTGCTAAGTGGTAATAATTCCATCTTTCCTTACATTTATTAACAGATGACATTCTACTTTTAAAAAAAGTTTTTGTTCTTCCTCCCTTTGTTAACTTATATGATTATAGAATCATGGAGTCTGTGGGATATAATCTGTTATTGTTATTTATTTTAATGCTCAAAGTGTCTCAGATTTGGCCACCTCCTTCAAGCTAGCTTCTGTGTACTTTTGACAGGCCCAACATCATTCTCTGAGCATTTGTTGGCATTCTGGCACAACGAAATGTTCCAGGCTCAACTGGAGCCTTTCTTGCCCCAGCCCTGGAGCCAGCCATTTCTTGAAGAAAGTATGGTACCTTTTAGTAGAGTATTTATAAACTAAGATCTGGGAACTAGATGTGTTCATTATTTCTAGATCCTCTTAGTAGACAGAAATAGAAAATACACATAGTCTGGGCATGGCGGCTCACACCTGTAATCCCAGCACTTTGGGAGGCCAAGGCAGCCAGGTGTGGTGGCAGACACCTGTAATCCCAGCTACTCGGGATGCTGAGGCAGAAGACTCTCTTGAACATGGGAGACAGAGGTTGCAGTGAGCCGAGATTGTGCCACTGCATTCCAGCCTGGGCGACAGAGTGAGACTCCGTCTCAAAAAAAAAAAAAAAAATACATTTACACACATCTCTGTTTCTGGCACTATCACTGTATATATTAAAAACCAGATATCCTTAGTGATAACTCCATTTTCATTCCCACATCGGTGGGTTCCTTTAGCCTTTCCCCTTTATGTATTTGTAGCTCCACTCTCTGACAGTGAGAACCTAGAACCTGGCTCCCATTATCCACAATATATTTTATGTGTTTAATTCTAGAATACACGTAAAGTAGTTTTAGAATTGCTAACCTATTCCACTGTGAAAATAAATGTGTTACATTTAAACATGTGAACTTTATGGTTTGTAAATTATATCTCAGCAAATATGTTTAAAAAATACCTACAAACTGGAGTTCAATATTTGTTCATATCCTTTTTGGTTTTAGCCTACAGGTATATAGTCAAAATCTGTATTCAAAAGTTGTTAAGGTTGATTCTGTCCTTTCTTCAGCGTGTCCATGTTATTTGAAATGCAGTTGCATTCATTTATTTTATGTTCAAATTTGGGTTGTCTTCTATCCTAGCTAACTTTATTCATTTCTGAGTACCTGAAATATTAATAAGGTTCTGAAAGTCAAAAATATACAAAAAGATGTCCGCAGAGAAGTGTCACTCCTCACCTTTCCTATCCCATTCCCATCCCTTCATCCTTTCTACCCTGTGTCCCCACCCAATAAACGTAATAAATCTCATTGATTTGTAATTTGTCCTTCCTTCCCCCCTCCCCACCACAAACAAGCAGCTGTATTTTATTTCCTCTTCTTTCTCACACAAGAAATAACATGTTGACAGTATTTTGCAATTTGCTCTTTTCACTCACTGTATTGTGAAAAACACTTCATACCAGTTTCTAGAGATCTTCCTTATTTTTAACAGCTATATAATATTCCGTTGTATGGTTGTACCATAGTTTTATTCACCCAGTCTCCTATGTGTGAACATTTTAGTTGTTTCTAAGATTTTGCTGTTACAAACTGCTGCAGTAAATAACTTTTGGCATTTTTTTAATGATGTCAGAGATTTATCTGTCAGGTAAATTCCTAGAGAGAGGGTTGCTGGGTCAAAAGAAAAATGCATGTGTGGTTTTGTTAGACATTGCTTTCCCGGAGGGTTGCATCACTTTGCATTCCAACTAGCACTGTAAGAGAATGTTTATTCCTCCACGGCCTGGAGGAATAAACAGAAAGTGTTGTCAGACATTTTTACCATCTAATGTTTGGTGTAATTTTGATCCAGTTTCTCTAAATATGGGTAAGGGTGAACCTCTTTTCAATGTATTGAAGGACCATTGCAGAATCTTTTGGAGAGGGAAAGAATGAATTGCCTGTTTATTTCTCTGTCAGGTTTTTGAACTTTTCAATTTTTAGTTATTTACATATTTGGGGCTATTAGCCTTTCCTCTTCAGTATGTTTTTGGGTTTTTCCTTTAATGTGGCCAAAATTCATCAATCCTGTTTTTATTGCATCTAGATTTTGGGTCACAGTGTGAAAACTTTTCCCTATGTCCAGGTCATAAGAATCCCATCAGTATTTATTCAGCATACTCATATGGTTTGATTTGTTTTCTTTTTTTACATTTAGATCACAGATCTCTGATCCTCTTGGAGTTTTTTTGTTTTGTTTTGTTTTGTTTTCTGGTTAGGCCTCTCCCCCCACATTGCTATTCTTTTTCTGTGTTTTTCTCGCTTGCCTTGGATGTTTTCATTTTTTCCATATGAACTTGAGTATCAACTTGCCTTAGCTCCATTACAACACTTGTTGGTGTTTTTACTGGGATTGCACTAAATTTATAAATTAACTTAGAGAAACTGACATCTTTATGATGTATTATCCTATCCAAGACCAAGGACTGTCTTTCTATTTGCCCTAGCCTATTTCAGTATTTTTTAGGAGTTTTACACATTTCCTGTTTAGTTTATTCCTGAGTTTTTATCATCTTTATTTACTATAATTAATGGAGTTTTCTCCACTATTATAATCTCTAACTGCTTATTATTTGTGTATATGAAGGCTACTGAATTCTGTATGTGTTTGAATTTGCCCTACTTGAAGTTTGCCAGGTTTCTTGAATCTGTAAATTTATGTTTTTCAGATTCAAAATGTTTTTCAAATTCAGATTCATGGAATTTTCAGGCATTATTTTTGCAAATATGTCTTGTGCCTCATTCTCTCTCTGCCATCCTTCTGGGACTCCACTTGCATGTAAAATAGAACTTTTGATATCATCACATGGGTCACTGGGGCTCTGTTCTTTGTTTTTGGATCTTTTTCTTTCCTCTTTGTCATATACTTTATTTTCATTCTTCCATTTTTATTGATATAATGGTTTACGGATTTGAATTTTTCTCTGATCACTGCTTAAATGCATGGCATAGGTCCTGATATACAGAACAACCATTTTTTTTTTTTTAGAAATTCTTCTATTTTAGTTTGTAGTTTTCCTTTTTTATGAGTTAATAGAAGATGTAATTAATTTCAAGATACACAATCCTTTTTAGTTTTTTATTATACTGGTTTTACATTGAGATCAGAGTTGTTTGTTATTTTTTTACTTTATAGAACTTGTTTTCCCTGTGACTTAATATATAATTTTTTTTTGAGGATTCCATGTATACTTGAGAAGATGTATTCACTATCATCAGTGCAATGATTAGTTCAACATTTATCAATAAGATCCCTTCATTGATTCTGCTATTTTGGCCTTATATATCCTTATTTTTTATCTACATCATCTATCTTGTACTAAGAGTGGCAGATTAAAGCCTCGTATTAATTGTGTATGTCACATTGTATCTGTTGTCCTTTTTGTTTTGTAACAGTGATTGCTGTGTTGTTTTGTTGGCTTACGCTTGTAATCCCAGCACTTTGGGAGGCTGAGGCAGGCAGATCACTTGAGGTGAGGAGTTTGAGACTAGCCTGGCCAACATGGTGAAACCCCGCCTCTACTAAAAATACAAAAATGAGCAGGGCATGGTGGCTCATGCCTGTAATCCCAGCTACTCGGGAGGCTGAGGCAGGAGAATCACTTGAGCCCGGGAGGCGGAGGTTGTGGTGAGCCAAGATCACACAACCGCCCTCCAGCCTGGGCCACAGAGTGAGACTCTACCCCCCACCCCCCAGAAAAAAATGTCTTCCTTTGTCACATACAATTTTTTTTACTTGAATTTTACATTTTCTGTTTTTGGGATCACCACCCATTTGCCATCCTGATCTGTAACACATATCAGTTAACCAAAATAGTATAGGCTTGTCAGTCACAGCTCATTGCGTCACACCATCAGTGTGCACTGTAGAAATCATTCTTCAGTTATTACAGGTGGGATTTATTTGAATGGATGAATAGGTTTTGTTGTTTTGGTTTTATTTCTTTTTTAAGATCCTTTTGAGCAGTTCTGCTGCTCAATTGTTTTCATGGTTTAGATGCCCAGGTAAATAATCTTCTCTTGCGTTAAAGTTTCGTAACAGTAAAGACTGTTTCAGGGTTATTGTATTACATAAAGGAATTTCTCTGCTCCCACAAGTAACCTTATGGGTTAAAAAAAAAACGTATTTATTGAACTATAATTGACATACAATTAACCGCACATATTTAAAGGATTCAAGTTGAAGAATTTTGGCGTATGTATGCGGCTGTGAAACCATCACCACAATCA
Organism: Symphalangus syndactylus; assembly: GCF_028878055.3. NCBI lineage: Eukaryota > Metazoa > Chordata > Mammalia > Primates > Hylobatidae > Symphalangus > Symphalangus syndactylus. The sequence goes on along the minus strand of NC_072440.2, from coordinate 75,924,568 downwards.
AGACAACAAACATTTTCATCACCCTTAGAAATTTCCTCATGCCCGTTTGTAATCCATTCCTCTTTCCATCTCAGTCTCTAGGCAACTACTCGTGTATAAATGGAATCATACATGGTATGTGCTCTTTTTGTCTGCTTCATTTGGATAATTTTGAGATTCATCCATGTTGTTTATGTAATTCATTTTTATTTCTGAGTAGCATTCTCCTATATGCATTCACTCATTTATTCATTCATTATGGGTAGATGATTGCAGTTTTGGGCTATTACAAATAAGACTGCCAATAAATTTATATTGAAGAAACCACTGTTTATTTAAAAACTAAGCATACACCTTCTACATGACCAAGTCTTTACACAAAAGAAATGAGTATAAATATCTACACAAAGATTAATAGACAAATGTTCATAACAGACTTATTCATGGTAGCTCAAAGTTGAAAACTACCCAGATGTTCATCAACCAGATGAATGGATAAACGAAACATGGTATATCCATACAGTGGATTACTCAGTAATAGAAAGGAACCAACCACCGATGAGGTGCAACAATGTGGATGAATCTCAGAGTCACTATGCTAAGGGAAAGAATTTAGACTCAAAAGACCACATACTGTATGATTCCATTTACTTGAAATTCTAGAAAAGATAAACTAATTGATAGTGATAGAAAGCAGATCAATGATTATCTGGAAACTGCAAAGGGGCAGGAGAAATCTTTTAGGAATGATGAAATTATCCTCTATCTTAAATGTGACTGTGGTTTCATAGGTGCATGCCTCATCAAAACTCACTAATTTATATACTTTAAATGGATGCACCTTATCATCTTTAAATTATGTCTCAGCAAAATTGATTTTGAGATGTCTTTTAGATACAACCAAAAATATATAACAAGTAGTTTTTGTTGTCAGTTGATTGATTATAAGGAAGATGCTTATCAACTAGCCTGGACTGCTAAATACAAGAATTTATTTAATTAAAGAGAAGCTTGACCATGTGAAAATTGCTGAAACACTGGAATAGATCTTATAGGAATAAGATAAATGAGATACAGTTCCAGCTCTCAAAGATTGTAAAATTTATGAAGATGAGGTAAGGGATTTCGAGAATATGAAAAGTATACAGACAAGTGTTGATGTTGAGAGAAAGTATAAAAGGTTAGACACATCCAGCCTTTCTCAGCCCAGAGAATTAAACCCTACAAATGTGATTTCTGTGACTGTTTTCTCAGTTCTCCCAAGAATGACATAGCAAATACCATTTTAGATTCTTAGGAGAGAAGTGAATTTATTATATACATTGGATGCCTTTGAGTATTAGGGCTTAATTTCCTCACAGAACCCATTGAACAAAGCTGGACTGAAATCATACTAAGTTAAAACATCTGCTGTTCTGCTTCTTAAAAGCTGTGTAGCCGGACAAGTGACTTAACCTCTCATTGCCTCACTGTAAAATGGAGATAGTAGTAGAGAGAGCTATTGAGTGGAATAAACTGAGTTAATACATGTAAAGCACTTAACACCATGCATAAATATAGTGCTGTAAAATGTAAGTGGCATATAAACAGTAACAACTAGCATCATCATCATCTTCATTATTGTCATCACATGGTGTGTTGAGTCCTCTGATGACAGGTATCATGAGTGTTCAGAGTATGCAGAGGAACAGACCTGACTCTCAGGGGTTGAGAGAGACATCTGGAAAGCTTCTGAAAGAGACTGATACTGGAACTAGTTCTTGAAGATTGTTTAAGTACAGTTTCCATGGGCAGAGATAGGGAATAGGGAAATCCAGGAAGAAAAAACTTGTACAAAAACAAGGACAACACAGAGTGTATTAGGGAATACCAAGCAGTTCGAATTAGCTGAAGCATAGGGAACATGTAGGGAGTTAATAATGCTGGTGAGGAAGGTGGGAGACAAAGCACTGATGGCTTTGAATGCCAAGCTAACAAAGGTGGACTGACTTAGTAGACAGAGGAGAGGCATGGAAGAGGTTTGGTCAGTTGAGTGGCATTTGCTTATTCATAGAGGCAGCATTAATTAAGCAGGCATAGTATCCAAGGCATTGGGACTACAGAGATGAATAAGATAGCATGGCATGGTTTTTAAGTGCATTGTCCAGAGCTGGACCAACCTGAGGTCTAGGCTAACCCATTACTCGCTGTTGAGTGTTTTGGGTTTTGTTTGTTTGTTTTTTAATCTTTGTTTTTCCACCTAGCAAAAGCCTGTCTTAAACTTAGATGATTTAGTCTTAAGTATAGCATATAATCTTAAAATCAAGGATATCAGAACTCCAGAAAGAAAACTCATTTAGGCAGTTTGGGAGGCCACAGCAGGAGGATTGCTTCAGCCCAGGAGCTCGAGACCAGCCTGAGCAACGTAGCAAGACCTCGTCTCTACTAAAAAACAAGATTAACTGGGCATGGTGGCATGAGCTTGTAGACCCAGCTACTGGGGAGGCTGAAGAGGGAAGATTGCTTGAGCCCAGGAGGTCGAGGCTGCAGTGAGTAATAATTGCACAACTGTACTCCAGCCTGAACAACAGAACAAGTCTTTGTCTTGAAAAAAAGAAAAAGAACGAAAAGAAAACTCATTTAGAAACTATTATTTAGAAAGCGAGAAGTACATGAACCAGAGGTAGGGTGTGTGTGTGTGTGTGTGTGTGTGTGTGTGTGTGTGTGTATGTGTGTGCATTGGTGGGTGTTTAGAGTTAATAGTTGATGCCAGTACACAGTTTGAAATTATTAGGAGAGATGGTGCAGAAATGGAAAGTCCGAATCTTAAGAGATTAGAAAAGAGGAGTGTGAGGGAAAATGCAAATATCTTGGTAGGCACAAAGGATCCTAGTGGAGACGTGTAATACATTGATCACAGTTTTGTAAGTAGGCAGGAGGGATTACAGACCTAAACAAATTGTCTGGATTCCCTATGGCAAGAAAAAAATTTACTTCTTCCTCAAAGGTGGAAGGAAGGATGGGAGTGGGAAGGTGCTGTAGCATTTATGTCTGAAGATCCCAATATTGGTAGCGAAACTAGGGGCCCAAGTTACTTGCTGAGAAAGCTATGAGGATGGTAGGGTAGTGCAATCTTGAGGAAAATGAAAATGCTTTGTGGAACAGAGGTGCAGGAGATTCAAAGTCAGTAAGAGATGAAGGAAACATTGTAGAGTTTATATGAGGGCGTGGCATGACTTCATACTGGATTTGGTAGTCATCTTGGCTCCTTAACTTCTCAAGCTTTGCTTTTGTTATGCTCTACCTTTGCCGTAACTCCCAAGATAGTAAAATAGGACACTCAGTCAGATTAGGTAAACAAAGGCAAATGCTTAATTCCCACTTTAAGAGAGCGTTGTGTAAGCCAAGAAGTAGGATCTCCTCTCTCCATTTGAGTTATATGGTGGACTAGTGTTTCACAAACTTAAGTAATATACAGACCTTTTAAAAACAGTTTGTAGATGACTTAGTTTGGCTTTTCAGTGTATGGGGGGCAGGGGAGGTTTTTTTTTTTCTTTCCTGAGACAAGTTCTTACTTTGTCGACAAGGCTAGGGTACAGTGGCCCCATCTCAGCTCACTGCAGCCTCAACCTCCTGGGCTCAAGCGACCCTCCCACCTCAGCCTCCCAAGTAGCTGGGACCAGAGGCGCACACCACCACACTTGCCTAATTCTTTTGTAGAGATGGGGTTTCACCATGTTGCCCAGGCTGGCCTTGAACTCCCGAATTCAAGAAGTCCACCCACCTTAGCCTCCCAAAGTGCAGGAATTACAGGCATGAGCCACCGCACCAGCCAGATGACTTAATTTTTGTTAATATAACATTGCTGGATTATGTACAATTATAAATGAATGAAGTGTAAACTCCTTGTACTTAGTAGCACTTATACAACAAAACTGAAACACTGCATATTATAGAAATCCACAATGCTAATGAAATTCAAATCAATATTAACTTACTGTGACATAATGCGTTTTTACATCAATGTGATTGCTGCTTGACACCTGACTGGTCCTCACTGCTCTAGCACTGGTTTATGCCATCATGACTCATAGATCCCATTCCTTTTCTCTGTTCAAACTATTACAGTCTGGCTGTCATTTTGCCTTCTCTAGGCTTAAACATGTCATTCTCACAATGTCTGGCTTTGTTACTGTATGGCAACACTTTATAAAATACTCATCCAGGTGATCAAGGATTTTTTTTTTTCCAGGTTAACAAAATGAAAACAAATTGCATACATTTCCATAAGGAGTTCATGAACACCCAAGAATACATCTTCAGACTCGGGAAATTATGTCCTAGTGCTTGTTCTACCAAATCCTGAGACTCTGTGATTGACTGCTTGACTAAAATTAGTCATTTGTGGACAGGGGATAAGCAAGGAGCAATGGCAGAATATCAAGACATTGAAATACTTTAGTGGTTGAAATAGTGTATCCTAGACTTAACGATAACTAAGGAAGAGAACGCAGGTAGGGCATGAACTAGTAGTCTGGGGAGTGGTCAGAGGACTAGACTGAAGTCGATGAGTAGAAAGCAGTGTTAGTCAGCGTGGTCCATGTGCTGTGCCATCCTACAGGCTTTTCCTTACCATTCTCCTGTGAGGTAACTTGAGAAATCAGGAGTGTTTAGAAACTTTGACGGCAGCGCGACACTGGTGAGACGCTCAAGTGCATGATTAGTGGACTCCTCTTGTTGAACAGAATGCAGATTAGTCTGGTTATTGCCAAACTAATGTGACCCTACTAGCAATGCATAGTGAGACCACATATTGGTCTACAGCGACTGGAAGTTTGAAAATATTTCTCTTAACCACAGATAATTACAGAAGCACTGGTATAAAGAACATTTTCTAATAAGAGTAAAAGAATGGAAAAGAGGAGAAAGTGGCAGTTAGAAATAGTTAAAAGCTCTAGACCATATTCTTTAAGAGACAGAAATGGTGTCACACACACACCTAACATGTCCCCAGTGCATAGAATGATCTTAGTAAATGCACATTGGCCCTCAGTGAGTTACATTAATGATGTCTAGACATATTTGTATCAATGAGGTGATGAAATGACATTAAAATTCTTTCAAATATCCATAGCTAGGGAAGTTATCTCAGAAGTTGAGGAAGACTGATCATATCATCTGAGGAAAGCTCTTTGTTGTAAATCTTGTAGCCAGTTGTATTTATATAAGTAACTATAAAGTTTAGAAATGGAGAAAGGATTTGAATGACTTTTTCTAAGTTGATAAAAGTGTGTTCTGTCATTTCTTGATTACTCATGCTAATGATTTGAGCAGGAAGAGACAAATAGCCCCAGTCTCTTACACAAGTGTAGTCAGAACACTTGTGTTGCACGCTGCCGCCGTCATATGAACGGCTGCCTGAGGAGGAGCCACGCAAGCTGTCCTCTGCCTGTGCTGCCATTCCCTTGTCCCACACAGCACTCTCCCTCAGTCCGAGCACAGGCCTGTCATGAGACCATGCATGGGGAAATTCCAACCCTGAAAAGCCTTCTTTGCCTTTCATGTCCTCAGAGAGGGTGAAGCAAACCCGGAGGGGAGGGAGGTGCTGCATGTGGTGGTGTGCCGGTCTGTTCCGGGGTGGGGGACAGCAAGCACAGATGACAAACCAGTGATCAGACTGTTTGGCCCTGTTGTGGTGTTCAATTCTGCGCAGTACTTAACTGCGAAACATGGATGTTATCCTTCAGAATCTTATTACCCTAGAAAGGTCAGAAAAATGTATCCTTCCTTATGAAACAGCGGTTTTCATAGGGGCTAATTTGTTAATCTGTTTACATCTGAAGTACTGTATGTTCAGTATATATTTTTAAAGTGATAAAGTGAAGGACTTTTTCAATATATATTTTAAAAGTGATAACCGTAAAGAACTTTAAAGACATGCTATCTGATTTGAGAGATAGCACTCTTTAATTGTTCTTTGTTTAAAAAAAAAAAAAAATTTTAAATTAACTGTTGGGATTTACCATAACCATTTAGTAACAGTCTAAAGGTATAGTATTTTACGCTGGTGTTTATAAAGTTAAAAGGGAGAAAAATATGGATCAAATATGTATTTTACTAAAAATATGGTAGCATTAGGAAAAAAACTTACGTGTACCCTAGACTGAAATTTTCCTTCCTAAATACATCCAATCTCATTATCTGTGTAGATTTTGTAATACTCTGACTCAGCCTGTGTGAAGGAAGTTGCAAAGTTTACTATTATTCACTTGAGTGAATAGGTACTGAGGATCTATTACCAAGTACTGAGACATAGAAGATGAAAAGAAAAGGTCATCTTTACTCAACATTTGTGTCAAGAATGCTACCAGAAAAGTATGCCTCAATATTTACCCATCTCTTTGCATTTGTTACTAATTATTTTATTCATTACTCTTGAATGTTTTACATTGTGAAACATTGCCCAGTTGGAAATATTACCAGGTTTTTTTCATAGTGAAGTATACTATCATCACAGCAATATTCTTTTTATCAGTAGTTTTATAAGCATATATTAACTCTGCTAAGTTTTTGTGTAAGTCCCTTGAGCTGCATTTGTTTGTATTCTGATTCCCTGAAGACTTTCTTGGATTGTTCCTAGTCTCTAAGTCATACAGTTTTTCTCACACTCATTAAATATCTTCTTGGGGTGGTGGGAAAATGGACTTGATTTATGGTCATCTCTTTCATACTAAAACAGCTCTTTTCAATGTGCATACACACAAACACTGTGGAAGGAGATTTATCATAGCAGAAGTGACTTTCATCACATATTATTTGAAGTTAAATGTCACTCATGACATTAGAGCCAAATGACAGTGAAGATGATGTACCACATATAGTAGAGGAACAAGGGCAAACCTACTGGAAAGCAATTGAGGTGACGGTGGTAGGGGTTTCTCCTACTGAGGGATACTGCAGGTCTCCTCCATCTCTCCCTAATTCATCCCAAAAGGCATTGTGTGGAGCTGAGCTGGGCAGCTGCCTTGTGGGAGAGGGGGAGGCAGGCCAGTGTAGGGTGAAGAGGCTTCTGCACAGTTTTAGCCACAGCAGTGGCAGTGATGATGTATACAGAGTGTCCATGAGTGGAGTGGCAGAAGCTATGGGAGACAAGTTTCTCCCTGTAGGAGAAGGGGCCACAAATACAGAAAAAAATGAGAGCGAACCTGTGGCACTGGAATGGAATTGGAGGCATTGGGATGAACTCATGGTTTTCAATACATATAAATAAATACAGACATATGTACTTAAATATAGATGCATATTTACATCCATTCATATATAGAGATATAAATGTTATGTAGATGTGTGTGTATACATCCACACACATAGAAACTCAGACATGTTCCCCAGCTCTGTCTGCAGAGAAGGCCTGGGAACAGTGACACCCTTGCAGCAGTGAGCGTACCTAGCATTCAGACCTTGGGTTCTAAACAAAGCAGGGAAAAAGTACAAGATGAGTCTGGGACATCTTGTGCCGGGAAGTAAGAAGGTAAGAAACTGCTCAAAGAATGATAGAATCATGACAAAAAGAAACTGGGAGTTCACACTAGCCAAATCTGGGACAATTTGGGCATCAAAATAAATAATGAAAGTCACAGATTATAAGCTATTGCATGAAATAGGAGACTGTAAATAGGTAACATAAACCATGTAAAGAGAATTTTTTTTTCTTATAGTAGGATGTGCCACTAATAAATGTAGAGGGAATGATGGAGTTTTCAAATTCACCATTTGGCAACCATCATACTGATAAATAATTTAGCCAAGTACACCAATGGATTGTTCTCAAAGCACCTTCCCACAGAATAATTATATACAAAAAGAATAATTTCACCATGGAGAAATCTGGCCAGTACCAAGGTGTCAAAATATACATCATCAGTTTTGAGACAATTACTGAATATACTTGAATTTGTGTATTATCTGATAGGATGCAAAGATTGCATCATTATTTCTGGGGTATGCCTGTTGAAAATGTATCACCAGAACCTAATCATAAGGACACAACAGACAGACTCAAATTGAGGATAATACTATAAAATAACTGGCCTGTAATCATCAAAATTCAAGGAAAGATAAGTGAAGAAAGACTGAGAGAATGTTAGAGATGGATAAAAACTAAAGAGACTTAATAATTCAAGAACTCAATGTCAGATGTGATCCTGGTTTGGATCCTTTTACTATACAGGATATTGTTGGGACAATTGGTGGAACTTGAATGCAGATACATCAATGTTAATTTGTTTCCTCTTTTTATGTGTTTGGTTTTTTTCTTATCAATGTTAATTTGATATATCTATACCGACTAAGCAGTCATCAATATCATCTTGATATTGATTATTACATTTTGGTCCTGTAGGAGAATATCCTTGCTTGTAGGAATTACACACCTGAACACTTACGGTAAAGAAGTACCATGTTAGAACCTATTCAGAGATGATTCTGGGGGAAATGTTCTGTAAATTCGAAATTATTTCAAAAAAATTTTTAAATAACTAAATGTTCTTTCAGGCACATTCACCACTAGAGAAATTACTTTCTTTGAGAACTACAAAGACACAACTTTTCATATAAACCTACAGCAGAATAATGTGTTTTCTTGTTGGGATTTTGTTATTTATTAGATATAAAAAATAAGCATGCAGAGGTTTCTTAAGAGATAGCTTTTTACAAACACATTTAACACACACTGAAGATACATACACACACCGATATGTTAAAGAATTTTAAAGTGGCTGGTGTAGTTGTGCATCTACTGAGATTTATAGGCTTGTGACCTAAGAACAGTTGGGTATTTTTCAGGATTTAAAAGCAACATCCTGAAATTTAAAAAAAAAAAAGTTGGCATTTATTGTTTTTGTTGTTCTTTTTGCAAAGTAATTAAGCATGTAGGCCCCAGAGCCAAGCTGCCTGCTTTGAATCCTGGCCACCACTTATAAGATATGCCACCTCTGACAAAGTATTTGATTTTTTTTTTTTTTTTTTTTTTTTTTTAAGATGGAGTCTCACTCTGTGGCCCAGGCTGGAGTGCAGTGGCACAGTCTCAGCTCACTGTAACCTCTGCCTCCTGGGTTCAAGCGATTGTCTTGCCTCAGCCTCCCTAGCAGTTGGGATTATAGGTATGTGCTACCATGCCCAGCTAATTTTTGTATCCTTAGTAGAGATGGGGTTTTGCCATGTTGGCCAGGCTGGTCTCAAACCCCTGACCTCAAGTCATTTGCCCACCTCGGCCTACCAAAGTGCTGGGATTATAGGCGTGACCCACCACTGATTTTTTTAAGCCTCCATTTTCCCATGTGTAGATGAGGAAAATAATGTTGAACTCACAAGTCTTGCAGTAGGATAAATGAGATAATATAGTCTATAGCATACAGTAAGCACTAAATAAAGTTGGCTGCTATTACTATTTCATGAGTAGTTAAAATGCTTTCATAAAATCATTTTAGTATGATTATGTTAGCTTTCTTTCCTCTCACCAGGAGTAGAATTACTAGGGGACCATCAAAGTCATGGCTTCTGCTGTTAAGCCTGTCTCAGGATTAAATTAAAGCCTGGAGCTGGAGCATATTCTAGAAGACAGAAGGCAGGGCAAGGCCATAGACAGACTTGGGCTTTAGAGAACTAAGACTTTGGTTAAATTCCATACCTGCTACTTAGAAGCTTTCTGACTTGAGTCTTGGCATGTAAAATGGCTATAACATACACAAATAATCATAGCGACCACGTGGATTGTGGAGGGTTAAATTAGATAAACCTTGCAAAACAGCTAATTAAGTTACCAACCTAAAGAATGTCCTCAAAGAACTATGGTTATTTTTATTACTCCTTTAAAAGTGCAGGAATAGTTTCTTCAGAAGAATACAAGCGTTAGGGTCAGAGATAGTAACAGAACGTTTGAGGGCATTTTTGAGAGTGTGATAAGCTTGTCACTATTTGTTCCTGCAGAGGTTTGGACTGCCAAAGATGGACTTAAATTGCTTCAGAAGGAATTTCAGTTGACAAGAAGCATGTCCTGTGAGATGCTGAAAAAGGATAGATAGCAATCTTTCTAGAACAATATGGGTTTAGTGCACACCAGCCTTGGAACCAGGCACAAAGGACAGAATACTTCATCCAGTCCCACCTGTGTTTAAGTGGTGGAAAGAATATGGATTTTTCTGTCTGTAAAAATGTAAGCCTTTATCCCAGAGGAGGGTCTTATCAGGTGCACTATTAAAATGTGTCTGTATATTTTCTTTTGAAGAGAAAATGTGCTTCCTTTAGAGAGCTTATTTAGTTGCTCATCTAAAATTAGTGGCTCTTAGTTATTGACCCAGGACTTCTTTAGAATTCTGGGTATTATTAAAGGAAGTTTTCCTGATGCACTGTCTTCTGCTTTAATTCATTCACTCAACCATGCTACAAATGTTTATTGAGAACACCTAATATTCCAAGCACTTTGCTAGAAGTTATTTAAAAAAAAAAAAAAAAAAAAAGAGGACAGAACAGAACCTCATGAAACAGTATTCACAGTCTACTGCTCTTATAACCTCTGATGGGTTTTATGGGAACTCTTTGCAAAGGAACATACTTTGAACCATTTTTAAAAATCAGATTATTTTGGCTACAGAGATATGTATCTGGAGTATTTGCAGACAGGCTTATCTCCACATTTGCCTGGAATTCCTGTATCTAGAGATTTCCTTCCAGCAGTGTCCCTATATGCAGTGAACAGCAGCCTGTGTCTTGCAGGAGAGGTGCCCATCCTTGATAGCTCATGTAAAATTAAACTTAGGCTGGTCATTGGTTTACTCTGTTATGAAATAGAAGCTCTCAGTGTTGCCGCTTTTGATGCATGGGGGGAGAATTTTCCTTAAAAAAAAAATCATGGCGATGTTAACTCTCCCAGCCGACTAGTGGCACTAAGGAAAACTGCTGCTTGGGTCTGAATTGCCAAAGGAAGAAAGCTGCAATTGCAGTACATTTCCCTATTACAAAGAGCATCGGCTTTGCCAGGAAGAGCCACATGCAGCACAAAGCACACCATAAAAGAACTTTGGTAGTGAAATGACTCTGTCTTCATTCACATATGCTGGTAGCATGTTTATTCAGTGTGTGCCTCTGCTGAGATAAGACCCGCTTCCTTCAGATGTCCTAGACTGCAGTTTGTGTAGCTGGAGAACTTAATGAGTAATGGATGTGCTTGTCTGGCCAATATAAAGTATTTCCACAGCCTGTGGCTGTGTTTATAGAGAGCGGGAGAGAGACCACAGGCAGCAATTTGTCTTCTTAGGTATCAGCAAAGTCTTCTCTTTTAACAACTAGAAGATTTATTTTTAACTGCTTGACTCAGTGTTTGTCAGATGATTCGGACCATCAAACTGCAGATTGAAGTCCCCAGCGTGGGGGAAGCTGGAATGGCAAGGGAAAGGGGGCTGGCTGGGAAAAGGGGTGGGATTTTAGAATCGTGCCTGTGTGGCTCTGCCTCCCGATGTGGGAGAGAGTTAAGGGCTTCCAGCGGCATGAGTGTATTTGCAGGTCAAGCTGGGAACTAAAGGGTAATGGCTGCCTTCAGCTGCTTAAAGACATAATTGGCCAGTGATTGGGGTATTGTGGGGAGCAACCAGGGACCCAGGGACCAGTGTGTTCTGAGCACCGCACTTCGCTCTGCTGCAAATTAAGCTTTTCTCCTGCTTGATGCTGCCTGTCTCCAGAAGCCTCTCACCATGATCGATAGCTCCAAGAAGCAGCAACAGGGCTTCCCAGAGATTTTAACTGCTGGGGATTTTGAACCATTAAAAGAAAAGGAATGCCTTGAGGGGAGCAACCAGAAAAGTCTCAAGGAAGGTCAGTCTGTCTGTGGACAGGGGCAAAACTGCCAAATTCATATTCTGGTCAGCCAGCTGAGCGTGTCTGTCTGTTACCATGCCGTGTGTCTGCTCTCTCTGTTTACTCATGTACCTTACACGTTCTAAGTTCTTTGAAATGAAAGCTTAATGCTGTTCTGGGTAGCTGTTACTAAAGATTCATTAGCTGATGGAATTGTAGGGCTTTTGCAGGAATTAATACAGTAAGGGGACTTGTACAGCCAGTCCTCATTTTGGTAAAATCTTCCCAGGTTCATTTTGTATATTTTCTTCCTTTTTTTTTCTCTTCCCTCTGTCTTTTCGGAGAGGCCATTTCCTTTTTTATCTTAGTGAGAACACTGCTTCTTTTAGGTTTCCAAACACGTAATTCCAGGAAAATTCATTTTTTCCGTTAAGATGCTTATGATTTTTACTGTTTAAAACCAGGAAGGTAGCTAGCTCTTAAATCCTACAGTGATAGGTTAATTGGTTGTAATGCGCATTGCATCGTTTTTTGTTTTAAAAAGCACATTGCATAGCTTGATTTTGTTTTGTAAAAAAGCAAGCAAAGAATAAGCTTGAGAATAAATACTGTCGATTATTATTGTTAGTAAACACTGCACAGGCACCTCACTGATTGATTTAAGGAAATAGCCAAACATGTGGGCATTGCTGTCCTCTGTCCTGGCATACGGAAGCATGGCAAGACTGGTACACAGCTTGCCTTCCCGTAGCCAGTGTTTAAGAAATTCAGGGTCTACAGAGAATAAGTCTTCCTGAATTTGAGACATGAGGGTCACTCTTCTCAATGCTTGTTTAATTTGAAAATTGGTTTCCTAGTCATCTTTGGGAAGCAAAAAACCCACAATCACCCTTTTTCAGCCTCTCTGCTTTCAGCTGCTGCCAGCAGCCACCCCCTTGCCTCCCGCTCGCTCTTGCCCGTCTTGTAGAGACCCAGAGAGTAAATGTAGAGTTAATTGGTCTAAGTAGTGTTTTGAGCTTCTTCTAAAAGATAAGAAGAAGAAACAAGAGTTAGACTTGCTAGAGTTGAACTACTTTTGGGTATGGGCAGGAAAAACTCCTAGGTTGAAATAAATGACACACAATGAAGTATAAATAGCTGTTGCTAGGAACCAAACAATGGAGTTGCCTCTGCTTGTGCACAGCGTGTCGTACTGTCGATTTTTATAAAAATCGATGCCAGTGGAATTTTTAGGATGCATTTCTGGAGACTCATTGAAGGGAACTTAAATTTCTTAAATCATTAGTTTTTTAAAGTTTGAGAATTATCATTTAAGTCAAGTTCAAGTGTCAAGCTCCTAATAATACTATAAATTTAAAACATTTTTGTGTACTTGAAAAACTAGGAAAGTAGAGGAAAACAGGAGAAATAAAAAGATGTCACAACAGCAATGGGATTAAGGCATATAGAAAGCAAGGATTAAAAACATAAGAGAGTAACAGAATCATCAACAGGAACCACAAAATAGAGTTGAGATGATTACATAATGTACAGATTCTTCCCCTAACAATTCTGACTATGCTTTCGATTTATACAGGTATAATAGTATAATGGCAAAACAGCATAGACCCTGGAGTGAGAAATACTTGAGTTCAAATCCTACATGCACCATTTACCAGGTTTGTGATCCTGGACAAGCTTACTCCACTGAGCCTTAACTTCCTCATTTGTACAATGAGGAGAAACAATACCTACTTCATAGTGATTTTATAAGATGCCTTGTTAATGCCAGTTTCTCATCTCCTTGCTTTTTTTGTATTTCTTTTTCCTTCTATTTAAAATTTAAATTTTAAAATCCTGCATATATTTACAAAATAGAAGTATTATATCTCTTACTGTTTTGTTAAATTTATTGATATAAAGAGGTAGAGGAGAGAAACTTTATATTTAAAACACGCCACAGAAATAATTGGATGATAAAATTAATGTCTCACTGTAGTTGCATTGAACTGGGTTTTGCTTTATATCTCAACAGACTAAATATTTCTACTCATTTAATAGATTCTACTCATCTAATAGATAGGGTTGAGGCTAAAATAATATATATAGAGATTAAGGGTGATTTGCTGCCTCAAAGTTAGTGACACTGAAAAGATTAGCTCTAGTTTTAATTAGAATGGAAAAAATAAAAATTATAGAAAGGCACTTTTAAAATTTGGAGTCATATAAAAATAACTTGGTTCTCTTTGCAAAATTGAACTCCCAAAATTCAGTATGTCACTGATCCTGCCTGCAGATGAACAACAATGTTCAGCTCATCAGATTTGTAGAATTTAACTTTGGGACAAGCTCCTGGTTACTTCATCTGCTTTTAAGTATTGGGTCCTGCATCGTTTACATGAATCCATGGAAGTTGATTGAGATGGCAGCAGTTCAAATACTTTTGGTTAACGTTTTACTCTAAAATACCCTGGAGTCTAATTAGATTTGTGCTGTCTTGTCAAAAGAGACAAATATATAAATGACTATTAATAATCCTTAATAGTTTATACTTCATGTTTTAAAGGACAGTTATTAAAAATATTTATCATATTTTGTATCAACAGTAGTTTCCTACTCATTTTTGGACAACTTGTTTTTGGGTTGTTTGAAAGAGCATCCTTTAGAATTTTTTTAAATGTCTGAATTGTAAGTTTCTGGGTAATGAAGGAGGGATAAATTTGGGTTCATTTAACTTTTTAATCACATAGACACAAGCTTGGGCTCTGTATGTCTGATATGTGTCCACTATCAGGGCTTGGAAGGCTACTCTGCTTCTCAAGTAGTTGCTTGCTTGCTTCCTTTTATTGGGATGTTTTAGAATCTTGTAATTGTTGACAGTGCTGGTTGGATGAAATTATTATGAGGGGAAAACAGCCTTTATTAGCAAACACTGTAGGATCCAAGAATTGATGGGATGCCTTAACAAGAAAATTTAGCAATACCTTTTGAAAATTTAAAAGAGGAAAAAGTTCTAACTGCTGACCACCTGTGAATAGTTGTCATCACACTGCAGAGAATTGTGTGGATAATAAAGCATATCATCTCATAGCTTTGTTGATGCTTATATAAGCTTTTTGATAGATACCAGCCATTATATGTGGTTGGAGAATTTAATTATTTTCTCCTCTAGGAGAGAACAGCAATAAATGTCATGAATTCCCCCGAACAAATTCAAAATAGAAAATTCTCCTTAGACTAGTGTCTTTTGTCAAAGCAGCAATAGGAAATCTCAACTTTTAACTTGTCTACAGACGGCTTCAAACATTCTCTAATTATACTCAACATACATGAGCTTTCAATTTCTGGATCTACAGCTAAGAAGAGTATTACAAACCACTCTGACATGACAACTGAAGAGTTGATAATTATGAACTTTCAGGAAAAATCAAATAAATTGAGATGATTTAATTCAAATAAGTGTTTTAACGTGAGTCATTATTGAGATAAATGAATCATAATTCTAATGCTACTAGCTAGTTATGTTCCATATTTATCACAGGCAAATGGTAGCAAATGGATTTTAAGAGGAAAAAATGATATTTGATATGAAGGACTCTCTAATGGTGAAAAATAAGATACTACAGAAAGAAAACCGAGTTCTGTGTTAATTACTTTAACTGAAACTGCCCTAACAAGACAACCCTCGATCGCAGTGTTTTAACCATTCAAAGTGCATTTCGTGCTCAAAACACAGTCCAGTGTGGGCAGGACAACTATCTCAGGCAGCTGTCCTCCAAGAAGTGACCTGGGGACCTGGGCTCCTGTCATTGTGTGGCTCAACCATGAGTGTCAAGGGAGTGGGGAGGAGTTACACACTTGGGGGGCCACATTTCCAGTTCTGCCACAGACTGGCTAATAGCCGAGATGAAGTACGTGAAAGCTTATGGTAGATGGCCCAGCCAGCAGTGCAGTAAATTAACATACTGTACTGGGATGTGTCTCTAGTAGCTTT